>NC_134799.1:37495692-37513192 GCF_046742065.1 Oratosquilla oratoria | reverse complement strand
AGAAGTGTTTGTAACATGAGAAGAAGAGATTGTACCTACTAAAGGGCTAAGGATAGTAACTAGCCATTTGGAAAGCTTGTAAGAAGCGGAACCAATTGACGAAACAATAGGTCTAGCGGGGTTTTTACATTTATGAGTCTTAATGAGACCATACATATGTGGCAAAGGGGGACTAATTGAAATGAATTTCTGTAAGAGGTCTCTATTCTTATGAAGCAGTTCTTTTAATTTCTTATTATAATAACTATTAACTGCTTCTTAACAAAAATCCTACAGAAGCAGTTAATAGTTATTATAATAAGAAATTAAAAGAACTGCTTCATAAGAATAGAGACCTCTTACAGAAATTCATTTCAATTAGTCCCCCTTTGCCACATATGTATGGTCTCATTAAGACTCATAAATGTAAAAACCCCGCTAGACCTATTGTTTCGTCAATTGGTTCCGCTAGAGTTGGTTCCGCTAGAGTTGGTTCCGCTAGAGTTGCAAATCTACCGACAATGCTCTCTGTAGGATCAGTCATTGTAAATCAAGGCTCATCAAAGTTGTAAGCCTTAATATCTTAAACATCTGTAAAGAGAATTTTGCCGTAGAGTTGCAAATCTACTGGCAAGGCTCTCTATAGGGAAGGTCATTGTAAATTAAGGCTCATCAAAGTTGTAAGCCTTAATATCTTGAACATCTGTAATGAGAGTTTTGCTGTAGAGTTGCAAATCTACCAGCAAGGCTCTCTGTAGGAACGGTCATTGTAAATTAAGGTTTATCACAGTTGTGAGCCTTGATATCTTAAACATCTGTAAAGAGACTTTTGCCGTAGAGTTGCAAATCTACCGGCAAATGCTCTCTGTAGGGAAGGTCATTGTAAATTTAGGCTCATCAAATTTGTGAGCCTGAATATCTTAAACACTTGTAAAGAGACCTTTGCCGTAGAGTTGCAAATCTACCGCCAAGGCTCTCTGTAGGATCACTCATTGTAAATCAAGGCTCATCAAAGTTGTAAGCCTTAATATGTTAAACATCTGTAAAGAGACCTTTGCCGTAGAGTTGCAAATCTACCGGCAAGGCTCTCTGTAGGGAAGGTCATTGTAAATTAAGGCTCATCAAAGTTGTAAGCCTTAATATCTTAAACATCTGTAAAGAGACCTTTGCCGTAGAGTTGCAAATCTACCGCCAAGGCTCTCTGTAGGAAAGGTAATTGTAAATTAAGGGTTACCAAAGTTTGAGCCTTAATATCTTAAACATCTGTATAGAGACTTTTGCCGTAGAGTTGCAAATCTACTGGCAAGGCTCTCTGTAGGAACTTTCATTGTAAATTAAGGTTTATCAAAGTTGTGAGCCTTGATATCTTAAACATCTGTAAAGAGACTTTTGCCGTAGAGTTGCAAATCTACCGCCAAGGCTCTCTGTAGGGAAGGTCATTGTAAATTTAGGCTCATCAAATTTGTGAGCCTGAATATCTTAAACACTTGTAAAGAGACCTTTGCCGTAGAGTTGCAAATCTACCGCCAAGGCTCTCTGTAGGATCAGTCATTGTAAATCAAGGCTCATCAAAGTTGTAAGCCTTAATATCTTAAACATCTGTAAAGAGACTTTTGCCGTAGAGTTGCAAATCTACTGGCAAGGGTCTCTGTAGGGACGGTCATCAAAGTTGTAATCCTTAATAGCTTGAACATCTGTAAAGAGAGTTTTGCTGTAGAGTTGCAAATCTACCAGCAAGGCTCTCTGTAGGAACGGTCATTGTAAATTAAGGTTTATCAAAGTTGTGAGCCTTGATATCTTAAACATCTGTAAAGAGACGTTTGCCGTAGAGTTGCAAATCTACCGGCAAATGCTCTCTGTAGGGAAGGTCATTGTAAATTTAGGCTCATCAAATTTGTGAGCCTGAATATCTTAAACACTTGTAAAGAGACCTTTGCCGTAGAGTTGCAAATCTACCGCCAAGGCTCTCTGTAGGATCACTCATTGTAAATCAAGGCTCATCAAAGTTGTAAGCCTTAATATCTTAAACATCTGTAAAGAGACTTTTGCCGTAGAGTTGCAAATATACTGGCAAAGGCTCTCTGTAGGGAAGGTCATTGTAAATTAAGGCTCATCAAAGATGTAAGCCTTAATATTTTAAACATCTGTAAAGAGACCTTTTGTAAGAGGCCGGTAGATGGAAGTATAGATGAAAGTAGGGAAGAAAGTAGATGGAGAGGTAGATGGAGAACGAATGCTAATCCAGGGTCAGTTGTTATGAATACTTATGAAAACAACGGCCGACAGGCGTCAAGGATAGCTGAGTCAGACTCGCGCCTTGTATATATTTAAAAGTGCTGAGTGTAGGTTGAATGCGGAGTGTCGCCTGGTGTGTAATATTGTTTTGACTATTGTAACTGTGAGCGCACAAGCCATTTTTTGTTACGACATAATGCTTACATTGTGACATAGTTTAGAAGAGTATAACAGCTTCTCTAATTGGAGAAAAAGGTGGAGGAAGAGAAAAATCATTGGTGCAGAAAAGAAAGTCATGCCCTTAAGGTGTGGCACTTGTTTGAGAAGTAAAAGACTATTGTATGAATGAAAGAGTGATGTCAGAACGAAGGTGGCTTGAGGTTATGTAGAGAGTTTCGGTTGGGATTCTCGAGGTGTACTGATTTAGACCAACAAGCATCAGAACGACTACAACTATTTTATTCACCCCTCAAGAATACTTTAGAACAAAGAAAATAGAAACGCTCTCTGAGGAGACGACGGGGGTGACACCTTTGCCGTAGAGTTGCAAATCTACCGCCAAGGCTCTCTGTAGGATCAGTCATTGTAAATTAAGGGTTACCAAAGTTTGAGCCTTAATATCTTAAACATCTGTAAAGAGACTTTTGCCGTAGAGTTAAAAATCTACCGCCACGACTCTCTTTAGGAACGGTCATTGTAAATTAAGGTTTATCAAAGTTGTGAGCCTTGATATCTTAAACATCTGTAAAGAGACTTTTGCCGTAGAGTTGCAAATCTACTGGCAAGGCTCTCTGTATCAAAGGTAATTGTAAATTTAGGCTCATTAAATTTGTGAGCCTGAATATCTTAAACATCTGTAAAGAGACTTTTGCCGTAGAGTTGCAAATCTACCGCCAATGCTCTCTGTAGGATCAGTCATTGTAAATCAAGGCTCATCAAAGTTGTAAGCCTTAATATATTAAACATCTGTAAAGAGACTTTTGCCGTAGAGTTGCAAATCTACTGGCAAGGCTCTCTGTAGGGACGGTCATTGTAAATTAAGGCTCATCTTAGTTGTAATCCTTAATATCTTGAACATCTGTAAAGAGAGTTTTGCTGTAGAGTTGCAAATCTACCAGCAAGGCTCTCTGTAGGAACGGTCATTGTAAATTAAGGTTTATCAAACTTGTGAGCCTTGATATCTTAAACATCTGTAAAGAGACTTTTGCCGTAGAGTTGCAAATCTACTGACAAGGCTCTCTGTAGGGAAGGTCATTGTAATGTCAGGCTCATCAAATTTGTGAGCCTAAATATCTTACACACTTGTAAAAGAGACTTTTGCCGTAGAGTTGCAAATCTACCGCCAAGGCTCCCTGTAGGATCAATCATTGTAAATCAAGGCTCATCAAAGTTGTAAGCCATAATATCTTAAACATCTGTAAAGAGACTTTTGCCGTAGAGTTGCAAATCTACTGGCAAGGCTCTATATAGGAAAGATAATTGTAAATTTAGGCTCATCAAAGTTGTGGGCCTGAATATATTAAATATCTGTAAAGAGACTTTTGCCGTAGAGTTGCAGATCTATAGGCAAGGCTCTCTGTAGGATCTGTCATTGTAAATCAAGGCTCATCAAAGTTGTCAGCCTTAATATCTTAAACATCTGTAAAGAGACTTTTGCCGTAGAGTTGGAAATCTACCGGCAAGGCTCTCTGTAGGATAGTTGTGAATTAAGGCTCATCAAAGTTGTAAGTCTTAATATCTTAAACATCTGTAAAGGGACTTTTGCCTTAGAGTTGCAAATCTACAGGCAAGGCTCTCTGTATTAACTGTCATTGTAAATCAAGGCTCATCAAAGTTAGCCTTAATATCTTAAACATCTGTAAAGAGACTTTTGCCGTAGAGTTGCAAATCTACTGGCAAGGCTCTCTGTAGGAACGGACATTGTAAATTAAGGCTCATCAAAGTTGTAAGTCTTAATATCTTAAACATCTGTAAAGGGACTTTTGCCGTAAAGTTGCAAATCTACCGGCAGGGCTCTCTGTAGGAACGGTCATTGTAAATCAAGGCTCATAAAAGTTGTAATCCTTGTTATCTTAAACATCTGTAAAGAGGCCTTCGCCGTAGAGTTGCAAATCTACCTGCAAGGCTCTCTGTAGGAAAGTTAATTGTAAATTAGGTCTCATCAAACCTGTGAGCCTTATCATCTTAAACATCTGTAAAGAGACTTTTGTCGTAGAGTTGCAAATTTACCATCAAGGCTCTCTGTAGGATCTGTCATTCTAAATGAAGGCTCATGAAGATTGTAAGCCTTAATATCTTAAACATCTGTAAAGATACTTTTGCCGTAGAGTTGCAAATCTACTGGCAAGGCTCTCTGTATGAACGGTCATTGTAAATTAAGGCTCATCAAAGTTATAATCTCAATATCTTAAACATCAGTATAAGATAGAAATACAGTTCAGACAACATAAATATTCAAATGTGCGTTGTGGTATTCAACTCAGTGTGTATTAAAGAAAACCTGCCCCATAAGTAAACAATTCTTCGCCTGCAAGACCGCGCAGCACAGCACAATAACTTCACCATAGGTTTCCGGAGGAAATTGGTTGAAGAACAGTCCCAATACAGGAAGTTACAGTTGCAGTTCTTACGTGAAGAATTAGTGAAGGCTACCACTCTTTATGATTCCTCAACCGTGAGTCTCGACTTGAAGCAGCAAGCCTCCCATTTTCAAGTGGGGCGGACTCGTTTCCTGAAGAAGTTGACCCGGCTTTATGGTGGTTCTATGGCCATCCCTAAGCCGTCAGATAGCTTTTTTAATCTCTCTAGTGTTGTTCCCTCTGATGCGCAAGTGGAGTTTTTAAATTTAGGAATTGACACCTTTCTCCGAAATTTAACAGTGTAAATAAAAAGACCTAACTTGCATTATTATATGTAAACTAGAAAGTGAAGGTAAAATATCTATCAACCCTGAACTTCATAAGAACTTGCAAGCAGAGAGCACTAATACGAGACACCGTCTTTCTCAGGGTATTTTGTCCCCTCGCCTTCGCGAGCCGCACAGCAACTCCGTGACAATGACCACATTATCATTCGCAAAGCGGATAAGTCTAATACATTTGTGACCCTAGACCGGGACTGTTACTTGTATAAGTGTAATAATCTTTTAGGAAACCTTTCAAAATTCAAACCTTTGTCACGTAAACCCACTATTAAACTTAAGTCTAAGGTTAATTCCCTCATTCACGCTGCTAATGCGGTTATAGGTGACCTTAAATTTGATCCCATTACTGGTGATTTTGCCCCCGGCTATTTCTATAGGAATGGTAAAACCCACAAGGAAGGTAACCCCTTAAGACCCATCATCGCTCAAATCCCTACCCCCACATATTCCCTAGCTAAACGCTAAAATCAGATCACCCCTTACATCGCCACCATTCATTCCCTTAAATCTACTGATGAATTTGTTGACATTTTAAGATATAACAAGCCCTCGGGCATTTTGGCCTCTCTAGACGCTGAGAGTCTCTTCTCTCATGTCCCCTTAATTAAAACCATTGACATTAACAGTTGGCCGAATCTGTACTTCATCTATCAAGAGAAATACATTCTTCTGCTGCAGTGTCTTCACTTTGGCAAATGTTTCCCTCATCACCTGATCCTTGTCAATAGATGACGTGATGTACTGCAGCTTGCGTTTGCTCTGCAGCACCAAAAAGTCTCTGAGCTGTTCATAACTACACTTGGGGTATGATTCAAGAGCAATACAATAATCATTCATGGAAAACTCACAAATGAAAAATCTGTCAGAATCAACAACAAAGTTATTACGTGGTGGTAGCACATCAAGCCACTTCTGTCTTTCATAACGGTCTTTTGGCAGTCGAAACAATCGGCACCTGTTATCCTTGTTATAATTACCGTTGCAGTTCACAACACCACACTTATTAGGCATTTTGAATACACAAAATCAGTAAGAACCTATGAAGAACCAAACAAAATCAGCAAGAACCTATGTAAACAAACACTATCCACTTCTGAATGCAGCCACGCGCGAAAGACGCAGCGACACAAACTTACACCTCCACTGCTCGTAGCACAATGGACTGGCCTCCGCTAGCGGCGCCAGGAATCTGGGTGTGCACGTCCTGTGTAATAGTAGTCCTTGATATATATATATATATATATATATATATATATATATATATATATAAATACATGTGTGTTTGTGTATACATATATGTATATATGTATATATATATATATGGTATATATATATATATATATATGCATATATATATATATTATATATATGTGTGTATATATATATGCACATATATATATATACATATATGCATTTATATATATATATATATATATATACACATGTATATATATGAAGGTGGAAAAAGAAGTCACGGGTCTAGTTCCGAGTTTCTGAGATTATTCCTGGCCGGTTTCGCTCTATGCTTCTTCAGAGCGAAACCGGTCAGGAATAAACTCAGAAACTCAGAACTAGACCCGTGACTTCTTTTCCACCTCCATCAACTTGTCCCAATGTACCAGCATATATATATATATACATATATATATATATATATATATATATATATATATATATATATATATATATATATATATATATACTGTATATATATACTGTATATATATACATATATATACATATGTATATATATTGTATATATATATATATAATATACATATACATATATATAATATATATATATGTATATATATATATATATACATATATATATATACAATATATATAATATACATATATATATTTATAATATATATATATATATATATATTCATTATATACATATATATACATATATATATATATATATTATACATATATATATATATATATATATATATATATATTGGTGCATATACATATATATATATATATAATACACACACACACACACATATATATATATATATAATATACATATATATATATATATATATAATATACATATATATATATACATATATATATAATATACATATATATATATATATTATAAACACACACATATATATATATAATATACATATATATACATATATATATATATATGCTTGTAACCACGAGGAAAATAAAGATCGGAATACTGAACGTTTTCGTCTATTAAGACATTTTCAAAGTACATAGTGTCACAACAAAGAATAACTTAAATATAATAATATAGAAAACAGGAGAGGTCACACAACGTAAATACGAAAGGAATATCATACAAAGAAACGAAAATATAAAAACAATAAATAAAATGGGTGACAATTGAAACAGGTGAAAAAATGTCACACAACATAAACCATAAGGATGACCAATGACAAGGTGAAAAAAAAAGAACATTCAACATAAAAGATAATAACAAGAAATAAGAAGGGTGACAATTGACACATGTGATTCAACATAAAGATTGACTTACAAAGAAACAAATTATATACATATGCATACATACATATAAAATGGAAAATAATAATATACTATATACATATGTATATATATATATATATGTATATATACTATATATATATATATATACACATATATATATATATGTATATATATATATATATATACATATACATATACTATATATATATATATAATATATATATACTATATATTTATATATATATATATATATATGTGTGTGTGTGTGTGTGTGTGTGTGTGTGTGTGTGTGTGTGTGTGTGTGTGTGTGTGTGTGTGTGTTATATAACAAAAAAACACAAACAAAATATAGCAATTTTCAAGAAAGACGGGACAGTAGCAATGGAACAATAAAAGTGAAAGGCAGATGGAAAGAATACATCGGGGAACGTTTTGCAGATGTAAGGGAAGAACTAGAGGACACTTTTGATGAAGAGGGTCTAGACATAATGGAAGATGAAATAAAAGCAGTACTATAAAAAAATTGACAAAAAGAAAAGCGATAGAAAAAAATGGAATGACCACGGAAATGTTTGAGGCTTTGGGAGATTTTGGAATTAAAATTATGACATAAATAGCCAAAAAAAAAAGTCTATGGAAATGGGAAATTAATAGAACAAATCTACCAATTAGTTTTCATAGCTTTACCAAAAATACACGAGATTTTAGAATATAGCAAACATAGAACAATCAGTATCATGAACCACTTGACAAAAATAATCTTAAAAGTCATTACAAACAGAATAAGGAACAAAATAAGGCCAGAAACAGCTGATAAACAGTATGGGTCTGTACCAGATAAGGGAACAAGGAATGCAATTTTTTCTGTAAGAATACTAGCTGGAAATATTTTAGATCTGTATGCCTGTTTCGTGGACTACGAAAAGGCATTTGACAAAGTAAGACATAAAGAATTAATAGAGATGTTGAAGAAAATAGGGATGGATAGGAAGGATTTAAACAAAAATAACATAATGATGAAAATAGTATGGGTAAATTTTTCAAACACATGATCCAGTAATATCAACATATAATATATTCTCTGCAGTAGGACATATGAGCTGTCCCTAGATAAATAATTAAATATAAAATGTAGCATCAACGACAATGTCAATGTCTCACGTTACTAATCAAATTTTACAACATATACTCTGTCTGAACTGGCAATGGGTATTCGTCATTAAAACTGATAAAACTATTGTCTTTCTTCAGGAAACACAATCTACAGGTTTTATTCTCATGATCACAGGCGGTTTCTTTTGGTCATGGGCGGCTCCCAATCTGAAGAAGAAGAAGAAAAAAAAAGAAAGAAAAAGAAGAAGAAAAAGAAAAAGAAAAAGAAAAAAGAAAAAGAAGAAGAACAAGAACAAGAAGAAGAAGAAGAAGAAGAAGAAGAAGGAAAGAAGAAGAAGAAGAAGAAGAAGAAGAAGAAGAAGAAGAAGAAGAAGAAGAAGAAGAAGAAGAAGAAGAAGAAGAAGAAGAAGAAGAAGAAGAAGAAGGAAAGAAGAAGAAAAAGAACAAGAACAACAAGAACATCAACAACAACAACAACAGGGGAAATCAGCGGTGAGTTCAAATACGCCCTCTCCCGGAGCTATGGAGTCCATTCCGGAGGGAGCCGCGTCCGAGGCGCACCACGGGCCCCGCGGCCCGGCCCCGGCGAGCGACGCCTGCGACGAGTGTGGCGCCACTTGCCCACTTTATGTCCAATTTGTTGATTTATCTCCGGACGCCAGACCCAGGAGGGGATCGCGAATAACGTTATTTGTTCTTTGATACACTTGCAATATGTTGGATTTGGTCGATAGGTCGATGCATGACTACATACATCTACACATACATATTTACCTACATGCCTACGTGCATGCATGTATACGTACATATAAGCACACAAACACATACTATATATATATATATATATATGTATATGTATATATATATTATATATATATATCCATATGTATATACACACACACACACACACATATATATATATACATATATATATATATATATATATAGTATATGTATATACATACATATACTAAGGGCTTTTCCCCCTTACAAGGGAAGTAGCCAAAGTCAAAGGCATAAATCCACTCCCACCCATTTCATCCCCACATACTCCATTCCCATTCACCACCCCACTCTCCCTCTTTTCTTGGCTCCTCCTGGTTGACGGATCATCCCTGTATCTCGCCCACTGCCCTGGATCAGAAGCAATGCAGCAAGACACAGCATCCACAGCAGGGCCGCTTTATTTAATCGGCGACCCACCCTCTCCGTCCCCTCAAAGAGCCTCCTTTCCTTTATGGGAGGAAATGTGAAAAAAGATGGGAAAGGGATAAACGTGATAAACAGAATACCAGATTTCTCCGCTTTGGCTAGATAGCCATTTACAGGGAATAAGTGTCGATGGCTATTTAGCCGAATTGTAGTTATATTTTTTTATCCCTGTCCCACTTTTTTTTCGCTTGTGTGCGTACACACACACACACACACACACACACACACACACACACACACACACACACACACACAAATATATATATATATATATATATATATATATATATATATATATATATATATATATATATATATATATATATATATATATATATATATATATATATATATGCTGGTACAAATTCCTCTGAAGAAACATAGAGCGAAACCGGTCAGGAATAAACTCAGAAACTTGGAAGTAGACCCGTGACTTCTTTCTATACCTTCATCATATATATATATATATATATATATATATATATATATATATATGTATATATGTATATATATGTGTATATATATGTATATATATATATATATATATATATATATACATTTATATAATATATATAATATGTATATATTTCAACATTTCACCAATAAGGCATGTAGTAGTTATTATTTTTGTTAAATTTAAAATGTAATTTTAATATGTTAAACTTAACTGTAATTCTAAGGTTTGATTTCTAAATATAATCTTGTATATGTCCAACCATTAATGTAATTCAAACTTGTAGTATCATAAATATTTATTGTATCTTTAAAAACAGAAATACCAGAAGATGTCTTTTTAGAGACGAAAAGTCGTGTAATAAAATGGAGAATTATAAGGAATTGGTTTATGCCCACCCTATCCAAGGGAAGAATATAATTAGAAAAATAGAAAACACAAGAAAGAAAATTAACAACTTCCAGAATGCTGTCGTATTCAAACATGTTTAAAAGAGAACCTGCTCCCAAAATACACTAATATATATATATATATATATACATATATATATATGCATATATATATATATATATATAGATATATATATATAGTCGGAGTTTGATAAGTGGAACGAACAGAAAAACGAATTTGATCACCCTGGCATTCCGTCGCATTGGACTCTCACAGTAACAGATGTACAAGGGCAATATGCCCAAAGGCTCTTATATAAACTTGATAAAGTGAGTTTAATCCACCGAGGCCCATCCCAATGTGTCCTCTTGTTCTGCTAACTGTTCAGTATGGCATATCCTAGTGTGGCCGATTCCTTTTATGGTATAATACTCGTTCAGCCTTCTGTTTCTCCAATCATTTGCCACCGATTCCGCTGTTGCCCTGACGCAGGTAAAGCTACCTGCCACGCTAGGTGATGATATATGCAGCACCTGCTGCCTTCCTGGTCCTTTCAACCAGGTATTTGTGTAAAATACAGCTCCCGTTCATTGTAAATGCCCTTTTTTATTAATATGTCCCACCAGGGTGCTGGTAATCCTATAGTGGCGAAGGTCAGCTTCGGGTTCACTGTCTCATTTTTAGTGCTTCCTATCTCTCTATCTCTCTCTCTCTCTCTCTCTCGCTCTCGTCCATCCTATCATGATAGACCCATAGTGGTCTTTCCCCCGTGTCGCCATGAAGAGACTGACCGCAACTACGCTCAGTGGGGACCCCACGGCAAGGCCCGCTGCGTTGTAGGTCATCCAACCCCCTCCAGAATGGAACGAAGCTCCCTCTCTTTCTCTCTCTCTCTCTCTCTCTCTCTCTCTCTCTCTCACACACACACACACACACACATACATACATACGCTCGCGCGCACACACAAACACACACACACAGCGGTCCGAGTTCGAATCCCGCCCAGGGCTGAAATATCAGTATCTTTGCGCTGTGAGTCGTTACTCCAATTCTCGTGGGCGGGGAGTTGGGTGTGTGTGTGCATATAGGGCCACAGCATTAACCATACATCGGTCATACATGAGCTCTGAGCTCTCATCCGGGTGGGTAAAAAGCTGTCGATCACGAGTCAAACACGTGATCCAAGACCATGGTGAATCACACAAACATACACAGGGACAGCAACTCCATGTAATCCTTCTTTGGTACAAGAATGTCTCTCTCGTTTATGCTTTCAACCACTCTTCTCACTATTTCCATCGCACCCTTCACTCAAGCTGATGCTTGGATCGCAGTTTCCACTCGTGTTGAAGTCCTGCATACAAGTATCGCATAAGGGTGCAAACCTTTTAATTCCATTTAGAAAAGTTAGTAAGAGACGCGCCTAGTAATTCAAGAGGACTGCAACCGTAGTGATTTATATTATATGTATATACATACATATATACCAAAGGCTTTTCCCCCATATATATATATATATATATATATATATATATATATATGTATTATATATATATATATATATATATGTTGATAAATTGTTTAAGACAAATGAGAGAGTGATAGGTGGGGAAGGGTAAACGAAGATGGGCTAAGAATACATTTATTGTTCTTACGTTTCGGTTATTATAACCTTCCTCAGAGAACTGGATTCTGGATTCCAAGAAAAGACCACCTCGCTTGCGCGGGATCGGGTTTTGTGGGAGGGGAAGAATGTCTGTTAGAAAATGAAAAGATAGTAGTGTATAAAAGAGGGCTATTGCCACCGGGCGAATTGCGAGCTTAGGAGAACTGGACCGGGAGCTTGGAGGGCAGCGCTTGACGCCGAGGTTAGGATTACCAACGGGGTTAGGATCACCAACGAAAGTTTAGAAAATGGTAGGAGGCGTAGTAGTAGAGAAAGGTGGAAAAACGGAAAAATCTTTAGTGGGAGGTAAACTGAAATGAGAAGATGTAGTAGAAGAGAAAGTTAGAAAGGAAGCGAATTTTAGTCGAAGAAAAAGTAAGTGTAGATGTTTGTGCGTGTGTTGTGGCTCTGTTCGTGAGAGGTGTATGTGTGTATCTTACGAGAAGTGAGTTGATTTCACTTCCCGCGTGTAGAGGGCGGTCCTGATAAGCCACAGGGGGGGGGGGGGCGAGCGTACCCTGATTATCCCCAGGTTTTGGGTTTGAAGTCCTTTTAGAGTTGATCAAGGGGCGGTGCGAGGGGGGGGGGGGCAGACGGGCGGTGTACACCCGCCTGCCGACGTCAACGAAGAGATCAGTGACCAGAACGGGAGCGGCAAGGAGATAACTCCTCGCCGCCACCGCTGGCGAGCGCGAACCTGATGAGCCACAGGTGGGGCGAGCGTTGCCTGTTTATCCCCAGACTGGGTTTGGAATTCGGAAGAGTAGATTCAGTGGCGATGCGAGGGAGGGGCAGACGGGCGGGTGTTGTATGGTCTCTTTCCTTCCAATCACAACTCTGAAAACAGAGAATTACGCGATTGGGAATTGTGTGTAAATGTCAGAAGTGTAAACTCGCTCACCAGCGTCAGCGAGAGGCCAGCGTTTGGTTGCGGGCCGGTCGGACAGAAAGGTGTCCCAAGTCTCTCCGTCAACCAGCCTGCGGTCAGATTGGGCGTACTGAGAGAGACGGTTTGGGCCTCTGCTTTGCTAGCGAGAAAGTGTGCGTGTGCCTCTTTTCTTCCAAGCACTACTCTGAAAACAGATTTACGTGACTTGGGAAATGTGTGTGTGTATTTGTCTTGGTGTAAACCCGCCTGCCGACGTCAACGTAGAGGTCGGCCATGCCAGACCGGCAGCAGCTAGGAGATATATCTCCCAGCCACCACCGGCCGGCGATGATACTTGGAGCTTGTGGAGAGAGTTGGTTGAAGAGACGTCCGACCTCTAGGAGCGCTGAGTTGAGTGTATCTCACAGCTGCATATACGGTAGGCTCGAAGAAAGAAGCCTATAAGGACACCAGTTTTAGTTCGTTTACTGTGGGCTGAGAAAAAGTGAACAAAGTCGTCTTTATTAGTAGGCTTTCTGTACACTGAAAACCTAAGATGATTAGAGCCTCTGTGTATTAGTGTATCTAAAAAGGGGAGTTTGCAGTCTTTCTCTTTTTCAACTGCGTTAATCCTTCTCATTTTGTTTTCAATGTTGGTGTCTTTTGGTGTTATTACGAGTATATCATCCACGTATCTCAGCCAAGTGGTACCTCTACCCATGATGTTAATATATTTATCATTTTCCAACACCTCCATAAACAGACAAGCAAGAATAGCCGAAAGTGGGCTTCCCATTGCGAGGCCTTTTGTTTGTTTAAACTCAGCGTTGTTAAAAACAAAATATCCATATTTAACACACATTGAAATTAATTTGAGGTAATCAGATTTTGGTACTGGGAGGGTGTTATCATCTATATCATTAGTCACCTTTTTAAGCGCTTCTAGTGCATTATAAATAGATACGTTAGTAAATAAGGCTGTTATGTCATAGCTAATTAATTTCTTGTTTATTACATTTACATTCTCAAGCCTTCGGATTAAGTCAGATGAGTTTCTTAAGTGTGCCCCACTAATGGAACCCATGGTGTTAGATAAGGGTTTTGCCAAGCATTTGGCTAGTCTATGAGGAGCACTCCCGATCCCTGATGTTATGGGTCTCATAGGGATACCCATCTTGTGCACTTTGGGTAGACCATGCATTTTGGGGGGTTTTGGCGCTTCTTCTAGTAGGCCTAGAAGCTTTTTACCTCTGGGGGATTTACGTAATATTTTTCTTCGGCTTATATCGGTGAGTCAGGTCGAGGAATCGAGAAGAGGATAAACGAACATAGGAATGATTTAAAAGCACACAGAACGTCCAACTCCCTGGTCCGCCACCTCGAAATATGCAACAACCTTCCCGAATGGAGTAAAGTTGAAATTTTACACAAAGGATTACAAAAGAAGATGAGAAAGACAGTTGAAGCTGCACATATAAATGTCCAAGAAAATAATAACGACAGAGAAGGATTTATATGCCTATCTAAAGCAGCCAGTCTCTTAATAATAAATGCGCTAGAAAAAACCTGACACTCGAAGCTTCACAAGTTCCCCCACTACGGGTATAAATGTTGTGACCAAGATGTTCTGTAACAAGTTCTCTGAGGAAGGTTATAATAACCGAAACGTAAGAACAATAAATGTATTCTTAGCCCATCTTCGTTTACCCTTCCCCACCTATCACTCTCTCATATATATATATATATATATATATATATATATATATATATATATATATATATATATATATATATATATATATATATACATATATATATATATATATATATATATATATATATATATATACATATATGGGGGACGGGTGGATGGGTGGGTGCGATGTGCATGGTGTGAGTGCGTGCGTATGTATGTATGTATGTATGTCTATGTGTATGATGTATTTATGTATGTATGTATGTGTATGATGTATGTATATGTGTATGTATGTATGTATATATGTATGTACTATATGTAAGTATGGAGCCTGCGAGCAGTGTTGTTTAGTGTAACCGTCTCGAACCGAGACTAAAAGGCGAGGAAGAGCAACCGTCACTAGACACTTTCTGACGACACTGTGTTGAGATGAAATCCCCAGCTCATAATAACGGTGTCCTGCATTTTTATTTTCCTTCTTTATTTATTTAATTATTTATTTATTTATCTATTTATTTATCTATTTATTTATATGTTTGTTTATTTATTTATTTATCTATTTATTCATTTATTTATTTATTTGTTTTTGACGCCGCCAAATGAAACGGCTCGGTTGAAGAACACCCACCGACTTCTAGCAGATAAGACACACACGCATACATGCACCGACTTCAAATAGATAAGACACACGCGCACACCAAAAAAAAAAAAAAAACCAACCCCGCATGCAAACCTCATGATATTCCAACATAAATTGATTTAGTTCGCTATGCGTAGGTATCCTGTAAACAATGTGGGTCACAGCGCGGCCAGAAGAGCATCAGAAATACCGTAGGAAGCGGATTGACAAATTGATCTTATTCCCGGCGGATTTTCTATGTAGGCTGGATGATGTCGCCTGTAATTGGACTAACAGGACTCAGCAAACCAGAATGGACCTGAGCCTAGCGTCGGTCTCCAGAGAACCTGACAATCTTTATTCTCTGAACCGTCGAGCAAAATGCAGGAATGGTTTGGGCCATCGCCGCACTGATGGGATAGACTTGGGGCGAGTGGGATGACGCTATTGACGTGTATCACTGCACCGGGTGGTTAAGTATTGGAGCAAGTTATCAAGGCCCATTAGTCGAGACGAAATGTGCCGACAGTTTTTCAAGAACGGATCATCCCATGAGAACAGGCGACCCAAAGGGCAGCACCCGGATGAGCATAGAAGGAATGGTTGGAAAAAAAGAAACGAGAAAATATGTGTAAGGTATTGAACAAAGAGAGTGGAAGCAAGACGTAAATTAAAGGAGGACAAGAGAATAGTGGATGTAAGGTACGTTAGGTATTTGACGGAGAATTTCGAGAAGAGTGAAAATAAAATGGAAAGATGTAAAAAGGATGCGTGGAGGCTAGTCGGGTAGAGACGAGAGGGTAGAGGGTGCAAATGGGCAGATGCTAATGGAAGTGTTCATTGGAAGGTGAGTAAAACATCTAAAGTTGTTGAATATAGAAGAGGACGAGGATGTTTCATGACAATGAAAGATGCCGGAAGAATGACTGTGACTGGGGAGGAGGAGAACGGTAAGGTTCTAGCAAAAGAATAGATACCAAGAGTATTGACAGAAATGGAAGCTAGTGAGGCAACTTGGTCAGATGATTGTCATGTAGAATGTCTCACGAAGAGTGAAAAAGGTATAATGGAATGATTGGCGAGATTGTTTAATCTGTGTCTATAGGAAGGGAGCGCACCCATGCATTAGCGGAGTGCATGTAAAGGTCCAATATAGCAGTAATAAGGGCAGTAATAAGAGCAATGGTTCTTAACCTATTTCAATGCCCGTGCCCCTTGATTATCTAAAAAAAAAAATCTCGTACCCCCATCCAGTATAAATACAATGCAAACATATGAAAAGGATTAGTGATACAAACCTTGCTGAGAAATTATTAGATATATTTAATTACTGAACAAAGGTATTTTTTTATTTCAAATTAGAAATGTTAATTAGTAGGATACAATGAATGCACATTATGATTCCTCATGGTAAATTTACGGTATGTATCAATACAGAGAGATTTAAAAAAGACAATAAGAAAAAAAAAGAAAACGACAATACGAAATGAACATCGCTGATAAATCCAAAGAGAATCCCAAAGAATTCTATAGTTACATTACAGATAAAAAGGTTGTTAGGAATCACATTGGTCCACTATTATCTGCTGACGGTCAACTTGAATATTCAAATGAAGGAATGTGTAATATCTTAAACAATTATTTTAGCTCGGTATTCGTAAACGAAACACCTCAAAGTGAATTCCAAACTGAAACCTATGAAAAGTCTGGGGTAAACTTACTACGGTAAATATAACAAAAGAAAAAATCAAAAGATGTATAGACAAAATCAAAGTTAATAAAACACCAGGGCCTGACGGTTGGCATCCAAGAATCTTAAAGGAAATGAAAAATGAGATTGTTGTTCCATTAGAA
>NC_134799.1:37375692-37490692 GCF_046742065.1 Oratosquilla oratoria | reverse complement strand
AATTCTAATGCTAGTTTGTTGTGTAAGTATTACACACGTATCCTGTGGATGCGTGTGTTTAAGCGAGGCAATGTGCCTTGAGTGATATCTTAATATTAGTTAGACGTTACAATTTATATACGTAACCTTCCTTTTTTTTTTTTTTTTTTTTTTTTTTTTTTTTTTTTTTTTTTTTTTTTTTTTTCGTTTTTGATTAGCTAGGGGCCATGTCTGAGGCGGAAGGGCTGGATTTTAGCCTAATATAGTTTTTAATCTGGGCCAGTTTTTGTGATCTTTTGTTTTGTTAGTTGATTGAGGAGGTGTGGGTATTAAGTCATGTTCTAATATGTTGTTCCATGCTTTGCTGCTAAGTCTAATTAGTCTGGAGTGTATTGTTTCTATGTTTACTGTTTTGTGGAGTTGTTCTTGTGTTTCTAGGTATGGTGGTTTATGTTTTAGAATGTTTCTTATTGTTTTGTTTTGTAAGGTTTGCATGTGTTTGAGGTCTGTGTGTGTACTGGTAACTGTGATTATTGGGGGGTATTCAAGTTGTGGTCGTGCTAGTGTTTTGTAAAGTTTTATTTGTGTTTTTGTTTTTAGTCCTCTGAAGCGTCTTAGTCTGTTAAGTGTGTTTTTTGTGGTATGTATTCTGTTTTTGATGTGGTGTTTTATTCCTTGTGAGTTGATGGTGAGGCCTAGGATATGTGCTTGTCTATTGTATGGTATTATGTTGTTGTTTATTTTTATTGGTGCTGGATTGCGTGGTGAGATGGCTAGTAATTGGAATTTGTTTGTGTTTGTGGATAGTTTCCATTGTTTTTCGTATGTGTTGATTTTGTTAATTTCATGTTCTGTCTTTCTGGCAAGCATGTGTTTTCCTGTAGTGTTAGGGTATGTGATTATTTGTGTGACGTCGTCTGCGTATTGTATAGTGTAGCTTCCGTGTGAGGGTGGTGGTATGTCTGATGTGTATAGGTTAAACAGTGTTGGGGAGAGAACGCTTCCTTGTGGAACTCCGCTATGGAGAGGGAAGGCTGGTCCTATGTAATGGTTTATTTTGATTTTTGCTGTTCTGTTGTCTAGGAAGCTACACAGTGTTTTTGTGATGGTGTCTGGAAGGTGTGTTTGGAGTATTTTGTATTTAAGGCCTTCGTGCCAAACTTTGTCGAAGGCCTTGGATATGTCACGTGATATTATGGTGCATGCATGTTTGTGTCTTTGTGTGTCTGCGATTGTTTCATATAAGATGGCTAGTGCTGTGTGTGTTCCTTTGCCAGGTGTGAATCCATGTTGGTTAGGGTTGAGCATGTCGTGTTCGTGTAAGTGTGCCATGAGTCTGTTTGTGATTAGTCTTTCGTATATTTTTCCGGGTGTTTCTAGGAGTGATATGGGTCTGTAGTTTTGTATTTGTGTAGTGTTTTTATTTTGTTTCGGTATGAATGTGATGATTGAGTTTTTGAATTTTTGTGGGAAGTATCCTAAGCTAAGTGTTTCGTTGTATATGTCTGTGAGTAGTTGTATTGTTATGTTTGGTAGGTGTGCGAGTATTTGTTTCGTTATGCCTGATTGTCCTGGAGCTTTGTTTTTGGTGTGTTTGATTATGTTTTTAACGTCTTCTAGTTGTATGGGTTGTTCGATGTAGTTGTCAGTGTCTAGTCTGTCTAAGTCCATGTTTGCGTAAGGTTGTGTTTGGTGGTAATGTTGTGTTATGTGTGTGAGAATTTTGGTTTCGTGGTTTGTGTCAAATTGTGTGTTTTCTTCTGGTGTGATTTGGAAAATGTTTTGCCATACCTGTCTGAAAGCGTTTTCTTTGTCTTTGGCGTCGTGTAGTTTGTCGTTATTATATGTTATATATGGTGAAGTGTTTGTTTGTGATCCTTGTAGTTTTTTAATTGTGTTCCAGAAGTCTTGTGGTTTTTTGGGGTTGAATCTAATGTTTGATATGAGTTTGTTCCATGTCTCTTCGTAGTTTGTTTTGTGTTCCTCTAGTATTTGTGTTTGTAATCGTTTAATTGTTTGTGTTGTGTGTGGAGTCCAGTTGTTTTCTATTACAGCTTTATTTTTTATGTTGTTTGCCTTCCATAGTAATTGTTTTAATGTTTTAGATGTTTTGGGGGTGGGTAGTTGTTTGTGGTGTGTTATAGGTATACTCTGTGTGATTGCGTTGTGTATTAATTTATACCAGTTATCTATTTTGTCGTCTATGTATTTTGTGTCTTTTAATTGTGTGTTTGTGTTGATTTGTGTTTCTGTGTGATTGTATTCTTCTGTTGTTGTTTCTAGTAATGTTTTAAATTTCTTCCAGTCAGCTTCTTTGTATAGTAGTCTAGGTGGTGTGGGAATAGTGATTGCTGTGGTGGAAAGTGTGAAATGTAGTGGTATGTGGTCTGATGAGGTTATGTCGCCTGGGTGTATTCTGTAGGTGAGGTGGTGGTGTCGGTTGGTGAATATCATGTCTGGGTTGCCTGTTCCGTTGTGTGTAATGCATGTTGGGAAGTCTGGACCGAGGAAGGTGAGGTGGTTCTGTGTTATGAGTTGGTGTATGTTTTTTCCTACTTGATTATTGTATGTGTGTTTTAGTGTTTTATGTTTTGCGTTAAAGTCTCCTATAATGTATGTTGGTTGTGGTTTCTGTGTGATTTTTAGTATGTCTTGTGTTGGTAGGTATGGTCTTCGTGGTGGGAGGTATGTTGTGGCTATGATTATGGGTCCTTTGTTTGTGTGTATTTCGATGGCTAACATGTCTTCGTCAAAGTCGTCTATTAGTTTGTATTTTATGTTTCGTTTTATGGCTATTGCTATTCCTGCGTTGTCTTCGTTGTAAGTGTTTTGTGTGTGTGTGTTGTAGTTAAATAATTTGACTGTGTGTTTACCTATTGAGTTGAGTAATATTATATCTGGTGTTTGTGTTAAGTAGTGATTGCTTAGTTGGTTTCTTCTGTGGTATGACCAGTATTGTACGTTATGTTGTATTATGTGTATTGTGTCCATGTGTGTTTGAGTTATTGGCAGTTGACTGTCCAGTGAGCTGTGTCTGTTGGTTTGTGTGTATGGAAGTCGAAGTAACCTTGTTGTGTCCTTGTGTATTTGGTCTCAGTCAGTCGTTGTATGGGGGCTTTGGTTAAGTCAATCAGTTTTTGTCTGATCATTGTGTCTACAGTTTCCTCTGGCATTTCTTTAGTGTATATGTATTTGACCTCGTTGTTTTGTAGGAGTGTGTGTACGTTTTGGTGTATTTCTTCGTTTGTCATATCTATTGTGTTGGGTGCAATGATCTGTATTGTTTCTGTGTTTTGTTCTGTTTTCTTTGCCTTTGTAGGTTGTTCATTTTCTGATGTGGTGTGTGGCCTTTTATTTCTATGTTCCTCTGTTTCCATTTCTTCTGTTTGTGGTTGAGTGTGTGTTGTGTTGTTGATCATGTTCAGTACAGCTGTGGGTTTTATGACTGAGGGTGGGATTATGATTGTGGGGAGTCCGTTGGCTTTGTAGTATTCGTCTATTGTCTGTTGGAATGTTCCAGGTGTAGCTGCTTCATTTATGTTAGCGTGTATGATTGCTGTGTTGATTACTGTTAGGTGTTTGAGGTTTATGGGGTTGGGTGTGGGTGCTGGTGAAGATTGTGTAGGAATGCTTGCTGTTATGTTTGCATATGTAGTGTTAGAGTGTGTGTGTGTGTTCTGCTGTTTGTTCTGTTGCTTGTTATCTTGAATTTTCTTCTTGATCAGGTCTTTGCGGATCTGGCATCTAGCTGCGTATGTGGGGTGGTTGAGGCCACAGGCGATACATTTCTTAATAGCGTTGTGGCAGCTATTGATCCTATGTTCTGTGGAGCAGCAGAAGGAGCAGATGGTGTATGTAGTTGGTTGTGGACAGTGTTTAAGTGTATGGTCATAAGCGTAGCAGCGTGTACATTGTGGGAGGTGTATGTATTGTTCCTGGCTCAGTGTATATGGGGGGAATGACTGGCTGAATATAAGTATGCCTTTGGCTAGGCTCTTTGTCACCATGGTTGTGTTCTCCAGTTTAACCTTCAGGATAGATTTTGTGTTAGGCATCTTGATAACACTGGTTACTCGAAGATATGGGTTCAGCCGTTCTAGTTCTTGTTTTATTGTTTCCGGGTCTTCTAGATATATATGCTCATCAACTTGTTTGATGACTAAGGTTCTTTTTGCATTCAACTCGGGGGGGTCAATGATTTCAAGGCCTTCTTTGGCAAATTCATTCTTCGTCGTTTTCTTCGTGAGCTCTTCTATTATCTTGTCTTCAGCAATTGCGGTATGTTGAGTGCCATTGGTAAATAGCTTTTGGATGGCTATTTCCAGTTTGGCCAAGAGTTTCCAAATGGTGGTCCGTTTCGGTTGACCGGCCGTGGGCCGGCTCTCGCGTATGTTTATCCTGCCCATAGCGCCAAGGCGCTAAGGGCTTTTAAGATTGTGTGTGTGTTAGTTTGTGTGTGTATGTTATGTTTGTGTATGAAAAAGAAGGAAAAATTTGGGGAATTGTGTTGGAGGGGGAGGGGGGTCTCAGGGGTACGGTCTATGCTCTCGCGTGAGAAAGTGGCCTAACGGTGGTTTAAGGGAAAGTGCCGCGTCGGCTGGTACCCGCGTGTCTATTGGCAGAGTTTAGGAATATATCGGTCGCCGGGGATCGTTAACCTATGCTGGGTCCGCTAGGTGCGGGAAGGCCCAGGAGGGAGTTCCCTCCCCCACCAGTCGACTGCACAAGTTTTAAGACCAGCAAGGGCAATGTGCAGTCGAAAGGGGGGTTATGAGGGCATAAATACCGTCAGAGCGAGAGAGCGAGAGAATGCCCTTGGCTCGGGTAACGGTGTACGAAATTACTGTCGATATTATCGTCTACGGAGCAAGCTTGCGCACGTCAGTTTACGGTGGTGTCTCGGTAATATCATATGATATCTATCTTTGTTGTGTCAAGTTTTCTGTGTAGGTTATATATGGGATGTACGGATCATGGACACTGTGTCGAGGAAAAGTTGGATGCTCATTGGTGGATGGTAGCCAATGAGCGTGCGTTGTTTTCACTCGCGGGGGGGTGGTCTCTCCCAGTGGGCGAAGCGATGGGGTTCGTTGGTCGCTTAGCACTTAGTCTTTTGCTAGATGGCAAGACCCGTAGGTCTTCCACCTGGATGTTGATTGATGGCTGCTTTGCTTGAATGTAGAGTGCTTCAAGGAGTAGCAACCTTCGTGGATCTCTTTCTCTGTCAATGATTGTTGTGTTGTGGTCCAGATCTTTTCTTGTTAGTGGTCTGTTGAGTTTGGTAGTATGGTGGGACTTTATGGATCCGTTACTCAAATGGCATGTCAGGCGTCTTGTAAGCTTAGTGGTTGTCATACCAATGTAAGAATGAGGTCCACACTCCTCACTATTGCAGCTATATTGGTATACAACATGGTCTTCTTGTAGCTCTGTTTTCGTTGTGTTGGGGCGATTACGTATCATTAGTTGGGATGTCTTCTTTGTCTTGTAATATATGATGATCTGGATGTGTTTTGCTGGGTCGGTGGGTAGTACATTCTTGTGAATAATGTCCTTTATGATCTTCTCGTCTGCTTTGTATTCTGAGGACATATGGCTTTTGTAGTAGATTTTTATAGGTTTCTTTTCGCTTGTGGTGTTTCTGTCTTCGTCGGTGTACCATTTGTTTAAATGTGTTTGTATTGCTTGTGATACATCTGAGTTTGCGTATCCATTGTTGATAAGTACTTGTGTGATTCTCTCCAGTTCTTGGTGGGTTTGTGTCCAGGTGGAGCAATGCGAGAGGGCCCTTCTAACGTAAGCGCCGATGGTGGATTGTAGGTAGCGCTTCGGGCACTCGCTATTTCCGTTTAAGCAGAGTCCAGTGCTTGTCGGTTTGGTGTATACTGTAGTTACGAAGCCTGTATTTCGAGCGGTGACGAGGACATCAAGGAAGGGGAGGCATCCATTATTTTCTTCCTCGTAAGTAAAATTGAGGTCTGAGGCTGCGATGAATCGATTCCTCAGGTCTTGTAGTTCATCGATATCTTTTAATTGTACGAAGATATCATCCACGTATCTACAGTATAATGAGGGTCGAGCTGTTGCGAGGACCTCGGTTTCAATGGTACCCATATAAAAGTTGGCAAATAAGACACCGAGAGGGCTTCCCATTGCTACACCGTCGATCTGCTTGTAAAGCTGTCCACTGGGAGAGGTGAAGGGGGCATCTTTTGTACAAATTTCGAGTAGTTTTTTCAAGGTGTTTTCTGGGATGTCAAGAGGCTTTGTGCCATTGCTGTGGTACACTCGTTTTAAGATGAAATCGATGGTCTTATTTATTGGTACTTGGGTAAAGATACTTTCCACATCCAGCGATGCGATGGAGGCATTTTCTACTGGAGGAGCATCCCTTAAGATTTCCAGGAAATCAGAGGCTGAAGTAAGTGTGTATGTGCTTGGGACGTAAGGAGTGAGAAGCTCATTTAGTTTCTTTGCTAGGGGATAAGAGGCTGAAGGTATTTGTGACATGATGGGTCTTATGGGATTGCCTTCTTTGTGTGTCTTGATGTTGCCAAAGGCATATCCTGGTGTGTACTCGCCAGTGAGCTTCGGGAATCTTTGGCTTCCGGCTTTTGCGTGGATACTTGAGATGAGGTTGTTCAGTTTCTTTTTAATGGCCTCGGTTGGGTTGCGTGTTATCTTCATGAATTTGGTGGTGTCATTGAATATGGTGTTCATCTTTTGGATATACTCTTCTTTGCTGATGATAACATAGGCGGCGGTCTTATCAGCCCGTCTGATGGTAATGTCTGGGTTCTCGCGTAGTTGTTTTGCGGCGATGTGATGGTATTTATTAATCAGCTTACTATGGTAAGTTCCTCGGGTTTTTCCAGCTTCAGCAAGAAGGGATGGTTGAAGATCTGGGTTAGTGCTAACTTGTCCAGTCTGTTCAAGTTGTTGAATATCATCGAGGAGGACTTCTATCTCAAGTCGCTTTCGGTGTGGTTGTGGCTTCGAGAGGAAGTGGCAGTTGAGTCCCATATTTAACAGTTCTTCTTGATCTTTTGTGGGGACGTAGTTGGTGAGATTCACATAGCCCGCTGGAGGCCGGGGAAGTTTTATGTTACCCCCATATAGCTTGGTTAGTTTTTTCACCATACCGCTTTCCACTCCTTTGCGGTGTTGATCGTAGATTGCTTGTAGTTTGATGTTAATCTCTTTTTTAAGGTCAGTTGGAGCTTTTGTTTCGTTCCATTTCTTCTCTAGATTTCTCACTTCCTCTAGCTGAGAGTGTATTATCTCCCTTTTCTCTTCTATTTGACGCTCAACTAGTTCTCTCCGGAACTTGTGAGTGAACTTTTCATTTTTGGCTTTCTCGTCGTGAAGTTTTATTTTTGTGTAGCCAGGTAGGATATTTTCTTGCAGGCAGACGAGGTTAAATGCTATTGAAGATTCATTTTTGATTATCTTCTTGCGTATAGTCTCTATACGACGAATAGTTGACTTATCATTTTCTGTAAGTCTGTTTAGGAGATCTCTTATATTGGCCGACGTTTCGGAACTCTCTTGTTCCATCTTCTAGGGCGATATGATGTGTCAAGTTTTCTGTGTAGGTTATATATGGGATGTACGGATCATGGACATATATTATATATATAAAGGATTACAAAGGGGGAGCATGCCGACAGGAGACCTTCTGGTCCATAACTAGGTCGAATGCGAATATATATATATATATATACATATATATATACATACACATATATATATATATATACATATACATATATAATACATAAGTATATACATATATATTTATATATATACATATATATATATGTATATAATCAAATTAAATTGATGAGTAAATAAAGTAAACAATGTTAATAAACAAAGATCAATAATAATAACTCACAATAAATAATTAATAAATAAATAATAAAAATAAACAGATAAATAATAATCATGAATAAATAAATCAAACAAGATAAATGGCAGACATTACAGCAAATTGTTTAAGTCTTTATCTAGTGAATCTTAAAACTTTGAAATGTACTACATTGCACTGCCTCTACAGGAAGTTTATTCCATTCGTTTACTACACGTTGGCGAAGTTGTTTCTACCCATTTCCAAATCAAATCTATTTCCTGACAGTTTGAGACCATTAATTCTTGTCCGATTCGTATTCATTGCGAAAATGTCGCCACTTTTAATGTTGTCAATTTCCTTTAGAATCTTAAATACCTGTATCAAGTCACCCCAGAATCTACGCTTTTTTAGGGAAAGCAGATTCATGTTTTAGTTGAGTTTCGTATGATTTATTTCTGATATTTGGAATCATTTTTGTGGCTCGTCGTTGTACTTTTTCCAATCTGTAAATGTCTTTCATGAGATTCGGTGACCATACGGAAACAGCATATTCCAAATGTGGACGAACTAACGATTTATATAGCTTATTATTGACGGACTTTTAAAATCAAACGGTCGTGTAATCAGTCTTAGAATTTACTTTGCTCTCTCTAAAGCGGAAATACAATGTTTTGATGATTTGAGATCATTACTGATAAGTACGCCGAGATCATTTTCACTATCCACTACTGTTAACGAATTTCAAAATGACTTGTATTCGTGTTTATTGTTATTTTTACCTGTGTGCATACTTACATCTACTTGAGTTAAATTTCATTAGCCACTTTTCAGAACATTGTTGTATTTTATCTAAATAATCTTGAATATCTAATTGGTTTCAGTGATCATTTGCCATTCCGCATAGTTTTGTATCATCGGCAAATTTGGAGACAATAGATTTCAAACCTTGGTCTATATCATTAATAGAAGTGGCCCAAGAATGGAACCAGGAGGAACTCCAATGGTAACATTTTCCCATCCAGAGGTCTTGCCATTTAGAATATGTATAGATATATTATATATATACACACATATATAATATATACTGTATATATACATACATAGAGAAGAATGACTAAAATGATACATGGACTCAGAAATTTACATTACGAGGACAGGCTTAGCCATATTTACACACTCTAGAAAAATCTGATGTAGAAAGCGGGGCGATCTAATAGAGATGTTGATGTGGATCAAGGGTTTTAACACAGGGGATGCAAAAAAGGTCATCATATTAAGACAACAGGACAGGATTCGCACTAATGGATTTAAATTGGACAAATTTAGATGTGAGAATACAATAGGCAAGAACTGGTTTACCAGTAGACTGGTTAGAATGAAATAAGCTTAGTAAGCATGTAGTGAGCGCTAAATGTATATATACATATATACATACATATATATATATATACATATATATATATATATATACATATATATATATATACATATATATATATATATACATATGTATTCATATATATATATACATATATATAATACATATATATATATATATATATATATATATATATATATATACATATATATACACACATATATTTAAGGTTAGACAAACTTATGGATGGTGACGAAAGATGTTAATGGTATCTTGCAGTTTCCTTTATTCTTATCTATGTATATGTATATATATATATATATATATATATATATATATATATATATATATATATACATATATATATATATATATATATATATATATATATATATTCTAAGGTTAGATAAATTTATGGATGGGGATGAAAGATGGCAAAGGACACTGCCTAGTATAGGCCTTATGGTATCTTGTAGTTTCCTTCATTATTATGTTATTACATATAAATATATATACATATATATGTATATATATACATATATATACATATATATATATATATATGTATATATGTGTGTGTGTGTGTGTGTGTGTGTGTGTGTGTGTGTGTGTGTGTGTGTGTGTGTGTGTGTGTGTGTGTGTGTGTGTGTGAATGTGTGTGTTTGTGTGTGTGTACATGTATACGTGCATGTACACGCACACACACACACACACACACACACACACAAATATATATATATATATGTGTGTGTGTGTGTGTGTGTGTGTGTGTGTGTGTGTGTGTGTGTGTGTGTGTGTGTGTGTGTGTGTGTGTGTGTGCGTGTATGTGTGAGAGAGAGAATGTGTGCGTGTGTGTATGTGTGAGAGAGAGAATGTGTACATGTGCGTATATGTACACGGACATGACAGAATTTAATAAACACCAAGAAAAATGCATTTCTGCTCTTATTTAATGCTTAATGTTATTCAAATTTACCTAATATGTTATATTTACCTAGATTTATATTTCAGATTACATAAAAAGTTAATCAAGCATGCCACGAACCAAAGCAGCGGTAGACCTCTCTAAATTTCAGTGAGGTTGTATTGTGGGTCAACATGAAGGTGGACTTAGTCAACGCAAAAATCTGAAAATCTATCAATACCCCTTTCTGCTGTTAATAGAGTGATCGTACAATTCACCAGAGAGGGCAAGAAGGGTAGAAAACCTCATTCGGATCGTCCCGGGCACTCAGAAAGAACCTTGCGTCTTGTCAAAAGAAATGTCCAAGAGGATCCACGTTGCAAGGCCTCTAACATAGCAGCACAAGCTGATGTCAGTCCCAGAACAGCTGTCAGGTTATCCCCACAAGCTGGGTTACTATGGCAGAGCTGCAAGAAAGAAACCACTCCTTCGTCCAGTCAATATCAAACGCAGAAAGGATTGGGCTGTTGAGATGGCGGAGAGACCTGTGGCCTTTTGGAGCACTGTCGTTTTCTCTGATGAGTCACGATTCGCATTATCGCCGTTCCTTAATATATTGATACGAGTAGAAAAAAACGGTGAAATTTTCAACATACAGGAAATAAAGACGATTTAGTTCATTACTTCTCCGCCCTTGATGGCAGGACAAAAAGTGGTATAACATTTTTTCTCAGGGCACTACGAATCTGTAGTGTGGAATATTCAAGGAGGATTTCGATTATAATACGAAAGACTTTGACAAACTTGTATACCCAGAGGGATTAACAAGGAAATTAAAGAAAAAATCAATAACAAGTCATGGCCGAGGAAAGAAAGGATAAAACTACTGCCAATTTTGCATAAGTACCAGGTTCTGAAACTTCGACAACAGCGGGAAAATATCTGCATAAAACAGGTATGAACGTAGCAAAAGGGACCAATATGAGGATCCATGAATTGGTAAAATCTTTGAAGATGTAAGTCAAGGCTGAAAATAGTAACAGTGTCGTGCATCAAAGTTCAGGCAATGGTTACACAATGGTTGGTGAATCAGCGAGGGGCTTGGACAAGAGAATTTATGATCATAGAAACGACATTAGAGCACATAGGACATAAAATTATTTAGTAGTTCGTGCGAAAAAGTTTAACCATTTACCAAATTGAGGAGGTGTTCACTAGAAGGATTGTAGAAGCAGCACATATTTCAACAGAAAATCATTCGAACCATCACAGAGGATTTGTTGATTTAGTAAGGCAAACCAGCGTTTTAATTCTGGAACACGCCAGAAAATCAATTAGGAATGGAACCCCAATAGCGACCCCGATAAGATGACTCCGTTAAGTACTTGAGCTTTCATCGCAGTTTTCTATAAACTCTGAAGAAGTTCCTTCGTGAACGAAAATTTAGAGTGATTAGGATTCCGTGTTTTTCCCTGTGTTTATGTTCTCCATCTTCAAAATAATTTCTCTGACAATTTTTTCAATATATATATATATATGAGGAAACAAAAAAGGTTGTAGAAGAGAAGAAGCGAGCTTTCACAGATTGGTTACAAAATAGGATGAGGGAGTCATATGAGAGGTACAAAGAAAAGAAAAGAGAAGTTAAGCGAAAGGTAAAGGAGGCAAAGTGGAGAGCAGATGTGAAATGGGTTAAGAGTATGATAGAAAATTTTAAAAGTAATAAAAAGATGTTTTGGAAATAAATTAAGAGAGGAAGAGGAGGCGAATCAAGTAGAAAAGAAAAGGTAAAAGGTGCAGATGGAGAGATGATAATGGAAGAGAAGGCAGTAAGGGGAAGATGGGCAGAATATTTTAGGGAGTTGCTGAATGTGAAGGAGGATAGGGAGGGAAAGATAGCTGCAGTGGGAAATGCTAAGAAAATGACCGTGATGAGTGAGGAAAATGTAGGAGAAATAAGGAAGGCCGAAGTGAAGGCAGTTGTTAAGATGATGAAAGCAGGTAAGGCACCTGGTCTGGATGGATGCCATGCAGAATGTCTAAAAAAAAAAAAGGAGGTTCAGTGATGGTGGACTGGCTGGTGAGGTTACTTAATGTTTGCTGGAGAGAGGGTAGAGTGCCGGAGGACTGGAGAAGTGCCTGTATAGTTCCTCTTTACAAGGGAAAAGGGGACAAGTGTGAATGTAGTAGTTTCAGAGGGATTAGCTTATTAAGTGTAGTTGGGAAGGCATATTGGAGGATCTTGATTGAGAGGATTAGGAGAGGAACAGAGGGAGTAATTGGTGAGGAACAGTGTGGATTTAGGACGGGTACAGGTTATGTAGATCAGATTTTTGTGGTAAGACAGATATGTGAGAAAGCTATAGGAAAGGGGAAGGATGTTTTTTGGGGCTTTTATGGATCTGGAAAAGGCTTACGACAGGGTAGACAGAAAGGCACTGTGGGAGGTTTTGCGGATATACGGGATAGGAGGAAAGCTTCTAGGAGCTGTCAAGAGTTTTTATGAGGGTAGTAGAGCTTGTGTCAGGATTAGAAATGGAGTGAGTGGATCGAGGTAAAGGTGGGACTTCGTCAAGGATGCGTTATGTCGCCCTGGCTGTTCAACTTATACATGGATGGGGTAGTGCGAGAGGTAAATGCAAGGGTGGTGGGTCGAGGATTGAAGATGGTTAAGGAAAGTGGAGAAAAGTGGGAGGTGAGCCAGCTATTGTTTGCGGACGACACTCCGCTTGTGACAGGATCGGAGGAGGGATTGAGGAAGTTGATGACAGAGTTTGGGAGAGTGTGTGAAAGAAGAAAGCTGAAGATAAATGTGATGAGATGTACAAGGGGTGAAAGTGGTAGCAGACTGGAACTGAGCATTAAGGGAGAGACTGGAGGAAGTGGATAGTTTTAGATACTTGGGTGCAAACGTGGCAGGAAAAGATGGAGTGAAGGTGGAGGTGGAATGTAGATTGAGAGAAGCAAGTAAATGCCTTGGTAGATTAAAAAGTGTAATGAGGAATAGACATTTGGGAATGGATGCTAAGAGGAGACTGTATGGAGTGATTGTGCCAACAGCACTGTATGGGGCAGAAACATGGAACATAAGAGAGGAAGAGAGAAGGAGTTTGAATGTGTTTGAGATGAGGTGTCTGAGAAGTATGATGGGGGTTACTAGGCTAGATAGAGTGAGAAATGAGGAGGTGAGGAGGAGAACAGGGGTGGAAAGGGAGTTGGGAGATAGGGTTGATGAGAGAGATGGTTTGGACACATGGAAAGACTGAGTGAAGAAAGACTAGTAAAAGAGGTATGGAAGGCAGATGTGGAGGGAGTGAACATGAGGGGACGTCCTAGGATGAGGTGGATGGATGGGGTGAAGGGGGCTTTGGGGAAGAGGGGAATGTCTGTTGAGGAAGAACGGGAGAGGACAGAAGACAGGGGTGAATGGAGAATGGTTGTATATGGATGATGTTGTGATGCATGAGGTGGAATGGGCGGGGGGATGGGGGTGAGGTAGTATGTGTGAGAAAAATTTGACGCAGCCCGAAGGGATTTCTCCCCGTCTTCTCCTTTTATGCATGGGGGGACGGAGAGGGGGAGTCGCCGATTTAATGAAGCGGCCTTGCTGTGGATGTGCTGTGTCTTGCGACACTGCTTCTGACCCAGGGCAGTGGACAAGGTGCAGGCATGACCCGTCATCCAGGAGGTGCTAAGATAAGAGGGAGGGTGGAGGGGTGTGGAGTGTATTCAGGGATGGAATGGGTGGGAATGATTTTATGCCTTTTTCTTTTTGGCTACCTCCCTTGTAAGGGGGAAAAAGCCTTGGTATATGTATGTATATATATATATATATATATATATATATATATATATATATATATGTGTGTGTGTGTGTGTGTGTGTGTGTGTGTGTGTGTGTGTGTGTGTGTGTGTGTGTGTCATTTAGACATTTGGAAATAAACTCTTCTGCTGGGATTTGAACCCTCGCCAGAGCGGCTTGCTTCTTACAAGGTGAAGACCGTACTCTTCACTCCACCACGACCCTTCAAAACAGAACGATTAGTCCGTGAACTAATTCGTTCTGTTTTGAAGGGTCGTGGCGGAGTGACGAGTACGGTCTTCGCCTTGTAAGAGGCAAGCCGCTCTGGCGAGGGTTCGAATCCCAGCAGAAGAGTTTATTTCCAATTGTCAAAATTACACAAACACTTGTCGGAAGACTAGCCTGCATAAAGGATTTGATGAAATACAGTACATACCACGTTCCACCCGAGTGCCCTCGGCAGAATGATTAGTCCGTGAACTAATTCGTTCTGTTTTGAAGGGTTGTGGTGGAGTGACGAGTACGGTCTTCGCCTTGTAAGAAGCAAGCCGCTCTGGCGAGGGTTCGAATCCCAGCAGAAGAGTTTATTTCCATATATACATATATATATTATATATATATATATATATATATATATATATATATATATGAACTATGTTTTGGTCAGGTCGATCGAGGTAAGGCCATCCCCCCTCCCGCATTGTATTGTCTCCCACCTCCCCACCCGTCGACTGATACCTGATACTTACATTTAAACACAACTCTATCTCTTTCATTTAGCCTTTAGATGTAATATACGAAAGTACTTACTCTCACTCTCAACAAGTTTCTCTTCTCCTGTGGTTATTTTGCATTTCGTATGACGGTGATGTGATTGCTTATATATATATATATATATATATATATATATATATATATATATATATATATATATATATATATTATCAACCACAATGCACTTTAATTCTAAGCCATACACATCGGGTTTCCCGATGGAGGCAACGTGCAGAAATTGAAACGTGGTACGACCAAGGACTCGAACCTGGTGAGCGCGTGACAAGTGCTGTAGTAACTTAAACTATTACACCATCAAGAGTAATGTATTGCTATTCACTGGGACCCATTCAGTGTTCTACATATATAATATATATATATATATATATATATATATATATATATATATATATATATATATATATATAAATATATATATATATATATATATATATTCGTCTCGACTGCTGGACTTTTTATGAGATTCGAACCCTTGGCCGTGCTGAATGGCAGCGTACTTACTTCGTAATATCCTAAATCCAGCTGCCTAGAAGAGCAGTGGTCAGGGGGGGGGGGGTCCTCCAAGATGGCACCACCAATCTGCATCGCCCGTCATACCCTGATCAAGATCGACCTCAACATGATAGACGGTACTACCCGGTATGCTGGTCTGTGGTACTGCCGTGAATGAGCGCGCGCTGTTGCAGTTCATGCAGCGCACATCGCTCCTTGCCAACCGGGAGGCTATTGAAGATGATCTCGGAGGCTCCCGATGGGGCCGGCGCGTCCTTGGCTATGATGGGAGGGTCTGGCGCCCTACGGAACGCGTGGTTGGCGCCGAGAAGGGAGCTGATGGCGTCAGCAACCTTCAGCACTTTCTTCTCTCCTTCCTCTCTATGTCTTCCAAATTTCTTATTTACTTCGTTGCACTTCCCTGGACCGTGGTGAGCACAAACCCTCCCATGGGTCACATTAAACTCTCTTTAAAGTTAAAATTAAAATCCCATGTCAATATTTGCCCTGAGACTTCCGAAAAGTCTTGATAACAATTGTAATCAGAGACATAAATAAACACGAAACATTTCACTGTGACTTTTCATAAAGGCTGCTTCATAAAGACAAGTCAGAATGCTTCAGCATCTTATGTAAACATATATTTATAATCCCGTAAAAGTAGACTGCGATAACATATATATTATATATATATATATATATATATATATATATATATATAAGTACATATGACAATACTTGACTCGACATGTACATTCCTTATACATATATGTATATGCATTTATATAGTACATGGTTGCATAGCCTACACACAAACACACACACACACACACACACACACACACATATTATATATATATATATATATATATATATATATATATATATATATGTATGTATACACACACATCAGTCAGTCAATGAAACAATTTGTAGTCCAGTGCTGTACCTATGCCTCTCCCAAAATCGTCCATGAGTTTCATGAGCGCGGCAATCCGTCACGTCACTCCATCAAAAATCTGTTTCGTCTCTCCAATTTCTGTCTGCTCTTCCCCCCTTCTCACACTTCTCCATCTCACTTTCTTCTTTCAGGTTAACTCTTACCCAATTTGACCTTTCCCTGTCCTAAATAATTGATCTCTCCATTCTCTTCTGTGTAATCCTTAGCTTCGTTACCTTCTGTCTTGTATCCGTAGATCATAGCTGACATTATACAATGATTGTAAACTTTGCGTTTCAGATATACAAGCAGATTCTATCATAATGTTCCTATATTTACCAAACATCTTTTCAGACCTCTTTACTTTATTTTGACGTTGTTTGACCTTAGTATCTGACCTAAATTATCATACTCTTCAACTGCAATATTCTCACTACCGATTATAATGGGACCTTTCTCAGTCAGGTTCGTAGATTTCTATTAGCGCTAGAATTTTCAATTGTCTCGGATTTCACGAGGCAAAGGGGTGATTAGATAATTTGGAAACCGATATTTAAAAAAAAGATACGCCATAAATTGCTGCATAAATGTATTTAAAATTAAAAACATGACTCATAATGTTATAATTTTTACTTACTGGTGTGTGATAAGGCTCTGTTAATTTAATTATAAGGTAAAACTAAAAATAGGTAATTATTTTTACTGAAGGAACTATGAGCAGTAAAAATAAGAGGATGTTGATTTCGGTTTGTGCATTTTATCTGAGTGTTGAAAAATAATGGATATCACTGTCACGTCCTGTATATGAAGATAATCAGCGAGATAAAAAATAACAACAGTGGTGGCGGACGTACGAAGTTAACGATATTTTTGTAAAGAACAGCCTCTTAGATCTGCTGGGAGCTATTTTCAAACAAATATGATTAATTTTACGTGTGCCGTGGCAAACTGCACGTCAGATTAAAAAATATATATATAACTTAAGACAAAGTTTATCGTACCGAAAAAATTAAGTCTTCGATGCAAAATTATGTTTTCGATACATTACATGGATTTGCCTATTGCTTGGTGCATTCAAATGAAAGTATATATCAGTATACGTCCATTGAAGTCGGTAGAAAATGACAAATTGCTTGGCTTGATACAATTATAGGCTGTTTTACGAATATCTGTGATTATAGAGGCTCAAACAATGCTATATGCCGTTTGCAATCATGAAATTAATTGACTTAAATTTCAGACACAATAATGTACAACGATACACCTCTGTAAACTTATAAAACTTGCCCAAAAAGTATTTATTTTCCGGCAAGAATTACAAAATCTGGCGGTGTCTGGTATCTATTTGCTCACTGCGAAAGTTCCCATTGCTCTGCTCTGAACTTTCGAGTTGATCGTTACTTTGGTTTTACTTTTCATCGTTTTCTGTTTCGTTTTCTTTCCCGAGTCTATTCACTGGTTAAATGCTCTTGCAAGTATTCATTATTTTCATATTATAGTTCTCAGACAAGTACACAATAAACAGATATAAACGTATTCATGTACAAATTAGTCGCACAAATTATTCACAAATCATACATTACACATTACATTCTTTAACAGATAAAAGGGGACTTGTAATCCAAAGTAAATATAGACTACGAAGCACCACCTCAAAGTAATAATTTATATAAAGTCTGCGGTACATCTTCAGAAATAGCATAATGTTCATTTTGTGCCCTGTGTCACACAAAAACTGCGAAATGTAGTCATGCCAACTGTTATAATCTCTGAATCGACATCTTTAAATGTACATCACTGCGCATGCTCGACAAAACGACTGACAAAAAGGATCCGACCCGTGGTGGAGTCACCAGTGTGGTTTAAGTTAAACACTGTTTAGATATTCCAAGTTTTGTTTATTCCGTGGTCCACAGGCTACCAGAGTTGAATGCCAACTACCCTGGTACAGGGTAAGGTTATGACATACTGACACACTTCTGGCACCCTGTTGTCAGGTGAAACTTGTAGGTAGAACAATATAGATAGGTATAGATAGGTATATATATATATATATATATATATATATATATATATATATATATATATATATATATATATATATATATATATAAAGATAAGGGACATACTTTTATATAAATGAGGAACCTGCATGCAAAATGATCAGAGGCAACGTTATACAAAATACATGAATGCTTATGAAATATAGATATGGCATCAGCGCCAAAGCTGAATCCGTATTTGGGGCACTACTAAACTACGTAGGTCTAACGACGCACTTGGAGCGATTTACGTAATGACTACAGGCTACATACATAAAACAATTGCTATATAGGGATTAAGTACTACATATACCATATAGGGAATAATTACTACTTATACTATAAAGAGAAGAATGACTACACTATAATTAAGAGAAGAATTACAACAGACCTATCAAAATGGCTGCTTATTTCAGTACGTCTGGTCCACAGGCGAAGACGAAAGAGGTAAAAATCCCATGATGCAACTAATTGAAGAATCAAACATTTATGTCTTTGTAACAGCAGGAGAGCACGAACAATTCTGTAAAAAATAAGTTAGCGTATTGTGGTAATTCAACATAATCAACTCGTTTTTTCTTACAATAGACGGGTTCCCTTGGTTTACATCGAAACGATGCGCGCGCATCCATGTAGTCAAGAAATTTCTCATTTACATTGATTTCTTACTTCGCGAAGGCATTTACATACCTAACACACCAGTGCTGAAGGTTTATTTTCGAAATAAATAAATAGATGAATAGATGAATAAATGAATAAATAAATAAATAAAAACTATACTGTTACTTCAAATATGCATCGAACGTGTTATGCAGTTAGCTGCACGAACAGGAAAAATGAGGTTAAAAAAGGAATTGCCATTTTACAAGATGCCGATAGGATCAACGCCGCTCGAAAATGAATACCAGATATTAAATGCTTTCATCTAAGGGGAACATTTTATTTCATGTTTGCCATTCATATGAACTTACTCTGAATCAATCATGACACACAGGTGCTAGTGCGTCTGTAAATCGGTTAACCCAGTGGTTCCCAAACTGAGGGTAAATTACTCCCCGGGGGGGAAAAAATAAGAATTCTGAAAATCACGAAGCCAAGAATTCCTCAATTGGCTTCAAGCATGCGACTCCATCCATCCCATTGATGTTCTTGACATCTTTGGCAATAGTCATTAGAGATGCACAATATTCAAATACAATAAATAAACGAAAATATCTCTAGTGTTTTAATTTAGCCATATATATCAATGTTGACAACATTTGGTGAAAGGGGTAATATGCTTAATGTGACGTCATAAACTGGGTAACAAGCCAAAAAAGTTTGGGAACCACTGGGTTAACCAAATAACCTGAATTAAATATTTAACTACTGTCCCCCTAGCCATCTATAATATTAGATTATTATTTCTGTACTTAACATACAATTGTTTCGACGAATCATTAAGAAATTTTTGGTTACAAGAAGCTTTCTCACTAGTTCATTCTTTTTTTTTCATTATTAACCTATTTTATTGTTACACGGGTTTAGTTTCTTAGTTTTATGAACTAGAGTTTTTCTTTGTTGACAGGAAATAGATCTGACAATCCAGAGGTTCCAAACTGGATACCTATAATATATGAGTATACCACGCCAAAACAAATAGCCAAAATTGAAAGGAAAATAGAAATGAAGGCCAAATATGAAACGCTCTACAAAAAAAAAATGCAGGCTTGTGCCTAGTTCTTGCTAAAAGCGGGGGGAAAAAACTGCAAAAGCCTATAAATTCTCTTCTCTTTTTCTTTTGAGCGTTTCAATTTTTTTTTTTTTCTATTTTCATATAAATTTTGGCTATTTCCTCTGCCGTGGTATACTCAATGTTGTAGGCGCCCAGTCTAGATCCTCTGGATTGTCAGATCTATTTCCTGTCAACGAATAAAAACTAGTTCAAAGAATTACGAAACTAGCTAAACCTTTAAGTGTAACATTGAAAAAAAATAATATAGAAAGACAAAAAGCAATAAACTAGCTGATTAAGTTTCTCGTAACCATTTTTTTCTTGGTGATTCGTCGAAATAATAATATGTATAGTACAGAAATAATAATAGCATAGATTACTCGAAACAATAACTAGTTTTAATTTAAGCCACATAATATAATTTAGTTAACTGGTTTATCACAGACGCACTATCAGCTGTGTTCCACGACTGATTCAGAGTAAGTTCATATGGTAAACAAGCCTGAAATAAAATCTTCCCCTCGGATGAAAACATTCGACATTTGGTCTTCGTTCTCGAGCGGCGTTGATCCTTTCTACATCTTATAAAATGGTAATTCCTTCTTTTCCGCAGTTCGAGGCATATCTGAAGTAACAGTAACGTATATTTTGTGAAAATAAGTCCTCAACATTGGTGTGTGAGCTATCCAAATGCCTTCGCGAAGTAAGCAATCAATGTAAATAAGAGATTTCTTGACTACATGGATGCACGTTCATTGTTTCGATGTGAACAAAGTGGCAAGATATGTAGAAAAATAAATTGATAGACTATAGAGCACTTCAAAACGAAAATAGATCAAAATTGACAAACATTCGTTATCATAAAACAACAATCTACATGCAGCCTCTGTCTATATTCAATATGGTTCTAAAATGCGCATGTGTTGCCCAATACCACGCAATATCTTCGAAATGGCATGCGTATATTTTGTAAAACATTTTCTTTAATAACACACTCCAATTTAAAGAAAACTAATTTAAGGGCCAACAATAGTAAAAATATCCAATGCACTCTCCACTTATGTATTTCATCTATATACAAGTATATAACCAAAAACTCAAATCGAATACGGAAAAAGCAATTGGTTGTTTATACAGTCCATGGTGTATAATTTACATATGGCCGTTCACATAAGCGATGGAAACCGATTTCGTGACATGATGCAAGAAAGCCAAAGGCAAATTGAAATTCCCAAGTGGAGTAACTAATAGGGAAGGCTACATGCACATGTACACTGTAAATTGCCCGCATTCTGTTGAAGAATTTTAATGTGGAAATGTTGCGGTTGTGTAGGCATTGTATTATAATGTATGTTTTCTGGGCCAGGGACAGTTTTAATATAAACGGAAAGGGAAATGTTCCGTTCTGTGAACGGGCGGTAGTCTTCGGTAGATTGACGTGTTAAGTCCGTTAGTGATTGTGATTCAAGTAAGTCTTTTATCAGTGGCGGCGCCAGGGGGGGGCTTTAGCCCCCCCAAAAAAAGTGGCCAGCCCCCCCATTAGCTCCCCCAACTGAAATGAGCAAATTGAAAATTTAAAACACTCATTGAAATTATTTTATTAAGTGGAATTTTTAATTGCCAGGGCTAAAGATTTGTCAGCCATCAGTGCTAGCCCAACCATTAACCCCCTCCCCTTCTGAAATGTGTACTATCATATTACTATTAGCCCCCCCAAAAATTTGCTCAGCCCCACCTTAGCCTCCCCAACTAAAAATTCCTGGCGCCGCCGCTGTCTTTTATTATATGAATTTGGATTCGTAATTATGTAGCTAGACGTTATAGTGTGTTTACTATTGTTTTGTCTGTAGAGGGAGTCAAGATATGGTCTGACCATTGATTTGATGACCGGATGAATAGGGTATTTTATATATTTATATTTGGGGGGGGGTGCTGGTGTTTGGGAGGTGGATTGGATTGGATTTATTGGCAATAAGATACATGGATATAAAAGTACAATACACAAAATTGCAAGGATAATGCCATAAAGCATATGATTTTTTTTCCATTGTGGTCCTCAAAAAATAGTTGGCAATATATAAGATACACATCAGCAATGTGTTATATAAAATAAATAATCCTTTGTTGAAATTTACGTTTGCCAAGAGATTTGACATTAGTTAGAAAAACTAAGTTATTGTTAATGGTAGAGACTGAGTCTACTGTCACTCTCAGTCACTCCCTCACTCTTGACAACTCTCAGGTTGAAGTGGATCTAAGGCAGAAGTTGGTACTCCTTTTGGAGACTTAAAGCCTTTGAATTTCGTCTCAAGATCCTGCTATCCTCTTTTTTGTAGGAGGATGAAGTGAAGAGTTGCAGGATCTTGGAGTGAGATTCATGACAATTACTGGATAACTATGGGGAATTAATCTTCACTTTCACATGCGAGTTGTGACTAAGATCTTACAAATATCACTATTTCCTGCCCCCAGTGTCACACATCAGCACCAAAGGACTTTTTAATTGATAGTTGGAAGAATGAAGTTACTGTTAGGTTGTGGCTGGGAAGTTTGATAGGGACTGAATATGGCATCAGTTACAGTCACTGCCTCACTCTTGGCAATTTCAGATTAGACCATGTCCTAGCAAGCATCACAAAGAGGTAATGGCATAGCAGTTGGTCTTCCTCTTCCGGATATCCTATCCCTAAGTCTTGACTGAAGATCCTGCTATCCTCTTCTTAGTGCAGAGATGAGTTGTAGAGGATTACAGAATCTCAAAACAAGAATCATGACAGGTACTACTGAATACCTAGAGAAACTTTCATTCCATTCAGTGAAATTCAAAACACCTATTTTTTATAATTTTGTAATATTTTGCATCAAATGGTACATTACAAGAGTAACTTCCTCTGAAGGTAAAACAAATTTTCATACATTATTTGCATAAAACTTTATTATCAACAATACATATTAGACAAAGTATAATCACAGCCTTCATAATTATACATACATATACATATACCAAGGACTTTTTCCTCCTGGATGACAAGTCATACCCACAGCTTGCCCACTGCCCTGGTTCGGATGCAATGCAGCGAGACAGCACATCCAAAGCAAAGCTGTTTCACTTAATCAGTGACCCCCCCCCCCACCTCTCCATTCCCTTCATGCAGAAAAAGAGAGGATGGGGAGAAATCCTTTCTGGCTGTGCCAAAATATCATTCACACATAACTCCCTAACCCCCCCCCCCACCATCATTATCAAAAAATGAATATATATATATATATATATATATATATATTGACATGAAAGTTAAACTTACCTACCAATAAAATAAACTCCTCTTTTAACCCTTTGAGTGTGAAAAGGGTTTCTTTGTGAAAAAAAATTATAAGATCTGAATAAATACAAACCTTTTGATCTTTTAATTCCAACAATTAACTGAATTAGATATATCTCTTTCAGAGAAGGAGGACCTTCAGGTTAACAATATTGTCAGGTAGTAACCAGAATGCATAACATAAATGTTGATTTCCACTTATTTTTCTCTCTTTTATCTATTTACATGTCACCTGCAAAGTCAGGTAGCTATGTATGGACAATACCTTCATCCCTTTCTGCTTACACCATGTGATAAAGATTCTGTCCGTGGAGTAGGTTCAGTGAATGAGGAAGAAGTTGGCCAACAAACATTTACCATACATGTGTTGAGCTCTCTACTGGTATGAACAAATATATCACTATCATACTAGACCTTCCTTTGATAATATATAACTATGATCAAGATGGAGAACCAAGGAAGAAAGATGTATTGACTTTTTGTCTCCTCAGGAACCAACAGCAGGAATCTGAATGTGGTGATCCTGCAAGATGGACAGAGAACCTGCCCATTTTAAAACCCATTAATCCCTTCACCTCCATCAGGGAAGACATTCCTCTTACATTCCATAACAGATATTCCTCTTACATCTAATACCCCTCTCACCCCATCTATCCTATTTGTTCTTATATTCCCCTCAAGTTCTTTTCATCCTTCTCTACCTTTAATTCTTTTTGATAGTCTTTCTTCACTCATTCTTTCCATATAAATAAACCTTCCCAGTACTCTTTGATCAACCCTATCTGCCAGCCCTTCTTCCTCCCAAGCTGTCCACATTTCTCACCTTATCTATCCACATAACCCACACCATACTTCTTAACCATTTTATTTCAAATACGTTTAAACTCTTCCTTTCTACCTCCTTTAAATTCCAAGTCCCTACCCAATACAATGTCACTGCCACAACCACTCCCGATACTCAGTTCTCATGACACTTTTCATTTCCCCTTGACATTGACTTGCTTCACTTAATCTATAATTCACCTTGATCCCTACTTCTCCATTCCCCACTATATGTAACCCTAAAAACTTAAACCTCTCCACTTCCTCCAGCCTTTTTCCTTTTAAACTCATCTCTTACCCACTGACTCCCTCACCCCTTGCACATCTCATCACCTTACTTTTCACATTTACTTTCAGCTTCCTCCTCTCACATACCCTCCCAAACCCTACCACTAAATGTATATCCTCTGATTGATATATCAATGTGTCAACTGCAAAAAAAAATTGGTTAACATCCAATTTCTCTCCACTTGTACCAGCTCCAAACACTATTTTTATGGAAGGTGTTTGGGGTTATCTTTACAGTAATAGTAAGCCTACCACAGCACAGTCTACCACTACCACCAGCAAAGCTGAACCAAGGGCATGGTTCATTAAACTCCACACTGTGAGGGGCACCATCCTAGCCTTCCAATAGGGGGGAGTTTGTGACTTTAAACCATATCATCATCACCACCACAGCACTGAAACCACCACTTGCCAGCAGTTCAACAATACTCAAAGCCTAACCTTGAGCATATTAGGTGTAGGATGATTTTCCAAGACACTTTTTGAAGAAAAAAAATTGTGCCTATTATATCAGTACCAGCATATAAAAACTAGCAAAATGCTCAAAGAATTCCTTGCAGACAAGTCATTCTGCCTGAGGTTGGGGTCAATTGGAATAGTGCTCATAAGCTCCCTGAGTGTTGCAAAAGATATATTAGAAGGAAAAAGATGTGTCAAAGACTAACAACCTCATCTTCCAAAAAGTATTTCACTAAGAAAAAGCCACACAATGAGTTAAAACATAATACTACTCCCACTATCACTATGGACATCCTATTAAAAAAAAAGGCATTTTTATACATACATATACAAAAGGCTTTTTCCCCCTTACAAGGGAGGTCATCAAAAAACAAAGGCATAAAATACACTCCCACCCATTCCATCCCCACAAACTCCACTCCCATTCACCCTCCTCCCTCCCTCTTATCTTGGCTCCTCCTGGATGACAGTTCATCCCTGCATCTCCCCCATTGCCCTGGGTCAGAAGCAGTGTCACAAGACACAGCACATCCACAGTAAGGCTGCTTCATTAAATCAATGAGCCCTGTCCGTCCCCTCATGCAGAAATGGAGAAGACTGAGAGAAATCCCTTTGGGCTGTGTCAATTTATTTTTCACACATACTCCCTCATCCCCCAATCCACTCCCCCTCATACATCACAGCATCATTCATACACAACCATTCTCCACTCACCCCTATCTTCTGTCCTCTCCCATCCTTCCTCAACAGACATTCCCCTCTTTCCCAATACCCCTTTTATCCCATCCATCCTTCTCATCCTTGGTCACCCCCTCATGTTCACTCCTTCCACACCTCTTTTATCAATCTTTCTTCACTCATTCTTCCCATGTGTCTAAACCATCCCAATACTCTTTTATCAACCTTATCTCTCAACTCCCTTTCCACCCCTATTCTCCTCACCTCGTTTCTCACTCTATCCAGCCTAGTAACCCATATCATATTTCTCAGGCACCTCATCTCAAACACATTCAAACTCCTCTTATGTTCCATGTTTCTGCCCCATACAGTGCTGTCAGCACAATCACTCCTTCATACAATCTCCTCTTAGCACCCATTCCCAAATGTCTATTTCTTATTACACTTTTTAATTCTACCTCCACCTCCACTCCTCCCTTTCCCGCCACATTCGCACCCAAGTATCTAAAACTATCCATTTCCTCCAGTCTCTCTCCCTTAATACTCACTTCCAGTCTGCTGCCACTTTCTCCCCTTGTACATCTCATCACCTTACTTTTACCCACATTTATCTTCAATTTCCTTTTTCTGCACACCTTCCCAAACTCTGACACTAACTTCCTCAATCCCTCCTCTGATCCTGCCACAAGCACAGTGTAATCAGCAAACAACAGCTGGCTTATCTCCCACTTTTCTCCATTTTCTTTAACCATCTCCAATCACCATCCCATTACCCTTGCATTTACCTCTCACATCACCCCATCCATGTATAAATTGAACAGCCAAGGTGACATAACACATCCCTCACAAAGTCCCACCTTTACCTCAAACCACTCTCTCTATTTCTGATTCTAACACAAGCTCTACTACTCTCGTAAAAACACTTGACTGCTCTTAAAAGCTTTCCTCCTATACATATATCTGCAATACCTCCCACACTGCCTTCCATTCAACCCTGTCATATGCCTTTTCCAAATCCATAAAGGCCCAAAAAACATCCTTCTTCTAAAACTTTCTCACGTATCTGTCTTACCACAAAAATCTGATCCATGCAGCCCCTACCTGTCCTAAACCCACATTGTTCCTCAAAAATTACTCCCTCTGTTCCTCTCAATCAAGACCCTCCCATAAGCCTTCCCAACTACGCCTAAACTAATCTCTGAAACTATTACTAACACTTGTACCCTTTTACCTTGTAAAGTGGAACTATACAGGCACTCCTCCAGCACTCTACCCTCACTTAAACTGACAATAAATAACCTCACCAGCCAGTCCATCATTGTACCTACTTATTTTTAGACACTCTGCATGACACCCACCCAACCCAGGTGATCTACCTACTCTCATCATCTTAACAACTCCCTTCACCTCATCTTTCCCTATTTCTCCTCCACTTTCTTTACTCATCACTCATTTTCTTAGCATTTCCCACTGCAACTACCTTTCCCTCCCTATCCTCCTTCATATTTAGGAACACACTAAAATACTCTGTCCATCTTCCTCTTACTGCCTTCTCTTCCGTTAACATCTCTCCATTTGCACCCTTTGCCTTTTCTGCTCTACTTGATTAACTTCCTTTTTGTCTCTTAAATTCTTTCCCAAACTTCTTTTTATTACTTTCAAAAAAATTTCATACTCTTACCCCATTTCACATCTGCTCTCCTCTTTGCCTCCTTATACTTTACTTCTCTTTTCTTTGTACCTTTCACATGATCCTCTCCTATTTTGTAACCAATCGGTGAAAGATTGATTCTTCTCTTCTACAACCTTCTTTGCTTCCTCATCCCACCACTCACTACTCTTCCTTCCATTTCCTCCTGTCCTTGTTCCACACACCATCTTTGCACACCTTGTGACTCCCTCCTTGAACCATCCCTCATTCCTCCTCCACTTCTAATTTTACTCTATCCTTCACTTCCACTCCTCTCTCAGCCTTTAGTCCTTCTCCTTTTCTTTCTCCTCCCTACCTTGTCCTTTTCCTCTTTCTCAACTTACCTTCCACCAAAAAAATGATCTGATATTCCCCCACTCACTCCCCTTAGAACATGTACATCCTTAATTCTTCCTACCTGGTTACCACTATATAGTCCATTAATGCTCTACCTATCACCCTTCCATCCACCACCCTCTCCCATGTACTTATGCTTGACTCTCTTCCTAAATACTGTATTTGCTATGATTGACTCTCTAGACATATCTCCATCAACTCTCCGCTACAACTTTTCCTGGAAGTCCACACTTTCCAACCACTCCGTCTATTGGTTCATTTCCTACCCTAGCATTAAGGTCTCCAAATATTACATTGACATTTCTTTTTTATAAACACACACACACACATTATATATATATATATATATATATATATATATATATATATATATATATATATATATATATATATATATATATATATATATACATACACACACACACACACACACATATTGGAACAAAGTTACAAAAGTAAACTTAGAGACCTAGGAGTAATTATCTCAAACAACATGACACCAGACAAACATGTAAACAAAATAGTTGGAGAAACCTACAATTTAATAAGATCAATGAAAGTGGCCTTTGACTACATGGATGAGGAAATGGTAAAGAGAATACTAGTTACACTGATAAGACCAAAATTAGAATATGCAGCATCACTATGGACACCCAGTACAATAAAAAACACATAGAAACTTGAAAGAATTCAAAGAGCATTGACGAAGATGGCACCAACACTTAGCAAGTTGACATACGAACAAAGATTGGACAAATTAAACTTACTAACTCTGGAGCAAAGAAGAGAAAGAGGTGATTTGTTAACCACCTACAGAATTATGAAAGGGATGAAAATCCTTGATAGGGATGATCTACTTAAATGGGACAGAAGAAACACAAGAGGACACAAGAAGAAACTTAAGGACAGTTACAGAGGAGATGTGAAAAAGAACAGTTTTCCACACAGAGTAATAGATACATGGAATAAATTGAAAGAGAAAACAGCGAGTGCTAAAACTATACATGATTTTAAGAAAGAACTGGATGCGGAAAGATACAACTACGGGTCACTACAAGCATAGATCTTCTCCCGCAAAATACAACTAGGTAAATACACATACCAAGGGCTTTTTTCCCCTTACATGGGAGGTAGCCAAAGTCAGACATAAATCCACTACCAACCATTTCATCCCCATATACTCCGCTCCCATTCACCACCCCTCCCTCTTTTCTTGGCTCCTCCTGGATGATGGGTCATCCCTGCATCTTGCACATTGCCCTGGGTCAGAAGCAATGTACCAAGACACAGCACATCCGCAACGAGGCAGCTTCATTTAATTGGCAACCCTCCCACCCTCTCCATCCTCTCATGCAGAAAAAGAGGACAGGGAGAAATCCTTTTGGGTTGAATCAGAATATCATTCACACACTCCCTACCCCCCATCCCATGCAACACAGCATCATCCATACACAACCATTCTCCACTCACCCATATCTTCTGTTTTCTTCCTTCCTTAACAGACATCCCCCTCTTTCCCAACACCCCTTTTACCCCATCCATCTCATCTTTGGTTGTCCCCTCATGTTCACTTCATCCACCTCTGCTTTCCACACTTCTTTTACTAATCTTTCTTCACTCATTCTTTTCATGTGTCTAAACCATCCCAATACTCTTTCACCAATCCTATCTCTCAACTCCTTGTTAACCCCCACTCTCCTCTTCACTTCCTTGTTTCTCACTCTATCTAGCATAGTAACCCCTACCATACTTCTCAGGCATTTCATCTCAAACACATTTAAACTCTTCTCTTGTGTTCTATGTTTTTGCTCCATACAGTGCTGTCGGCACAATCACTCCTTCATACCTCCTCTTAGCATCCATTCCCAAATGCCTATTTCTCATTACACTTTTTAATCCCCTCAGGCATTGTATGAAGGAGTGATTGTGAGTCTGTGTGTGCTACTACCTGCCCTTGTTCACTGCACATAAAGTTTTCAATTCCCTCCTGATTCTCTATTAGTCTCTTCTTCTATTTTCAAGTCTTTCTTTTCTTCTTCCTCATTATCACTTGCATCTTGAAAATCCTGTGGAATATATAATACTTCTGATATTTTATCATAGTCAATTCCATCAAACTTATCTTTGACATTAGTTTTTTTAATTATCTCTAGTTGTCTGTCTGCATCCATAACCCACAAATTTGGGTATAAAGCTTTACGAAATATCATACCATGTAAATGCTTTAATTTTTCATACTTAGTTCTTGTAAAGCCTAAATATTCTAGAGTAATCATCCATAATTTGTACAAGTGCACATTGGCATTCTGATGTTTACTGTCTGGTGTTACAATGCAGAGAATTCCATTGGGTCTGAGCAATTCATAAGCTTTGGCACAACATCGTTGTCTCTGAACCGGTGATGGTAAATATTCAAGAAGCAAGGAAAACACAACAACATCAAAACTGCGAGTGGGAAGGGAATCAATGTTTTGAATTTCAATAGATGAAGTTGTCAAGCAACAGTTACAGTCCTCCGAATGCACTACCAACTTCAGGAAATCAGACTTCTTCACACTCTGCAACAGCAAAATTCTGATATCAATGAATTGAAATAAAATTCAAGTTCAATCCTGTCTGTTATATGTAAACATTCTTGTTGATGTAATTTCTTTTAATTGTTTATATAATACAGCACAGCTACTATATATTTCACCCTTAATAGTTAACATGCTTCCAATAAAGAAATGTTTTTCTGAGGTAACTGAAACTTATCCTCAAGCAATATGGTTCACAATCCTGCCGCCATTCAATTTTGCATTTACTTGGTTATAATATACAGGGCTAGAGCTGTGCTCACAGGAATCCAACTCTATGCCTTAAATTCATTTATACTGTTGACCTGAATTATATTCCTATCTAACTTGTTCCAGAAATTCATGCAGCTATGTGGAAAGCAGCACTTTCAAACATGTTTTAAGCTTAAGCAATCTTTTTCTTGATATTTTTACTATGAGCTCTTGTTGATTTTTCATTCCGTACCAGCATGTTCTTTGCTAATTTTCCCTTTCCTTTTTATTATATATCATTATCATATCAAATCTGTTTTTCCAATGTGGTAAGTCCCTTTTGTCTCTCCTCATATGTCATCGTTCAGGTTTGGGATCATCTTAGCTGCCACCTTCTGTATTCTATTTATCTTATATTTATCTAAAATCAGGAATCCCATTCACAAGAATAGTCACAGTTTTCTCAACTTGTTTCCTGTCATAAATCAATGGAGATATGCTTATGCTCATGAGCATAAGTTATATGGGGAATTTTACATTAAAAGCTCAGTCTAAAGACCAAATGTCAGCCTCTCAAAGCTGCACATCACGGACGTAAGGGGGTTGACGAACCTTGAAAATGAGCAGTTTTGCAGGATCACCAGGTGCTGGCACCCATCACTGCCCCTCCCCCACCCAACATACACACCTATTTATTTCTTCTTTGGATGATTGTGGAATGTCTATCAAATTGGGAAGAGTAAGAACAAATCATTCCTTTATCCATTCACAATTTTAATTCATTCACTCATCTGTTGTTCTTACATACATATGCCAAAGGCTTTTTCCCCCTTACAAGAGGTAGCCAAAAAGAAAGGCATAAAAACCATTCCCAACCATTCCATCCCTAATACACTCCACTCCCCTCCACCCTCCCTCTTATCTTGGCACCATGCAGGAGGTGCCAAGATAAGAGGGAGGGTGGAGGGGAGTGGAGTGTATGAGGGATGGAATGGGTGGGAATAGTTTTTAGGCCTTTTTCTTTTTGGCTACCTCCCTTGTAAGGGGGAAAAAGCCTTTGGTATATGTATGTAAGAACAAATGACGAGTGAATGAATTAAAATTGTGAATGGATAAAGGAATGACACAGCCCAAGAAAATGTTCACCTTTGATTCATAATTCATTTTGAACAGATAAGAAGGGTTGCTTAATGAGGAAGTCATTGGGATAAATACTTTCTCAAATAACTTTTCAATTGTATTTCCTCCACCTTTTATCATGAGGAGAGCTGACAATCTGTGAAAGTTCCCCTCCTCCTACTACTACTATGAGCTGGTGATAGAGAAACTGTTTCACATTTATACAGCACAGATGACAGTCTAAGATTTCTTCACATAGAGATCAGTGGGAGGGCCTGAGGACTAATGCCAGCCACTGTGGGGCTGCTGGTTTACAGTCAGTAAAATTAATGGTAACAATCATTACCACCACTCCTCAAACAGAAAATCCAGTACCCAACACTAATGATTACCTAAAGCCCCAGTCACTCCAAACTTACAACCTGTTTCCAACCACCTTCAACCAAAAATCAAGCAATTGGCAACACAAAACCTATGCAAGGAATTGAAATGGAAAAAGTTAATGTGGTTGATAAAATTAAAATCTATGTAATGGGGACTATTCAGTGTGTGTTGTAATATATCTATCTGTCGACCTATCTATTCATCTATCTTATTACTGACTACCAGCAACTTCCAAAGACTACTTGCAACTGGTCGGCAACCACCTGGTCGCCAATGGTCAGAAACAAGTTGTAAGCTTGGGGTGACTGGGCCCTAGAATGCCATAGTTAGGGTTCTATTGTACCAGGATTACGGAAATTATACACTTCTCACCTTAATGGCTGGGCATATATCAATAGCCATTACATCAAACTCTTCAAATTCTGCAAATGGATTGTAACAGCTCCCTACATCAAGTATCTTCAATTTCTGGCCCTCAATATATCTGCAAGAAAAAAGTCCTTCTATAAACTACATAATTCTAAGGAGTTACAATAAAAGAGATGACAAAAGGGTAATGGATGGGTGAAGGGTGAGTGCATGCCCTTGCAATGGGGAAAGGACCTTTTGAAATACATTTATCTATTAATATTACTTTTTTTTCAAAACCAGTATTATCTGTTCTGCAATGAGGGTAGACAGTGATTGCCTTTGTTGATTCAAGAGTGAGGAAAGGGTGCATCTTCACCCCAAACACTTTTCAACACTTGCATGGACTGGGTATGGGACTAAGCAACCAAAGGGAAGATACCATCACCAAAATGCAATGTAACAATAACAAATAAAACAAGTTTCAAACCCACAAAATAAGAGAGAGGGGGGGGGAGAGAGAGAGAGAGGGAGAGAGAGAGAGAGAGAGAGAGAGAGAGAGAGAGAGAGAGAGAGAGAGGAAGAGGGATTGGGAGAAGGAGAGGGAGCGGAAAAGAGATAGGATGAGGGAAAGAGGGAGAGAGGGAGAGGGAGAGAGAGAGAGGATGAGGGAGAGAGAGAGGAAGAGAGAGAGAGAGAGGAAGAGAGAGAGAGAGAGAAAGAGAGAGAGAGAGGAAGAGAGAGAGAGAGAGAGGAAGAGAGAGAGAGAGAGAGGAAGAGAGAGAGAGAGAGAGAGAGAGAGAGAGAGAGAGAGAGAGAGAGAGAGAGAGAGAGAGAGAGAGAGAGAGAGAGAGAGAGAGAGAGAGAGAGAGAGAGAGAGAGAGAGAGAGGAAGAGAGAGAGAGAGGAAGAGAGAGAGAGATAGGAAGAGAGAGAGAGAGAGAGAGAGAGAGAGAGAGAGAGAGAGAGAGAGAGAGAGAGAGATAGATAGATAGAGAGAGAGAAAATAGACACATGTAACCAACAAGGATGCAGAAGGGACAATAAAGAAATATAAAAACTCCTGTGCTGAAGGCCAAGACAAGATCTCAAACATCCACCTAAAACACCTTGCCCAAACAGCTATAAAAGCCTTAACTGATATTTTCAATTACTCCTGGTTGCTCAATAAAATTCCAGCTATCTGGATAAGAGCTCACATGATACCTACATAAAAAAACACCTGAAAATCCTCCATCATGTAGATCAACCTCACTACTATCCACCATAAACAAGTTGATGGTAAAATTAGTAGCAGGCATAAACACACCAAAACTACCCACCTCCATAACCAATATGGACTCAGAGGACCATTCTACCAGCAGATAACAACTATCTCCCAACAGGTGCTGGAGGGATTCAATAGGAAAGACCACTTGGTACCTATTTACACAAACAAGGCATTTGATGAAGTTCCCAGACACATACTATCAAAAACAGATCATAGAGACAGATATTCATAATCACATGAAATGACTACATTCTTAGCAAGGAAGCAGTGCAGAGTAACCCAAAACAATCCAATTTCTGGAAAAAAGACTATACAATGGAGCTCCCCCAGGGTGCAATACATTATAAACATAGACTAGGCCTAGACACAGAATCAAAACACCATAGATGCAACCACCACACTGAAGACCTCATCCTACAATGTCCTACACTAACAATCCCTAGATGACAACAAGGTATTTCTTCCCCGAGTGATCTATGTGCCTACCCAGTGGCAGTAGCCACTTACCTGGGAGCAGATCTCCTACAAGAGAGACCTGGAGCAACAGACTGATTGAATGATATATTTTGATCTGGTTTAACATCACAAGCTCCCCCTCTCATAGGAGGCTAGGATAATGCACTCTTAACAGATTATTTCTTGAAGCAGGGCGTTTAATGTACTATGCCCTTACTACAAGCACACTTGCAAAGCAGGGTTCAAACTGCCTCCATTCCCAACCTTTGCTACACATGGCAACATTAACCCATTCAGCCAGTGCCATACAAATATACCTGTTTTGATTCACCAGTGTGTGTCAAGTAATCAAGGTTGTTTATGTATTGCTAGCTTTCAAGTTCATCAGTTTTTTCTTGATGCTGCTTAGACAAGGCATACTTAGTCTCTTTAAAAGGCTATTGCATTCTTCTATTGCTATGCTTGGGAAGCTATACTTTTTTCACTTTATTCTCATCTTTTGGGGTTGTTTTTGCATTTTTATAAGTACCTATGCAAGTACCCATGTATACAAAACCAAGATGGTACAATTCTCACATGGTTTAAGCAGGAAAGGAATGGATGTGATGGGAATGAAATGGAGGATGTCCTACCATGCCTTGTCACTTTGTTTTGTGACTAAAAAGTTCAGAGAAAACTCCAAAGCAGAATAAAGGGCATAAATTACAAACTGCCAATCTTAATAAAGTATTTCTACTGCACATTCATGAAACATTACTTTCTTTACCTGCTGCCAACTGAATCTGAATCCTGCTCATCCTCTTCAGTCTCTTCAAAATGTTTTCGTTTTCTTTTTTCTTTGGCCTGATTACGATGCATAACACCAGCGCAGAAGTAATCCATGACACTCTGATACACCCACTCCACCCTGGAAATATTGGATGGGTTCTTGGACCAATGATTAGTTGCCAACTCTTTCATGGCGTCTGCATACTGCTGCAAGTCTTCTTGGATTTGAAGGTGCTCATCCCATATTTTGTCTTCATTTTCACCTGCAGGAGAGACGAGTTTAAGATACAATGATTTTCTGTGATCCTGTTAAACAATAGATCAACCCCTGTCTTAATATTTTCCTATAATAAAATGATACTATTTATCCTTGACTTCCATTAATCTAAGAAACAACCATTGGACAAATCAATAGGTCAACCTTTCCCATTGGACAAAAACTCTAAACTCTTTGGCCTAACAGTAAACACACATGACAATGGAATGTACCACAAGCTGCATTGACATGTTTGCAAACAACACAAAGAAGCACGAGAGAAGATTACTGTACATTGTTGTAAAAACATTTAGATATACCAGTGTCTTACTGCATCATCTCTGACCTGAGCAGAAAGGTAGGGGACAGTTTCATGACAGGCTAAGATGGGAGAGACTGACCAAGTTTTTGGATGATCATAAGATGGGTGTAGGGTAGATGTATGCTTTGACTAAGCCATCTCCTTTATAAGGAGAAAAAGGCTTTGTGGTATATTTATGTATGAATATACCTGGAACCAAGAGTGAATAAACTTCAATGCCAGAAAATGCAAAGGCAATATACACATCAATGGGAGATCAGGGAGGGGGGCCCAGCCAAATAACATCCACCCCATGCTAGCTCAGGTTATATTAGGATAGCTTAGGTTAAGTTAGGTTTCGTTCAGTTAAGTTTGGTTAAGTTAGGTTACATTAGAACTAATTAGGCTTGGTTTAAGTATGAAAACATATTTTTCCAACTATTTTGTTGTCAATTTCAATAATTCTGTCATATGTTTCTATTGATAATCACTCATTATTTTTCCTCCACTCAAAACCCCCATTTCCCACTGTGGTCCCTCAGACTGCTGGAATAGATGAGTGGGGTGTTAGATACAAAACCAGCAGTTTCCAATAGAAATAAACATCAGATTCAATTAAGAAAAAATGTAGGAAAAATGTTTTCAAAATAAAACTCGCATGTCCAAACACTTCCACATGTAGGAGGGGTGAAAGAATGCTGCTCCAATGTGACAAATTCTTTGGCATAACAGCTAAATGTGACATCAGTTCTCATCTTTATTTACTGAAAATATTTACGGTAAATTTTTAGAAATGCACTCCTACACAATACAGCAACAAAAATCAATCATTAATTTGGTAAATTATAATATATCAGCATAATATACATTTTTCTTGGCAAAAATGAATAACAAAATAGTTGCTAAAACCAATTTACTAATGAACTAAGTCACAGCAGGTGAACTATATGCCATGTTTGTTTTGATAGATACCAAGGTCAAAGCAAAGAAAGGACAATAAATTCATCTATTCTAACCTAACCTACATAACCTAAGTTGTATTTTGTAATGCAGTACCTACAATTCTAAAGATCATCCAGGTTGTCATCATCATCACAGATGCTAACAGCCTGATTAAGTACTCAATCAAACTGCGGGGAATAGAGTTGTTGCATACTTACTTACTTAGCTTAAAAGAAGCCCTATTCTCTTTGTAACAGTGTTTATTAATGTTACCTGGAGTTGGAGAACACACAGTGCACAACGTGAAAGCCATCATCTAACTGACATTGACTAGACTAGACAGACAACACTGCATCTCAATACTATGCTCGCAACTTCATTCGGTAGCACATTTGCTTTAAGGTTATTTTTCTATACTTCTGCCAAGAAAAATGTATCTTATGTTGATGTATTACAATTTACTAAATATTTAATTTTCTAATGCTATATCGCATAGGATAGGTGTACACTTCTAAATAATACCATATTTACCATCTACTTCATCAACTTCAGCCATACATCTAGTGTTCAATGTACGCATACACATTTCAGGGGCGATACAAGAACAAGGAGAGTACGTAATAATTATAATAATGGAATTATTATATATAATAAATGTGATCAGTATTCTTTACAGCGTGGAGATTATTCTTCACCAATAAAAATGTTGCGTGACACTAAACCGTAGGGATGTCATCAAAGCCTCTAAAGTATTGACTATAAAAATCATGCTGTTAATACCTCATACACTACACTACAGCAACAGGATATTTTTCAAGGGCATAATATTCTAAAAGCTACCATGGAAAACTATAGCTTTTAGAACATTTCTAATATTGTACCTTGCTTATATCTTCTCCTTAATTTCTTATGAGTTCTTTTAACAATGTTGGCCAAACTTTGACAACTTGTCGCTTCTTGTTCTGTCATTCCGATAACTAACTTCGAAATTCTCACATTAGCAGTAAGTTTTAGACAGAAACCAAAACAAACTACCTTTAATAAGTAGATAATGAAAAAATATTTGTGGTAGAAAAATAGAGAAAAATGTGTATGATATTTTAGAAATAATTTCATTTTCTTATAATGTTTATAAATTCACATAAGGTTATGATAACCCAATACTTCTAAAAACAGGGCATACATATTTTCCGTATGTATCAAACAATTATCACACTGCGAAGACACAAACAATGGCCAAGGGGAGCATGTGAGTGGAGAGGTATTACAGGAAGGCAAAGCGAAATACTGTATTTTCGCCAAATTATCAAAAAAGAAGGTTAGTTTTATCTACTAATAGCCCATAGCTGTTCATATATGCAATATATCCACACTAGGGAGTATACATTACTTGTTGTACAACGTGTTAATAAAGGTGCAGTCATTCAAACTTCCCTCTCTTGTGCCCAATCTTTCAATGCTTTTGACAAAGTGACAAATGTTCATATATAGAAGATGTGCTCAAAACTCATGTGAATAACACAATTATGTCGTTGCAACCAGAATCTCACAGAGGTAACAATGCTAGAAATGCATAATGTATAAGCAAGTAGTATTGCAGTAGAAACTCCAGGTAAAGATTCTTCAAAGGAAAAACAAATATTTGTCTAAACTAACTTCAGACACAAGTAAATAGAGTTGTATAAATGAATGTGATTGTTTTAATAGCAGAAGAAGAGCTGTGTATAACAAGAATGTGTTTAACTAGCAGGATTTTATTTATTTATTTTTATTTTTTTGTGAAATCCACATCAATCATCATGCCCATGACATTCTTATCATCTAAGTTACAAAATTGGATTTAAGATGAGAGTATTGCTGTCACAATGTAAACTCATTAGGTTCAGCCACTAGGGCAAGATATAGCAGAGAAACCATTAAAACAATACACCATACTGGAGCAGCCTTGTTCTTTCCCTCCCACATGTGGCAGAGAAATATATTCCTTAAGTAAACCTGAGACACTAACCTAACCTAACCATATAACCTAAGAATCTGATATCAAGTTTTTGAAGCATAAGATACAGCTATTAAATGAAATAGAAAATAGCATTGATGTTTGGCCTTACTGCCAGAAACATTAGCAGATATATTACTTGTTTCCGTCTAGAAGTGCTGCTTCACAGCCACAGTGGTCCACTGTTGCTGCTCAACCTGGTTACTCTTTCTTGCAGAGCCAGTTGGTCTGGTATTGTGTTAGAGGTTTTACATTGAGCTCTATACCTTGGCACGGGGCTCATCGGGTACTATTGTCAGGAACCTGTCTAGTGCAACTTTGAACCTTTCTGCTATGTAGCCAGACATTCCTCTAATCACCTTTGGGAGTGAGTTAAAGATTTTTCTACCTTCATAAGGGAGGCTGGCTGCCAACATGGTTCTGATCTTCTCGGGGGTTGTAGATGGCATGCATTGGCACCCCTTTCTCCCTGTCACATAGGGCTGTAGGTTTTGGGCTATCAGGTCAGGCTCCTGTCTCTCTAAGGCTTTCCAGATGTAGATGACCTGATACCTGTCTCTTTTGGTGGGAGTACAGGTCCAGTTTTTGCAATATGTCCCAGTAACTGAGGTCCTTCATGCCCTATATATTCCTGGTGAAAGTCCTCTGTACTGCCTCTAGCTGTTATATGTCTCCTCTTCTGTGGAGTGACCATAACTGGCTGCAGTTATCTAGCAGAAGATATACCAGGGCTTTCCATAGAATCAGCAGTTCCTCTGGGTCCCTGCTAGTGAAGGTTCTTGGAACCCAGCCAACCATCATCCTGGCTTTCTTGACTGTCTCATATATAGGGCGCTGGAATGAGCAGTCCTCACTGAGGTACACCCCCAGGCATTTGATGTGGATTGTAGCTGCTGTTTTCATAGATACAGAAGCAGTTCAAATCTACTTTGTAGTATATTGTGGCAAAGTTATAATTGACTTGAACTTTGAAGGAAGTCGTGTTTTCCAGTATACGATGTGCTGATAATATTTCTTTTTTGTGGATTTTGTCATCCAAAGGTCATTTGAAGTTGGAGGAAGTTGTAGTGATTCTCTTATAATTTATCAAAAGTTGTTCAGAGACACTCATGTTGAATATAATTGTCACCTAAAAAGTTGAAAATGTTTGTGTAGCTAAATTTATAAAAGGGCTAACACTGGTAGGTTAGTTTTTAGATCAGATTAGATCACCATATGTGATACAAGACCCTTACAGCAGCATCTAAAACCAGTGTGATTCAATCTATTCCTTGGTCCTAATTCTCATAATTGCAAGACATTTATCTAGTACCCTTTTTCTTTTCTATCCTGATTATTATGTCTATAGTAAGGAAAACAACTGTCTTATTGCATTGCTTCTGACCCAGGGCTGTGAGTGGGATAACAGGATGACCTGTCATCCATGAGGAGCTAAGATGAGAAGGAAGAAAGGGTGGTTGATAGGAGTGGGTGCATACCTTTTGACTTGGCTACCTCTCTTGTAAGGGGGGGAAAACTCTTGTTATATAGAAATGTTTATAGTGCTTGTGAGTTATATAGTTGCACATAAGGGGCAGATATCCTTTTGTTAATTAATTTTATTGGATTATACTGTAGTATATAAATACTCCAAGAAGTTCCTTCCCTTAATAAAGGGGGTGAATGAATCGAAGCACCAACCATCCCCATTCATCCCACCTCACACTCATCTCACCCATCCCACATTCATCCCACCCCACCCCACACTCACCCCATCCCACACTCACCCCACCCCACACTCACCCCATCCCACACTCACCCCACCCCACACTCACCCCACCCCACACTCATCCCTCCCCACTCTCATCTCACCCACACTCATCCCACCCCACATTCTCACCCCACCCCACATTCATTCCACCTCACACTCATCTTACCCCACCCCGCATTTATCTCACCCCACACTCATCTCACCCCACCCCACACTCACCCCACCCCACACTCATCCCTCCCCACTCTCATCTCACCCACACTCATCCCACCCCACACTCTCACCCCACCCCACATTCATCCCACCTCACACCTACCCCACCCCACACTCATCTCACCACACCCCGCATTTATCCCACCCCACACTCACCCCACCCCACATTCATCTCACCCCACACTCACCCCACCCCACATTCATCCCCCCACATTCATCCCACCCCACATTCATCTCACCCCACATTCATCTCACCCCACACTCACCCCACCCCACACTCATCCCACCTCACACTTATCCCACCCCATACTCATCCCACCCCACACTCATCCCATCCCACACTCATCCAAAAACCCATTAATTGGCCCTCCCATGTTAAAACCATATGGATGAGAGGTCATCCCTGTCATCCACCACACTGCTCAGGCAGAAGCAAGGCAGTAAAATGCAGCTCTTTTACATCTTTTACGAATTTAATAGACTTAGTAACCATGTAGTAAGCGCTGAAACTTATCAGTTGTTTTAAGAAACGATTAGACAACTTTATGGATGGGGATAACAGGTGGTGATGGATACAGAGCTGCCTAGTGTAGGCCTTATGGTCTCTTGCAGTCTCCTTCATTCTTATGTTATGTTCTTATCAGGGCCCAACAGCCAAATTTGCCCCCTCCTCTCCCCCCCCCCCCAACTTCATTGTATGGCAACCCTTTTTCCCTCCTCATTTGCTCAAAAAAATTGAAGAGCAGATAAGGAAAACATCATTTAGGCATTTTAATTTTCTCATTCATTTACAACCATATGCATCACACTCACCAATAGAAACCAATACACAAAGAGTTGGAATTACATACTCCAGCATAAAAGCATACTCTAAACATGCCACAGATAAACAACAGTATCTCAAACACATGATGCTGCCTCAGTTCTTACATAAGCACAACATATGTACAGCACTGATACAGGAAACAAAAGTAACACCTCAATCCACACTATCCATATTGTCTGAATACATTACAGTCAGGGATGACAACACCCAACACAAGGGTGGATTCATAATGCTAATACACAATAGCATACCTTTCTTCAGAAAAACAAAAGAAACTAAATAATCACCAACAGGCACCTATTAGTAATCACAATCTAAGCACAGATAAGGAAAACAACTTGCATCACAAACATCTACATACCACTATCTACATAAGCCCCATGAGGCTACAGCCCTCAACTCCAATCTCTTAACTCATTAATGAACCACAAACTGACAGTGAATTAGTTTTTGTGTGATGTAGGTGGTAGGGAGTGTAAGTGGGAGGTTATCAGGAGTGAAGAGAGGGCGAGGGAGGGAAGGGGTGGCTATTCTAGTAAGTGAGGAGATAGGTAAACAGGTAGTGGAGTGGAAGGAGGTTTCCTCAAGGATAATGTGGATGAAGGTGAAACTGGGAAAGGAGATGTGGGTCTTTGTAAGTGCATATGGGCCTGGCAGTGAGAAGAGCGTGGAAGAAAGGGAGGCCTTTTGGATAGATTTAAAAATGAGTGCATAGAGGGTTTAGGAAGAAATGTCAATGTAATAGTACTGGGAGACCTTAATACTAGGGTGGGAAATGGTCCAATCGATGGAGTGGTTGGGAAGTGTGGAGTTCCAGGAAAGAATCGTAGTGGAGAGTTGATGGTGGAAATGTGTCTAGAAAGAGAGTTGATGATAGCAAATACAGTGTTTCGGAAGAAAGTCAAGCATAAGTACACATGGGAGAGGGTGGTAGATAGAGCACTAATGGATTATGTAGTGGTAAATAGGATTATGATAGGAAGAGTTAAGGATGTACATGTGCTAAGGGGAGAGGGTGGGGGAATATCAGATCATTTTTTGGTGGAAGGTAAGCTGAGAGTGGAGGATAGATGGAGAAAGAGGAAAGGGACAAAAGGTAGGGAGGTTCTTAGAGTGAACTCCTTGAATGAAAAGGAAAAGGAGAAGGAGTACGAAAAGAAGATGAAGGAGGAGTGGGAGGGAGTAAAGGATGGAGCAGAGATGGGTGTGGAGGAGGAATGGGGATAGTTCAAGGAGGGAGTCTTAAAGTGTGCAAGGATGTTGTGTGGAACAAGAAGGACAGGGGGAAATAGTGAATGGTGGGATGAGGAAACAAAGAAGGTTGTAGAAGAGAAGAAGCGAGCATTCACAGATTGGTTACAAAAGAGGACGGGGGAGTCATATGAGACGTACAAAGAAAAGAAAAGAGAAGTAAAGCAAAAGGTAAAGGAGGCAAAGAGGAGAGCAGATGTGAAATGGGGTAAGAGTATGACAGAAAATTTTGAAAGTAATAAAAAGATGTTTTGGAAAGAAATTAAGAGAGGAAGAGGAGGCGAATCAAGTAGGGAAGAAAAGGTAAAAGGTGCAGATGGAGAGATGATAATAGGTGAGAAGGCAGTAAGGGGAAGATGGGTAGAATATTTTAGGGAGTTGCTAAATGTGAAGGAGGATAGGGAGGGAAAGATACTTGCAGTGGGAAATGCGAAGAAAATGAGAGTGATGAGTGAGGAGAATGGAGGAGAAATAAGGAAGGATGAGGTGAAGGCAGTTGTTAAGATGATGAAAGCAGGTAAGGCGCCTGGTCTGGATGGATGCCATGCAGAATGTCTGAAAAAGGGAGGTTCAGTGATGGTGGACTGGTTGGTGAGGTTATTTAATGTTTGCTGGAGAGAGGGTAGAGTACCGGAGGACTGGAGAAGTGCCTGTATAGTTCCTCTTTACAAGGGAAAAGGGGACAAGTGTGAATGTAGTAGTTTCAGAGGGATTAGCCTGTTAAGTGTAGTAGGGAAGGCTTATGGGAGGATCTTGATTGAGAGGATTAGGAGAGGAACAGAAGGAGTAATTGGTGAGGAACAGTGTGGATTTAGGACAGGTAGAGGTTGTGTAGATCAGATCTTTGTGGTAAGACAGATATGTGAGAAAGCTATAGGAAAGGGGAAGGATGTTTTTTTGGGCTTTTATGGATCTGGAAAAGGCGTATGATAGGGTAGACAGAAAGGCACTGTGGGAGGTTATGCAGATTTATGGGATAGGAGGAAAGCTTTTGGGAGCTGTCAAGAGTTTTTATGAGAGTAGTAGAGCTTGTGTCAGGATTAGAAATGGAGAGAGTGAGTGGTTTGAAGTAAAGGTGGGACTTCGTCAAGGATGCGTTATGTCGCCCTGGCTGTTCAACTTATACATGGATGGGGTGGTGCGAGAGGTGAATGCTAGGGTAGTGAGTCAGGGATTGGAGATGGTTAAAGAAAATGGAGAAAAGTGGGAGATAAGCCAGTTGTTGTTTGCTGATGACACTGCGCTTGTGGCAGGGTCAGAGGAGGGATTGAGGAAGCTGGTGGCAGAGTTTGGGAGAGTATGTGATAGAAGAAAGCTAAAGATAAATGTGGGTAAAAGTAAGGTGATGAGATGTACAAGGGGTGAAAGTGGCAGTAGACTGGAAGTGAACATTAAGGGAGAGCGACTGGAGGAAGTGGATAGTTTTAGATACTTGGGTGCAAGTGTAGCAGGAAAAGGTGGAGTGAAGGTGGAGGTAGAATGTAGATTGAGAGAAGCGAGTAAATGCCTTGGTGGATTAAAGAGTGTAATGAGGAATAGACATTTAGGAATGGATGAGAAGAGGAGACTGTATGAAGGAGTGATTGTGCCAACAGCACTGTATGGGGCAGAAACATGGAACATAAGAGAAGGAGTTTGAATGTGTTTGAGATGAGGTGTCTGAGAAGTATGGTGGGGGTTACTAGGCTGGATAGAGTGAGAAATGAGGAGGTGAGGAGGAGAACAGGGGTGGAAAAGGAGCTGGGAGATAGGGTTGATGAAAGAATATTAGGATGGTTTGGACACATGGAAAGAATGAGTGAAGAAAGACTAGTAAAAGAGGTATGGAAGGCAGATGTGGAGGGAGTGAACATGAGGGGACGTCCTAGGATGAGGTGGATGGACGGGGTGAAGGGGGCTTTGGGGAAGAGGGGAATGTCTGTTGAGGAAAGAAGGGAGAGGATGGAAGACAGAGGTGAGTGGAGAATGGTTGTATATGGATGATGTTGTGATTGCATGAGGAGGAAGTGGTAGTATGTGTGAGTAAATTTTGATGCAGCCCGAAGGGATTTCTCCCCGTCCTCTCCTTATATGCAAGGGGGGACGGAGAGGGGGGGGTCGCCGATTAAATGAAGCGGCCTTGCTGTGGATGTGCTGTGTCTTGCGACACTGCTTCTGACCCAGGGCGGTGGGCAAGGTGCAGGGATGACCCGTCATCCAGGAGGTGCTCAGATGAGAGGGAGGGTGGGAGGGGTGTGGAGTGTATTTAGGGATGAAATGGGTGGGAGTGTTTTTATGCCTTTCCCTTTTTGGCTACCTCCCTTGAAAGGGGGAAAAAGCCTTGGTATATAAATAGATAAAAAAAAAGGTGGTAGGTTGTTGTTGTCGTTCCCTAGACTGTCTGTCCGAGCAGTCCCGTCTCCCCAAGGAATGCCACAGCCAAAACTGGGTTTTCCCACAAATCCTTTATAGAGTGTATGTTGTGTTGTTTGTGTGCATGATTGTATATAATGCAGTCTTCCATTATGTGTTGTATGGTATGGGGTGAAGTGTTGTGGTAGGTTGTTGTATATGAGTAATAAGTCCTCTCTCTCTCTCTCTCTATATATATATATATATATATTCTCTCCTCCATAGTTGTCTGGAGTGAGCAGGGTAACTGATGATGTCTGGGATAAAACTTCCATTCTATAATTTCTGAGCCACTGTTTTACTTTGGGTACTCCTTTCTACTATTTTGTAGTTGCTCTGGTCATTTGCAAAATATGATGCATTGGTGTTACATTCTGGATCTGTCATTGGAGGATTGCTTGTGAAGAGGTTAAAGAAGATAAATGGAAGAAATGCAGAATTCTAAGTAGTCTACTAGATACAAACAAGGACATCCAAAGAAGGAAACAACTGGCAGTAACCACTGAAATAAACTTGGGTATCTATAGGCAACAATTTCAGAAACAGCATAAAAATACAGATATTCAAAGTGTGTGTAGGGAACATACACCTTTTTAATTTTGAAATGTGCACCATCAAGAAAACTACCAAAAACAGTGATGCATTTCATTTAAAGCTGCTCAGAAGAGCAGTCAGTGCAAAAAAAAAAAAAAAAAAAAAGCTATATGGAGTGAGGAAAGAACAGAGATGAGGGGAAACCATAAAAACAAGAAGACTGGGGTGGTATGGACATGCACCCAGATTACCAGAAGAAACACCAGCCAAATTTGCAATATGAGAGGCAACCCAAAAAATAAAGAGGGAAAAAGGAAGCCAAAAACATGACTCACAACTATAACTAGACCTCACCAAACTGAATATCACACTAGATGGAACCAGTGGACCAGCAAAGAAAATGAAGAACTGGAGGATGTCAGTTGTGATGGCAAGAGCACTGTGTAAACATGAAGTGCATCAGTGGTTGTAAAGTAAATTGTAACAATCTAGAAAATAGTACATATAAGCCGTATTCTAAACCAAACAAACAACCAGAAAACATGACATCCTACAGACCAGTCGCATTACTATCCATCATACTGGTATCCAAGCTGATTGTAAGACTGATTGTAGGAAAAAAACAACTAATCAGATCATCTCTCAAACCCAGCATAAGTTCAATACCATGTCATAAATACACTTCTTACAAAAATTATTCAACAAGCTCTGAAGAGATGTAACAAGAAAGTATCATCATAAAGTTATAGTGACACTATACATAAATAAGACATTTGATGATTAACCCAGACACATTGAAAAAATCATAGACAGACACCTACAATAATGACAGAAACAACCAAATATCAAGGATCAAAAGACTTTACAATGAGTTCCTCAAAGAGCAATACTCTCACCTGCATTATTTAACCTCACACTAGTGATCTCCCCACACCAGATCCAGAACATAACACCAAAGTGCTCACCTATTCAGATGATGTAACAACAACCCAACAAAGCAACTACAGAATAGCTGCTAAGAACAACCAAACATATTTAGACAGAATGGAAACCTTCCCACAGTATTTAGACAGAATGGAAACCTTCCCACAGTATTTAGACAGAATGGAAACCTTCCCACAGTATTTAGACAGAATGGAAACCTTCCCATAGTAATTATTAGTAACTTTGCTATCCTCAGGCAACTATGAATGAAAGAATCATCCAATGATAAAACAAAAATCTTAGGTTTCACTTGTGATACATGTTCTTCAGTCCCATATATCAAGGACCTGACAGTGAAAATCAACAAGAAAATAAACAAACTAAGATCAGTTACAAGCACAGGATTTGATCAAGATAAGGAAACTAATTGCAGTTTACAAACAGTTCTTGAGAACCACCCTAGTATGCCTCCACAGCATGGTTCCCAACAGTTAAGAAAACATAGACACCCTGCAAACTCCACAAAACAAAATATTAAGAATAATGAAGAGGATGCACCAAGACCACACCAATAGAATATCTGCACAAACACTTTTAAATCTTCCCTACCAAAGACCACTTGAAAATGTTAGGCACACTGTGTAAGAACCCTCAATTCTCTCCAATTTCACTACATAATATGGTAATCCACACCAGGTATTGTTCAACATGCCGCCTGCACCACACAACACACTTATATATAAAAACTCATGCATGCTCCAGTTACAAAACAAACACATCAGGGCATTAGCCCCACAGAAAAATCCCTCCCAAGAGTAAGAGCTGCACTACCAAGACTACATTCAGGTTTCTATTTAGTAGTAACAGTACCAACACAGAATAGGACTGGTCACAGAAACAAACTGGCCCACACTAACCCTGCCCAAACAAGAACCCAGTGGCTTTTGTTGGTTACCAAGTAGTGGGTCTCTTGCAAGAGATTCCTGGGGCACTAGATTGATTAATTGACCAGACTTCTAGGACCAGGGTGATGACTTTAGTTGCAGTTAAGACCTGCCATGTACTCACCACTGCCACTATTATTTTATTTAGCTGTGGTGTGTTTTCAACATTGTCCATGTGATCTGAGTGGTACTTCCTATAGACTTGAAATGTTCTTTGTAGTAATTATATTAGTGAGAAATGAACTTCATATATTTTCAGGTTTAAGTAGGTCCAGTGAAATGCCTAGTAGCAATCGTGATGTCATCCAGGAGCTTCATGAAGTTCTGCGGCAGTGGGAGGATGACCAGTCTCTTACAACAGTTGACCCCACACCACATCTTATCAAGCTCTGTGAAATTTTTGAAAGAGAAACCATAAACTTTCTGAAAATGGTTAGTTCTGTACAAACTTTGCTGTTTCTAATGTGTATGTGTGTGATTTTTTTTTACATGATGTGGATAAATTGTAATTGAGATTGCATTACCAAAATTGCCTAAATCGTGATTCTTAACATTAAATGGGTTTCAGGATCCAGATCCCTTTGATGATAGACACCCAGTCACATCAGAGCCCATGTGTGCACTTGGACAGATCTTGCGTGCTCTCTTCAAGATAGATGCCTTTGTCACAAAGTTAGTCAATCATTATTTAAGAGATAACTACTTCTCTAGTCTTGCCCTAAACCAAGACTCCACAGAATTAAACACAGCAGCTTGCAGACTATTATTAGACCTTTTATATGGCCTGGACATCCCTCAGGTTAGTGTGCAATGCAGGAAGTGCTAAAGGATTAAGTTTTCATGTTATTGAGAATAGTCTCTATGAGCTTATACAAAATATACATGTAATTAATGAAAAGTTTTAAATCAATAAACATGTGGTTCTAATTAACACATCACAAAAAAACATTATGTTTCAGGTATTTAGTGATTCAGAGACAACTGTAATGAGGTTATTCTCATGGGCAGAGAAGGCAAGAGAACCTTTAAGGACATATGCAACAGGATTGTTAGCAGCAGCAATGGACATTCCAGAAATAGCTGCCTCCTTCCGAGACCATATAGCACATCTAGTTCCAATTATGCTAACAAGACTAAGAGAACTTAAGGATGAAGGTATTATTGTGTGATTTAGTTATTTATCTTTACATTTTTGCTTTTTTAGTGAGGAGAGTGAGAATGGAAAAGGAGATGGCAGATTTGGCTGATGAAAGACTATTGGGATGGTTTGGACACATGGAAATTATAAGTGATAAGAGATTAGTAAAAGAGGTGTGGAAGGCAGAGATGGTGGGGTGAACTTGAGGGGACAATGAGGATGAGATGGATGGATGTAGGTGAAGGGGGCATTGAACAAAAGGGGAATGCCTGTTGAGCAAGGAAGGGAGTAGGCAGGAGATAGGGATGAATGGAAAATGAATGTGTATGGATGATAATATTATACAAGGAAGGGAGGGATTGGGGTGGATGGGCAGGGGGTACTTATGTGTGAATATTTTGACACAGCCCAAAGGGATTTTGCCCCCATCTTCTCTTTTTCTGCATGAGGGGACGGAGAGGGTGGGGTCGCCAATCAAGTGAAGCGGCTTTGCTGTGGATGTACTGTGTCTTGCTGCATTGCATTTGACCCAGGGTAGTTGGTGGATACAGGGATGCCCCATCATCCATGAGGATGAGCTCATATGGGAGGGGTGGATGGGAGTGGAATGGGTGGGAATAGGTATGTTCTGATTTAGCTACCTCCCTTATAAAAGTGGAAAAAAGTTCTGGTGTGTGTGTGTATGTATATATATATATGTGTATATATATATATATATATATATATATATGTATATGTATTTATATATATATGAAAACTCTTCAGACCACATCATGTGCAGGTACATGGATACACTTCCCCTTAATAATACCAGATAGCAGCCCTGCCTGTCCCATCTTTTCTCTCTTCTCCCCCCTCTCACTTTCTCTCTCCCTCACTCCCTCCTGCTCCCTCTTTTCTCCCTCTTCCTCTCTCTATCTTTCTCTCCTTCTCCCTCTCTCCCATTCTCCCTCTTTCCTTTCTCCCTCCTTCTCCCACTCTCCCTCAGTCTTTTCCTCACTTTCTTCTCTCTATCCATCTTTCGCTCTCTATCTCCCTCTTTCTTTTCCCCTCTCTTTAACCTCTCTTTCCCTCACTCTCCCTGTCTCTCTTTCTTTCCCTATCTCTCTCTCTCTCTCTCTCTCTTTCTCTCTCTCTCTCTTTCTCTCTCTCATTCTTTCCCTCCCTTTCTTTCTCCTCACTTTCTTCCCTCTCTCTATCTCCCACTTTCTCCTCACTTTCTTCCCTCTCTCTATCTCCCACTTTCTCCCTCAGTCCTTCCCTCTCTTTCTTTTCCCCTCTCTTTTACCTCTCTTTCCTCTCTCTTTCTCTCCTTTGCTCTCTTTCTTTTCCTCTCTCATTCTTTCCCTTTCTTTCCCCCTCTCTCTTTCTTCTCTCTCTCCCTCTCTCTTTCTTCTCTCTCTCCCTCTCTCTCTCTCTCTCTCTCTCTCTCTCTCTCTCTCTCTCTCTCTCTCTCTCTCTCTCTCTCTTTTCCCCTTTCTCATCTTCTAAAAACAGAGGACTTGTGATTAGTCTCAAAATTATTATCTAGTTAAGGTTCAGATAAGTGATAGGGGTGAATGGAGAATGGTTGTGTATGGATGCTGCTGTGATGCATGAGGGGGCATGGATGGGGGATGGGGGGGTGAGGGAGTATGTGTGAAAAATACATTGACGCAGCCCGAAGGGATTTCTCCCCATCTTTTCTGCATTAGGAGTGGGAGAGGGGGGCTCACCAAATTAATGAAGCGGCCTTGCTGTGTCTTGCAACACTGCTTCTGACCCAGAGCAGTGGACAAGATGCAGGGATGACCCGTCATCCAGGAGGTGCCAAGATCAGAGGGAGGGGAGTGGAGTATGTAGGGGATGGAATGGGTGGTAGTGGTTTCTATGCCTTGTCTTTTGGCTACCTCCAGTGTAAGGGGGAGAAAAGCCTTTGGTATATGTATGTATGTAGTTAAGGTTCAGTCATATTGTTGCTGTACATGCATTGTATTTTTCAGGTGGAGGTCGTGGCGGAACAACCTTGGAGGAAGAAACTACTCTGTCCACAAAGGTGCCTGAACGTCCATTTGCACACCTGAACCAAGAGCCCATTAGTTCTGCAGCTGGTATTGATTCCTCTCTTGATTTGAAAACAAAAAAGAGTAAAAGTGGTGAAATGGAAGATGAAAATGAAGAAGAAAAGAAAATTAAAAGTAAGTTTGTATTTTTGTATGTATGTACATATCAGTCATGGCCTTTATTGCATTTGGGCCAAGGTGTTTTAGGTGGTTATTTTATATTTTATATGGGCCTTCTGCATAACTATTCTTCAATTTTTTATTGCTTCATTTACTTCTTTGATGGAAAAGGGGGGGAATCAGTGTCTGGTTTGATACTATCTAACTAGGTGACAGACAGTGCAGAGTAACCCAAGCCAATGAAATTTCTTTGAGTAAAAGAATGAACATTGGAGTCTCCTAAGGAGCAGTACCCTCACCTGCACTATTTACTCTTCACAAGTGGTCTCCCAATACCAGATTCAAAACATAACACCAAAATACTCATTTATGCATGTGATTTACCATAGCCATGGGTCCCCAGCAAGAGATATCTTGGAAAATGAATTGATTGATTAATATACTAAAGTGCTTCCTTCCCCTTTTAAGAAGGCCAAGTCAAAGCACACACCCACATTATAAAGAAATAAGACCCAATCAATCTTACCTCACCCATTTTAGCACCTCCAGGATGAAAGATTACCCTGTCCTCTGCCACAGTGCTTGGGTCAAAAACAGTGCATTGAAGCACAGTTCTTCCATAGCAGGATTCAACAGCTGGAATTGGATTGTATAAGGTAGAAAGAAGAAGCCATGAGTAATGGATGAAGTGTAAAACAGAAAAGAGAAGAGAGGAATATTGAAAAAATTGGATTGAAATGAGACAAGATAGCACTATGCAAATGCAAAAGTGGTGTTAGATTGGAAAATAATACATATAATCCTCTACGGTTTTGCACAGTGAAGGGTCTAGGGTTCTCAAATTAAGCAGTCTGCTAAATTGCCATCTACCAAAAGTGTGCATGTGTGATTGAATAAGTTATGAATCTATAGATTATCTATATACCAAGGGCTTTTTCCTCCCAATAAGGGAGGTAGCCAAGTCAAAAAGGCATCAACCACTTCCACCCATTTCACTCACACCCATTCCACTAGAGAGCAGGAGGCCTAGTCCCATCACTCTCCAGTTTTAGCCACAGAGGTGGAGGTCGTGAATGTGAAGGGACAACCAAGGATGATGTGGATGGGGTGAATGGGGCATTGACAAAGAGGGGAATGTCTGTTGAGCAAGGAAGGAAAAAGGCAGGAGTTAGGGATGAGTGAAGAGTGACTGCATAGATGATACTGTAATGCAAGGAAGGGAGGGTAAGGGGTGCTGATGTGTGAATGATATTTTGATGCAACCTGAAGGGATTTCTCCCCATCTTCTCTTTCTACATAAGGGGACAGGGAGGTTGGGTCACCGATTAAGTGAAGTGGCCTTTCTGTGGATGTACTGTGTCTTGCTACTTTGCTTCTGACCCAAGGCAGTGGGCAGAATACAGGGATGACCCATTATCCATGAGGAGCTAAGATGAGAAGGGGGAAAGGGTGGTGGATGGAAGTGGAATGGGTGGGAGTAAGCACATGCCTTTGACTTTGGCTACCTCCCTTATAAGGGGGAAAAAACCTCTTTGTGTGTAAAATAGATTATGACCCAAGTAGGAAAACTCAGTGGCAGCATTCTTTCTTCCCCCTACCACAGGGGACAGAGGTAAAAATGGAAATATATATTCAAAGAAATGGTACAAGACCATTAAGAGGAGGGGAACAGCAACAGAGGGGCAGTTCCAGTACAATAAAGTAATATGATTTCTCAATGAGTAGAGATTTCCTCTAACATAGACTAAATGATGTAAGGCTCTGGTCTGTAGGGGTGCCCCATATAGTCCCTAAAGTATTGGCTTCTTGCTATTGAGCAAATTATAACATTCGATAACATGCAGTCATTACCTCAGACAGGGGAGGAAAGGGTGGTGGATGGGAGTAGTTATGTGCCTTTTGACCTGGCTACCTACCTTATCAGGGGAAAAAAGAGCCCTTGGTATGTAGATAATCAGGAAAAGGTGACTAGAATGAGTGAAAATTGTGTTCTTCTCCCATGCCTCACTTTGCAGTTAACATCTAATTAGTGATACTAGTAGCAACATGAGGAGCTAAGATGAGAGGGAAACAGTGGGTGGTGGATGGGAGTTGAATGGTTAGGAATGAGTGTGTACTTTGGTTGACTACCACCCTTATAAGGGAGAAGAGACCCTTGGTATATAGATAAATAGGTAGTAGCAATAACAGCAGCATCATGGTGTGTATTTATATTTCAGGTGAAAACAATGGGTCAGTTACCAACACTCCAACCAAGCAGCTTCAAAACTTCAATTGCAATTCCACTAGCAGTGCCACATTTAACATATTTGGATCCCCCAAACGACCGCAACGAGAAATAGCAGATTCCCTTCTTAATTCCGATTGTTCCAATTCCTCATGGGCAGAAATGAGTAGCTATATTGTTGGCACCTACCAAATGTATCCACTCACAAGGGAGGTTCAGGAAATGTTTATTCTCCGTTACTTACGTCCTGTGGGAGAATATCAAGAGGTAGGATAATCTTTGTTTATTTTGATTGCATCTAAGTAGTTTGAAGAGGTTTCTTGACTAACATGAGAGTTTAGGTTTATGATATATGAATTCTTTTGGAAAAGAGGGGATTAAACAATTATAAAAATTCATAGTAAGGGCATACTACTTTAAATTCCTTGCTTGAAGAAGGCACCATTTTAGCCCTCTAAAGAGTAGGCGTGTGATGTTAAAACAAATTGTAAAAGTAATCACTTGAAGTGTGAAACTTGGTATAGAAAAAAGGCACATGTATAGCTTGGATGTGAGTTCCATATGGGGTTTGTTTGGGATCAAGATGATTTGTCAGTAACCTGTATCTCCACCTGCCAAAAATTACAAACAACTTAAATCCATGAACCGAGGGTTCCTTCATTTATTATGTTAAATAAAAGGGCTAGCATAATGCATTTCAAAGTTTCTGATGCCTCTGTGGATCTATATATGTTAGATTTTGTTGTTAGTACCGAGTGATTATATTCTGGACAAATTTAGGGTTTGATTATTCAGTCCAAAATCCACCCTTCACTTGACTTGAATAATATGTTATTAACCATATTGAAATTGATAAAACACATCACCAAGTCAAAAGGATTAATGAATTTTATTTTGAAATTGCAGAGTTTGGGGCATGTCTATGAGCACAATGCCTTAGAACTCATACTACATTACATTAATGTACGCAGAACAGGAAATGCTCGGCTCTCTTTTGAGGCTCTGCGATTTCTTGGATCACTGCTCTTCCACAAAAAATTCTGCCTTGAATTTGTAACAATGGGAGGTGTACAAAAGCTGCTTCAGGTAGGTTGAACTGAAGCTGAAGTATAGTTGCATTGGACATTTCTTACAGTCAGCATTTAATATGTGATATTTTATGTACATTCAAGGTTTCATTTAGAACTCAGGAATATAAACTATCTTTTAGGTGCCACGCCCTTCATTGCCAGCAGATGGTGTTGCCTTGTGCCTGTGGTACTTAGCTTATTCTGAGGAAGCCATTGAGCGCATCTGCCTCCTCCCAGATAATGTTCTAACAGAACTGCTCCGCTACTCCCTTTGGCTACTGGAGTGCTCCCACCAGTCTTCCAGGTCCCATGCTGTTATGTTCTTTGGAATGGTGTTTCGCTTCAGGGCCATTCTAGAGCGATTTGATGAGCAGGATGGCTTGAGGAAGATGCTCAACATGCTCTCCACCATGTCCCTCTTTCAGGATGTGTGGGAACAGGATATGGTTGATGAGCCTAATGAGCTCATGATGTGGCAGACAGTCAAACAAGTAATTTTGCTCCTCTTTTAGAAATATATAAAATTATACTTCTTGTAGTTGCCTCAGTCAAGTAATTTTATATGGATTTACTTTTAACAGTAGTGCTGATATTATACCATTTTATATGTCATCACAGGAAAAAATTTAATTCACAAAAAGTATTTAATTAGAATTATGTGTGATAACAAAACCTTTATTTTACCACAAATCATCATATACAAAAACACCAATATTGATTATTGACTTCTTATATCATTGTATATATGTACATACTACTTTTATTGCAGGTATGTTTAAGTGTGAAACACTATTTTGAGGCACATTTGGCGCTTAAAGTGCAACATCTACAGCGCATGACCATTCGGGAGCAGGGCAGTACTCCACAGCATGCAACCCCTGCCTATAAGGTGAGGTGCTCATATGTAGGACTGTTAGTTTTAATCTCATTATACCATAACCATAAAATAATGATGGTTTTGTGTGTTGAGTCCACATGCACACATCCACGAACTTGAGTACTATTACCCATAAAGTAAATTATCTACTCATGGAGATGAAAGGAAATTCCTCACCTTTTCCATTTCTTCCCATTTGAACAACTAGGAAATTGTACCACATTACTTTCTCAGCAATACTGCCAGTTCATCCATGGTGTGTCCTTATTGTGGAACAGTCTTAATCTGTCTCCAACTCTGTCACTCAGCTTGTATCATGGAAACAGCCCACACTAATACAACACAGACAACAGTCCAAAGTGTCTTTTTAGAGAGATCTGTGGGATGTCCTGAGGACCATTTCCAGCCACTGTTGGGCTGCAAGTTTTCCACTTAGTGAGACTTGTGGCAGTAATTGATTGATCACTTAATGATAGTACCACTTTTAATGATAGTACCGCTTGTTCTCTCCCTCTTCCTTTTGTCACTCCTTACACCCTACTTGTCATGTTCCCTGCCCTTTGAGTTTCATTTCACTCAATGCTAACACATCCATATTTCTTCTGACAAACATAACAATCACTTCCCTTTTACTCTCATCAATACCTCGTCCATGCAATTGATATGACCCAATTACTAGGGTTCTGGTTGAGTCTCCTACCCAGACCCTCTTTTGCTTTTGCTTTTTTGTAGAAAAAATAAATAAATAAATAAATAGACTAGGGGATCCATAGTCCCTTCAGTCCATCTCATTTTGTTGCATTCTATGACATGCATGGGAATATGATGGTGGCAATCCACCACCCCTACCCCATAACCATAGTGGAATCAGTAAAGGAAGAGGTAGAGTCGTTGAAGCTGTGGAGAATAGGTTGAAGGGGGACAACATGAGGGAGGGATAGCTGTAGTACAAATACATATCATCATTCTGAGTAGATTTTACTCCAACACAGATGAATGAGGCTCTGGTCTGTAGGGGCATCCCAAAAAGTCCCTAAAGTACTTACTGCATATCACCATCAAGTCAATACCCCCAGTACAGGGTAACTAATACACTTAATCACTTGAATAATAGTATGTTTTGCATTCATATAAATGTTGTTTTTGAAGAAAATTTCTTTACTGTTATTCTTTACCCTCAGGCACTAAATGTGGCATCTCGTGAAGTAATTGAAGGCTACGTAGAAGCGATGCTAGAGAATCTTCCTCACCGTGCACGATGGAAGCCGGTAGACCAGTTTGTGTCCCTCAAAGGCCTTCAGCTTTTCTTGCAGCTTATTTCAGTGGTGCTAAATGAGACATTTAGTGTTAAGTGAGTAGATTTTGAAACTTCTTGACATTGTATGTATTAAAACTTTATATGATCTTTGTGTCACAATCTTAATGATTTAGTGGAGCATTTCCATGAGAATGGGAAGCATCTTATAAGTTCTATCTCCTTTCCCTCCCTCTTTCACCCTCCCTCTGTCACCTCCCCCTCTCTCCTCTCTCCCCTCCCTCTCTCTCTCTCTCTCTCTCTCTATATATATATATATATATATATATATATATATATATATACATACATACACAAATACATATATCTATATATACATGAGGAGCTCAGATGAGAGGGAGGAAAAGATGGTGGAGGGAGTGGAATGGGTGGGGCTAGGTATGTCCACTTGACTTGGCTACCTCCCTTATAAGAGGGAAAACAGTCTTGGTGTATGTGTGTGTATATATATATATATATATATATATATATATACATACATACTAAAGGCTTTTTCCCCCTTACAAGGAAGGTAGTCAAAAAAGCAATGGCATAAAATCCACTCCCACCCATTCCAGCCCAACATACTCCAATCCCATCCACCCCCCCCCTCCCACCTTCATATCTTGGCTCCTCTTGGATAACAAGTCATCCCTGCATCTCACCCACTGCCCTGGGTCAGGAGCAGTGTCGCAATATACAGCACATCCACACTAAGGCCGCTTCATTAAATCGGCGACTCCCCTCTCCATCCCCTCATGCAGAAATGGAGAAGACAGAGAAATCCCTTCTGGCTGCATCATTTTATTTTTCACACATACTCCCTCATCCCCCATCCCCCACCCACTCCCCCTCCCCCTCATGCATCACCACATCATCCATACACAACCATTCTCCATTCACCCCTATCTTTTGTCCTCTCCCGTCCTTCCTCAACAGACATTCCCCTCTTTCCCAATGCCCCTTTTACCCCATCCATCCATCTCATCCTAGGTCGACCCCTCATGTTCACTCCTTCCACTTCTGCCTTCCACATCTCTTTTACTAATCTTTCTTCACTCATTCTTTCCATGTGTCCAAATCATCCCAATATTCTTTCATCAACCCTATTTCCCAACTCCCTTTTCACCCCCATTCTCCTCCTCACCTCATTTCTCACTCTATCCAGCCTCATAATCCCTATCAATCTTCTCAGGCACCTCATCTCAAACACATTCAAACTCCTCCTCTCTTCCTCTCTTATGTTCCATGTTTCTGCCCCATACAGTGTCGTTGGAACAATCACTCTTTCATACAATCTCCTCTTAACATCCATTCCCAAATGTCTGTTTCTCATGACGCTTTTTAATCCCCCAAGGCTTTTACTTGCTTCTCTCAATCAACATTCTACCTCCACTCCTCCCTTTCCCACCACATTCGCACCCAAGTGTCTAAAACTTTCCACTTGCTCCAGTCTCTCTTCCTTAATACTCACTTCCAGTCTGCTGCCATTTTCTCCCCATGTAAATCTCATCACCTTACTTTTACCCACATTTATCTTCAACTTCCGTCTTTTGCACACCTTCCCAAACTCTAGCACTAACTTCCTCAATCCCTCTGATCCTGCTACAAGCGCATTGTTGTCAGCAAACAACAACTGGCTTATCTCCCAGTTTTCTCCATTTTCTTTAACCATCTCCAATCCCTAACCCATATATATATATATATATATATATATGTATATGTATATTTATCTTGCTCTCATTGTCTTTCTTTTCCTTGTTTTCTTTGAAGGATGTATTTGTCTTTCTATTTATGTTATAGTAATATATTTCATAAAGCTGGTAAATATCATTAACAATGTCATTATATTCTTTTTTCCAGCCGCACAGAAACTGCCATTTATGCCCTTGACACTTTGTATGTATGTAGTGTGATGCCTCAAGTCCAGGCAGCATTGTGTGAGAAGACAGTCCTTCCTGCTGGAGATGATCTTCTTCAGTCACTAAATCCACAAGTAAGGCTCTTCCTTCATTTTGGATGTTATGTTTGCAAAAAGTAGGAGTAGATAAAATAAGAGTATCTTATATCTCCTGTTTTACATTCAATGGTATATTTGTTGTAATCTCCCCCATATCATTATGACCCTTGAGTATAAATCAATCTATATTGGTATGTAGATACACTTTTGACCCTCCATGTAACATATTTCCATTCAATAGATTTTGGATGCAGTAGACAAAATCTGTATGTAGTGTTGAGGGTATTACAAGCAGATCTGTTACTGTTAGCCCAAGGAAACTAATGAACCTTGGTTGGGAGAAAGATATTGACAATCATATGGGGTCAAGGTGCATGGTATTGATATTAAACCAGCTGGTGAGAAGCTTGCACAGCATTTCATTGTCCAGTTTAAGGTTAGGAATGGATGGTTATGACAGTTCTGTGGTTCATGTTTTGAATTTATGATCCTGTTATAGCCTCTCTCATAGCCTTCTCTTCCATCAGTTTCCTTTATCCTTTCCTCTCTATCTGCCTTTTCTCTTTACAATCTTTTCACATTCTTCTAAAACATTTTTTTACTCCTTTTAAGATTCACAAACACCAACTCCACCTCACAGTTATTCTCATTCCTCACATCTGTGCTTCTTTTCTGCCACTACTGTCCTTTCATCATTTACTACCCTTCCTTATCCCTTTTTACATTCTTCAGAAGACTTTCTCCTTTCCATATAATTGTTCTACACTCCACATACATACATATATCAGTGGTTTTTTCCTCCTTACAAGGGAGGTAGTCAATGGCATAAATCCACTCCCACCAATTTTATCCCCACATACTCCACTCCCATTCACCATCCCTCCCTCCCTCCCTCTTTTCTTGGCTCCTCTTGGATGATGGTTCATTCTGCATCTTGCCCACTGTCCTGGATCAGAAGCAATGTAGCAAGGCTGCTTCATTTAATTGGCGACCCCCCCACTCTGTCCCCCCATACAGAAAAAGAGAAGATGGGGAGAAATCCCTTCAGGCTGTGTCAAAATATCATTCACACGTACTCCCTCACCCCATCCCCCACCCACTTTCCATGCATCACAGCATCATCCATGTGAATACACAACCATTCTCCGCTGACCCCTATCTTCTGTCTTTTCCCCTCCTTTCTCAACAGACATTACCCTCTTTCTCAATGCCCCTTTTACCCCCATCCATCCATCTCATCCCTATCTCCCAACTCCCTGTCCACCCCTGCTCTCCTCCTCACCTTATTTCTCACTATCCAGGGAGTCCATTAAAACTTAATGTTTTTTTTTTTTTTTTTTTTTTTCTCTCTCTCTCTCTCTCTCTCTCTCTCTCTCTCTCTCTCTCCCAAATTCTATTATACTACATTTCTTAATGTTGAAGTTCACTTCCCACTTTTGACTCCATTCCCAGACCTTGTCCAGGTCTCTCTTTAGCAATTCAGTCTTTTTTCCGTACTTTAGTAGTTTTGCCTCATCTGCAAAGAAGTTCATGTAACACTCTACACCTTCGTGTCACTTACATATATAGCAAACATTGGAACCAATACTGAACCCTGTGGGACTCCACTTATCATTTCTTCCCAGGTAGAGATTTTTATCTCTGTGCACCACTCTCATTTTTCTCCTATGTAAGAAATCTTCCATCCATTTCAAAAGTTTTCCTTGTACACCTCCTGTTGTTTTGAGTTTTCTTAATAGTTTTTTGTGTGGCACTTTATCAAATGCTTTTTGTAAGTCCAGGAAAGCACACTCTGCCCATCCATCCCTTTCTTGTATTATATCTATTAACCTTGAATAGAAACAAATAAAATTTGTGTGTGTATATATATGTTTGTATATATATACACAAAAAATGTCACAACTTTTCTTCTGTTCAATCATTAGAACCTATATTCACTTTTCCAGCCATGGATTTATAGATGAGTATTCTTGCAGATATGTTAAATTTATATGTTCTACTTTCAGGAAGTGCCAGGTTATGCCATTTTGGTGGCATGTGTACAGGATAACTATCAACCACTTATGCCTCCGGATGTCCAGAAGTCAGCCCTTGCTGTACTTATTAACTGCCTCTGTGCACCAATTCAAAGAGTAAGTAGCTAGTATATTTGATGGGGGGTGAGGTAGTATGTGTGAGCAAAATTTGACGCAGCCCGAAGGGATTTCTCCCCGTCTTCTCCTTTTATGCATGGGGGGACGGAGAGGGGGGGTCGCCAATTTAATGAAGCGGCCTTGCTGCGGATGTGCTGTGTCTTGCGACACTGCTTCTGACCCAGGGCAGTGGACAAGGTGCAGGGATAACCCGTCATCCAGAAGGTGCTAAGATATGAGGGAGGGTGGAGGGGTGTGGAGTGTTATTCAGGGATGGAATGGGTGGGAATGATTTTATGCCTTTTCCTTTTTGGCTACCTCCCTTGTAAGGGGGAAAAAGCCTTGGTATATGTATGTACGTATGTATGTATATTTGATTAAAGTTTTGTGTCTTTATTAGAGTTTATATGTACATGTGTACATGTATAGGTTGATGCTGGAGGTAAATGCAAGGGTAATGGGCAGGGGACTGGAGATGGGTAAGGAAAATGGAGAAAAGTCAGGGGTAAACCAGTTGTTATTTGTTGATGACACTGCAATTGTGGCAGGGGGGATAAGGGAATTAGTGACAGAGTTTGGGAAGGTATGTGGTAGGGGAAAGTTGAAGGTAAATGTGGGTAAAAGTAAAGTGATAAGATTTACAAGGGGAGAGAATGGCAAGAAAAGGAGTGGAAGTGGAGCTAAATTGTAGATTGAGAGAAGTAAATGCCGTGGAGGATTATAAAGTGTCATGAGAAATAGTCATTTGGGAATGGATGCAAAAAGAAGATTATATGAAAGGGTGATTGTGCCAACGACAATATGGGGCGGAGACTTGGAGTTTGAGAGACTTAGAAAGGAGAAGTTTAAATGTGTTTGAAATGAAGTGTCTGAGAAGTATGATAGGGGATACAAAGTTGGATAGAGTGAGAAAAAGGAGGTGAAGAGAGTTGGGTGGAAAAGGAAATGGGAGATAGGGTTGATGAAAGAGCATTGGGATGGTTTGGACACATGGAAAGAATGAATGAGGAAAGGGTAGTAAAAGAGGTGTGGAAAGCACAGGTGAATTGAGTGAACTTGAGGGAACAGCCAAGGATAAGGTGGATAGACTAAAATGGGCATTGAGCAAGAGGGGAATGTCTATTGAGCAATGAAGGGAGAGGCAGGAAATGTGGGTGAGTGGAGGATGGCTTTGTATAAATGATACTGTGATGCAAGGAAGGAAGGGGCTGGGGATGGGGGGAAGTAGGGAGTGGTTATGTATGAATGATATTTTAATGCATGGATTACTTTGGATGTACTGTGTCTTGCAACATTGCTTTTGACCCAGGGTAGTGGACGGCATACAGGGATGACCCATCATCCACGAGGAGCAAAGATGAGAGGGAGGAAAGGGTGGTGGATGGGAAAATAAGTGGGATTAGGTGTGTACCTTTTGACTGGGCTACCTACTTATAAGGGGGGAAAGCCTTTGGTATATAAATAGATAGAATTAGAGTTTATTAATGATATTAGAATTAAAAATATTTAAAATACTGTATTTTTCTCCCATGAAATATCAAGAATAAATATAAGAGTCTAATATACATTTGTAAAAGTTACATACATACATATGTATACCAGAGGCTTCCCCCCCCCCCTTATAAGGGAAGTAGCCAAAAAACAAAGGCATAAAACCCCCTCCCACCCTTTGTAAAGGTTTTAACTGGGAAAAATATTTTTAAAGATGGAATTACAATATTACAAATATATATACACTTATTTTTTATATTTTTCTCCAACAGTCCAGCAGCAGTGTGGCTCGATATGGTGTTACAAGCACACCTTCAGGAAGTGGCAGCAGTTCTAAGAAGAAAGCAAGTCACAATGAAGAAATAATCAACAAGTCATGGGATTATGTTCGAACCAGTAATGGCATCATGGTAAAATAGTGATTTTTCAGTATTTTTAATCTTTTCAGTATGTTGAGATTGCCAATATGTTTTCATGCATATCATAAAAGGAGACTAAATGGGGACAAGGGACCCTCCATTCTTTATTTTCCTCCTACAAAAGATTATGTCTTAAGAGAGTGGGATGAAAACTCCAGATGCATGTGTGGTACAAATGAGAGTAAAAAGGAAGAATTTGACAGTATGTTTGTGAGAGGAAAGGTAGACATGTTAGCATTGATTGAAACTAGTTTGAAAGGGAGGGATGAGTTTTATTGTAGGAGTGTGGTGGGGAGTGATGGGTAGACAATGAATGGAAAAAGTGGAACTGCTGGTAAGTGCATGGTGGAATGGGGGAAAGTATCTTTAATAAGGATTATGTGGACAAAGGTGAAATAGGAATGGGAAATATAGGCTTTTGTGAGTACAAATTCTCCTGGTTGTGTAAAAAGCGAAAAAGAGAAGGATTTTTTTTCTTATTTAAATGAGTGTGTAGAGAATTCTGGGAGATATATAAATATAGTACTGTTGGGACATCCCAGTGCTGGAGTAGGAAATGAGCTGATAGATGGATTGGTAGGTAGTTACAGTGTCATTTAAGAACAAGAACTGTAATGGAGAGATGTTAGAGATCCATTTAGAAGGTGAGTCAATAGCACCAAAATACCAAACCTGTTTGCACAAAGGGGGTTCGTAAGGCAATAGTGGAGCAATAGGAGACATGACAGAAATGATGTCATGATTAGAGGTATACAACAAATAGTAGAGATTAACTTGGGGGTGGGGATTAATAGGTAAGGAAGAAATCCAGAATATTGGCTCGATCTCTAAGGCAGTCAGGAGTATAGGTGTGGGGCTGAATTAGCTATTGGTTGTGTAGGATAGAAAAATTAGATTCACTCACCCACTGGATTAATAACTAAGCAGGAATACCAAAGCTGGTGGTAAACATTGAAATCAGATAGAGATTTCAGAGAAAGGAGAGTGATATGTAGAAGTCTGTATCTGTATACCAAGGGATTCTTCCCCCTTGTTTCCCTCTCATCTTAGTTCCTCATGTATGAAGGGTCATCCCTGTCTCCTCCCCCACTGTCCAGGTCAGAAGTAATGCAGCAAGACACATCCACAGCAGGTCAGCTTCACTTACATGGTGACCCTTTGGGCTGCATCAAAATATCATCCATACACAACCATTCTCTTCTCACATGTATCCCCCTGCCTTATTGATGTGCAAGTACACCAATAATATATATATATATATATATATATATATATATATATCTAGATATATATAATATTTAAACAAGAGGAGAGTGTCTGTTGAGCAAGGAAGGGAGAAGGGAGGAGATAGGTATGAGTAGAGAGTGACTGTGTATAGATGATACTGTTATTCGAGGAAGGGAGGGGCAGGGGATGGGGGTAGGAGTTGCTTATATGTGAATGATATTTTGATGCAGTCCAAAGGGATATTTCCCATCTCTTTCTGCTTGAGGGGACAGAGAGGGGGGATCACTGATTAAGTGAAGTGGCCTTACTGTGGATGTACTGTGTCCTATATTGCTTGTGACCCAGGTCAGTGGGCAGGATACAGGGATGACCCGTCATCCATGAGGAGCTAAAATGAGAAGGGGGGAAAGGGTGGTGGATGGGAGTAGGTATGTGCCTTTGACTTAACTACCTCCCTTGTATGGGAGAAAAGCTCTTGGTATATAGATAGATAGAATGATATTCAACTGAGACTTTGAGACAGGGTTGACCCTTCATCCACAAATAGCTAAGATGAGACAGAAACAGACATTTGATAGATGGGATTGGAATTGGGTTAGAGGGCATGCCTGGGATGGCTACCTTTCATATAAAGGGGAAGAAGTTCGTAATATATAGATAGACAGAAAGAAGAGCCCATAGCCCATCATTTTTATTTAGATACTGTACCAGTTGTTATTTACATATCTCAGCCTATATTTAGTATAATTACATATCTCAGCCTATATTTAATGAAGCGGCCTTGCTGTGTCTTGCAACACTGCTTCTGACCCAGGGCAGTGGACAAGGTGCAGGGATGACCCATCATCCAGGAGGTGCTAAGATAAGAGGGAGGGTGGAGGGGTGTGGAGTGTATTCAGGGATGGAATGTGTGGGAATGATTTTATGCCTTTTCCTTTTTGGCTACCTCCCTTGTAAGGGGGAAAAAGCCTTGGTATATGTATGTATGTATATTTAGTGAAAAGCTTATGTGTATTAAAATATTATATCCCTTTCCTGCGATTATATCCTTGATTTATGTGCTTAATATATATATTTCTCTCTTTATATTTCAGTATCTGCTCAATCTTCTACACAAAAAAGTTCCAATAACAGATGCCGATTGTATTCGTGCTCTGGCATGTCGGGCTTTGGTGGGATTGGCACGAAGTGAAGCAGCACGGCAAATTATGAGCAAATTGCCCATCTTTTCTGATGGCCAGCTGCAGTGTAAGTATTCTCTCATACATACATACATTCTTTCATAAGAAGGGCATTGCAGTCAGATGAAGTGTCAGCATGAATACTAAAATCCATCAGTCTGTTACCATGGTTCTTTCTTGCAAGACCCATAGTGAAAGGGTGAAAAGAGTGAAAGGATGTTCTTCTCCCATGTCACCTTACTTTGTGAGGAATGACTAATGGGTTGTGGTGAGGGATGGAAGACATTTTTTTCTTTTTGAGTAAAAGATTATTTTCACTTAAAGATATGTAAATTTACTTCCATATCAGGATGTGAGTAAAAAAATACATTGGTGGAAAACTTTCATGTGCTCAAGTAAAATTAAAGGGAGAAAATTCTCTTATGTAACTGCAGTAACTCTGGATGTGCTGTGTTTTGCTACATTGCTTCTGACCCAGGGAAGTGGGCAAGATGCAGGGATGACCCGCCATCCAGGAGGAGCCAAGATAAGAGGAAGGGAGGGGGTGAATGGGAGTGGAGTATGTGGGGATGGAATGGGTGGGAAGGGATTTTAAGCCTTTGTTTTTGGCTACTTTCCTTGGAAGAGAGAAAAAGTTGTTGGTGTGTGTGTATGTATATATATATATATATATATATATGAAACTGCAGTACAAGAATAAAATAACTTTTCATGTTGAGTGCAATCTATTAAGACTAATTTGGCATAAGTAAGAGAAGATAATTTTTAGCAGTTCTTAATTTTATATTGTTTAATCCCAAACAGTGTTGATGAAGGAGCCCATCTTACAAGACAAAAGAGTAGAGCATGTCAAATTCCAGAAATATGCTCTTGAATTGATCAAAGCAGCTTCTGGCAAGACAAAACCTGAGGCTGGGTCAGCCACAGACATATCCTTGCAGAGCATTCACAGGGTAAGTGGTCACATTTTATTAAAATAGCTTTAATCTTGCAGCTGAATGTAAGGATAGATTGAAATAGTTGGTGGCAGAGTTTGGGAGGTTGTGTGGGGAGAAAGCAGAAAGCTGGTGTGGGATAAGATTAACCCCAAGAATACAATGATGCCTATGTAGGCATCATGAGGCATTGGCATCCTGATTATATCTATTTTGAAGTTGTAGTTGAGTGACCCCTTTATTCTATGAACAGGTTTGATTACATTTTCTGTGGTTATAAAAAAGATTTGGTGAGGCAGATATGTGAGAAATCTTTAAGAAAAGGTAAGGACATTTTTAGGGCCTTTATGGATTTGGAAAAGGCTTATGACATTATAGACAGGAAGGTACTGGGAGATATTGCAGATATGTGGGATAGGAGGAAACCTGTTAAGTGCAGTCAAGAGTTTTACAAGAGTAGTAGAGCCTGTGTTAGAATTAGAAATGGATAGAGTGAGTGGTTTCAGGTAAAGGTGGGACTTCACCAGGGATGTGTCATATTACCATGGCTGTTCAATTTATACATAGATAGGGTGGTGTAAGAGGAAATTTTTTGCAAGGGTAATGGGCTAGGGATTGGAGATGGTTAAAAAAAATGGAGAAAAATAGGAGAAAAGCCAGTTGTTTGCTAACATCACTGCACTTGTAGCAGGATCAGAGGAGGGATTAAGGAAGTTAGTGACAGAGTTTGGGAAGGTGTGCAAAAGAAGGAAGTTGAAGATAAATGTGGGTAAAGTATGGTGATGAGATGTACAAGGGGAGAGGAGGGCAGCAAATTGGAAATGAGTATTATAACATACAGGTGTATGTTACCTGGGCGATGGTGACATAGCAAGAGTGATGTGCGGTTTGGCTTGTGTAGTTTATTCTAGTAGGTACGTGTGCATTGGCCTAAGGACGGTCATGTCATGGTCCCCAAGTGGGGGACTGACCACGAAGGCCTAGCGACATGCTACAGTACAGAGGTCAGAATGACTGACTGACTGAATAGTCCAAATCTGACTGGCCTGCCCACTCAGGGCAGGTGGTACATATACAAGGGACCAACCTCACACCTGACCAGACGCGACCTTATTGTAGTGACCCTAACTGGCCTTTTCAACCATTGAGTCAGATCAACTACCACACAACTCTCCCTATGCACACACTTGCACTTACAAGCATGTGGGGTACATGTACACCACAAGTATTAAGGGAGAGAGACTGGAGGAAGTGGATAGGTTTAAATACTTGGGGGGCAAATGTGGTGGGAAAGGGAGAAGTGGAGGTAGAGGTAGAATGTAGATTGAGAGAACCAAGTAAATGCAACGGGGAATTAAAAAGTGTAATGAGAAACAGACATTTGGGTATGAATGCTATGAGGAGAGTGTATGAATGGGTGATTGTGCCAATAGTACTGTATGGGGCAGAAACATGGAACATAAGAGAGAAAGAGTTTGAATATGTTTGAGATGAAATGCCTGAGAAGTATGGTAGGAGTTACTAGGCTGGATAGAGTGAGAAACGAGAAGGTGAGGCACAGACCAGGGGTGGAAAGGGAGTTGGGAGATAGGATTGATGAAAGAGTATTGGGATGGTTTGGACATGGGAAAGTATGAGTGAAGATTAGTAAAATATATGTGGAAGGCAGAGGTGGATGGAGTGAACATGAGGGAGCAACTAAAGATGAGATGGATGGATGGGGTAAAAGGGGCATTGGGAAAGAGGGGGGGTGGGTGCCTGTTGAAGAAGAGAGAAAACAGAAGATAAGGATGAGTGGAGAATGGTTGCATATGGATGATGCTGTGATGCATGGAAGGGAGTGATTGGGGGTGAGGGGGTTTGTGCAAATGATATTTTGATGCAGCCCAAAGGGATTTCTCCTCATCTTCTCTTTTTCTGCATGAGGGGATGGAGAAGGGGGGTCACTGATTAAATGAAGTGGCTTTGCTGTGGATGTGCTGTGTCTTGTTGCATTGCTCCTGAACCAGGGCAGTGGGCAAGATGCAGGGATGACAGGTCATCAAGAAAAAAAACAAGGGATGGTGAATGAGAGTGGAGTGTGTGGGGATGAAATGGGTGGGAGTGAATTTATACCTTTGACTTTGGCTACCTCCCTTGTAAGGGAGAAAATGCCCTTGGTATATGTATGTATGAACAAGAGTTTAGTAGAACCTGTGTTAGAATCAGAAATGGAGAGAGTGAGTGGTTTGAAGCAAAGGTGGGACTTCACCAGGGATGTGTCATGTTGCCATGGCTGTTCAATTTATACATGGATGGGGTGGTGCAAAAAGTAAATGCAAGGGTAATGGGCTGGGGATTGGAGATAGGTAAAGAAAATGTAGGGAAATGGGAGATAAGCCAGTTGTTGTTTGCTGATGATGCTGCACTTGTAGCAGGATCAGAAGAGGTATTAAGGAAGGTAGTGAAAGTTTGGGGAGGTATGCAAAAGAAGGAAGTTGAAGCATTAGGGAGTAGTTATGTGTGAATTATATATTGATGCAGCCCAAAGGGATTTCTCTCCATCTTCAATGTTCCAGAATGTTTATAACCACAGAAAATGCAATCTAGCCTGTTCACAGAATACAGGAGTCATTCAGCTACAATTATAGAACAAATATAATCAGGATGCCAATGCCGGCACCCTCATATACGCACTCGCACATCATGATGCCTACATAGGCATCATCACATTCTAGGAGTTTAAAGGGTGACAAATCCAATCCTAGTAATTATCATCCTACTAGCCTTACATCAGTTATCTGTGAATTAATGGAGTCTATCCTGAAAGAAAAAAAATTGTGGATTTCTTGGAGAAAAACAATATTATTAAAGATTCACAACATGGTTTCTGTAATAAGTGTTCTTGTTTGACAAACCCTCTTAAATTCTTGCATGATATTTATGGAATGTACAAAAAAGAGGGAGGGTGGAGGGGAGTTGAGTATGTAGGGGATGGAATGGGTGGGAGTGGTTACTATGCCTTTTTCTTTTTGGCTACCCCCCATGTAAGGGGGGAAATAGCCTCTGGTATATGTATGTATACAGAAAAGAGAGGTCAGTTGACGTTATATATCTTCACTTCCAAAAAGCTTTCAATAAAGTAACTCATAGGAGGTTACTAAACAGATTAGAAGCCCATGGTAGAGCAGGGTATATTTTTTGATGGATTTCTGAATGGATGTCTGGTCATAAGCAATGTGTTGCTCTGATTGGAAAATCCTCATACTGGCACTCTGTATCAAGTGGAGTGCCCCAGGGATCAGTGCTAGGTCCTGTACTCTTTCTGATTTACATTAGCAACCTGGATGAAAATGTAAAGTGTAAATTATCCAAATTTGTATATGATACCAAAATTGCAATTAAGATGATATCCATAAACAAGAATCACAAAGTGACCTGAATGCTCAGTACAAATGGGCAGAAAATTCCCAGATATTTTTCTATATAGATAAGTATAAAGTACTTCATACTAATAATAGTAATGTCCAAGCCAACTACACTATGAATGATGTACAACTGGCAAGTGTAGATCAAGAGAAAAACCTCGGTATTGTGATCTCAAATGGTCTCAAACCAAGCAAACAGTGCTCAGAGGTCATTAGAACCACAAATAAATTAATTGGATTTATAGGCAGAGCCTTTGAGTTTAGAACTGAAGAAATTATTCTTAATCTTTACAATGCCCTAGTCAGACCTAACCTAGAATAATGTGTACAGTGTTGATCTCCATAGTACAAGAAGGTTATACAAGAGTTAGAAAGAGTAAAACAGAGTAACAAAATTCATTCCTAGGTTGAGGAACAAATCATACAAAGAGGGCTTAGGTGGACTACATTTGTTAATCACTTGAAATGGAGAATGAAAGATCTAAGTGAGGTTTTCAAAATTGTCATAGGAATTGAAAACATGTATTTCAAAAAATATTTCAATATTGACACCTCCAACACAGCTAGGAGTAATGGATACAAAAATGTAGGAAAATTATTTCAAGCAGACATAACAAAGTACTCTTTCTTCAATCACATAAGGAATGGTCTACCATCCAACATTTTCCACTGTTCTACATATATACATATACTAAGGCTTTTTCCCCCTTACAAGGGAGGTAGTCAAAAAGGAAAAGGCATAAAATCACTCCCATCCATTCCATCCCTGAATACACTCCACACCCCTCCACCCTCCCTCTCATCTTAGCACCTCCCGGATGACGGGTCATCCCTGCACCTTGTCCACTGCCCTGGGTCAGAAGCAGTGTCACAAGACACAGCACATCCACAGCAAGGCCGCTTCATTAAATCGGCGACCCCCCCCCCCTCTCCATCCCCCCATGCATAAAGGAGAAGACAGGGAGAAATCCCTTCGGGCTGCGTCAAAATTTACTCACACATACTACCTCATGCATCACAACATCATCCATATACAACCATTCTCCATTCACCCCTGTCTTCTGTCCTCTCTCATCCTTCCTCAACAGACATTCCCCTCTTCCCCAAAGCCCCCTTCACCCCATCCATCCACTTCATCCTAGGACATCCCTTCATGTAGAGTTATTATAAAAAAAAAATGTCTCAACATTTACTCAGCTACAAATCTCCTAGTAGAATTATTTAATTCTAGATAGATTAAGAATAAAAAATAAAAGAATAAATAAATAAATAAATGGTAATGGTAATAGTGATGTTAATGATAGATTAGGTACCAAAACAGCTATGTAAGGACCAGTAAGTCTGTTGCTCTTCATTTGTCCATGTAACTCCATGTAACAACTGGCGCACCTCCCACTTTTTACCACTATCTCAAACCATCTCCAATGCCCTGTCCATTTACCTCAAACCACTGGCTCTCTCCATTTCCAATTCTAATACAGGCTCTACTATTCTCATAAAAACTTGACTGCCCTTTAAATCTTTCCCCTAATCCCATATATCTGCAATACTTCCCACAGTGCTTTCCTATCTACCTTGTCATAAGCCTTTTCCAAATCCATGAAGGCCCTAAAAACATCCCTACATTTTCCCAAACCCTTCTCATATATCTGCCTTACCACAAAAATATGATCCACTCATCCTCTGTCTTTCCCACACTGCTCTGCACCAGTTTCTCCCTCTGTTCCTCTCCTAATCCTCTCAAAAAAAAACCCATAAGCTTTTCCAGCTACACTCAACAAAATCCCTCTAAAGCTACTGTAATCACATTTGTCACCCTTTCATTTGTAAAGCAGAACTATACAGGCACTCCTCCAGTCGTCTGGCACTCTCCCCTCCTTTGGACACACATTAAACCTCATTAGCCAGTCCCCTATAATCATACTTCCCCTCCTCAGACACTCTTCATGACACCCATCCAGTTCAGGTGTCTTACTAGCTTATATAATATTTAAAGCTCCTTGTACTTCATCTTTTCTTATATTTCTTCCATTTTCCTCTCTCATCACCAACCAAATTATGACATTCAAACCAACCTTTTCATAGAATTTTAGAAGCAGGTACTCTTTGTGGATTCCCCTTTGAATTTCAGTGAACATGAGTTGTTACATTTCCAGCTATCTCCATACCATACACACTTGGTAGCACCAAAATATTTCTGCAATTGAAAAATACATTTCCATATTAACTAAGCTGCTCATACTATCATGTTCCATAGCTCCATTATGATTTTCAGTTTTTGATATTCTACTCAAGGATGAAAGTGCTGTTGAATTATTATTGGTGACAAATTGACAAATTCATGTTTTGTTTTGTTTCTTTTTTCCCCATCTATTATGCAGGCTGATGTGGTTGCCCAGACACGCATCTCATATAACAAGACACAACTTCTGCAGCTCATCCAGGCCCATCTCATCCAGGAGGGTTATGATAATGTTGCTACAGCCCTCCAGCAGGCAGCGAGCCTGCCACCTGTTCCACCTACCCCACAATGTATGGGACCACCATCCCGTGCAATCAACACACCTCCACCCTCTGGTCGTGTTGTGAGTAGGCATAGGTTATACTGTACTTCACTGGGGTTTTTTTTTATAACAGTGTGGAAATTAAGTTTGAATAATGATGCACCACTGCCAATACATCCATATGTGTGTGTGTGTGTGTAAAATTAATTGTTGCCCCACAAATCTCTTTTGGATGAAGATTATTGTGTACATATAATCTCAGATTTATAAAAATTAGAAGTTTTTTTATGGCTGATTAAAATGCAGTTGTGGGTAATGGATTCTTTCTTTCTTGTTATGAAATATTAGTTAGTATGTGATATTACAGCATCGTCACTTGACGTCATCAGCACATCGGCCAAGTCACATATCTTTAAGCAAAAGTTCATCCAATTTGTCTTCACAGTCTTCCAGCACAAGTAGTACATTGTCTGAAGGTTCTGGAATCCCCATACACATCCATGTCAATCGGTAAGACTTTCTGTATTTCTCTATATGGTTTGCCTTAAGTATGAATTTCATGGTTATTTTTAGCAGAAGAAACCAAAGATTGTAGTAGTTTATTAAAGCTCTTTTTCTTCTTTTGAAAGATTAAAGAAGTTTGATAAGTTGAATGCAAATAGTAGCAGCCCCGCCACGCCAAACAGTACTTTAAGTAGCACGACACATGGAACTCCTGTTACAAAAGGACCAGCAAGTTCTTTTAGTAAAAGCATCAACTCACCAAGCTCCATCACTGCCACAGCACCATTAGGTTCAACTTCACATAATCCTCCGTCATCATATCATCATATGTCTTCCTCAAGTGATACAGGAATCAGTTTAGATCGTATTGTCATGGAATATCTTACGAATCAACATGCTCTTTGTAAGAATCCAGTCGTCACTTGCCCCACCTTTGACCTCTTCCAGTAAGTGCCATATGTTGAATGTATATGATACAGAAGGATAAATGATACATCATCTATTTTTGTTTTTGTGTGAAAATTTCTAGTAATTTGGTAAGTGTAAACGTTGATGGTTGATCTAAATGATGTTGTGGATTTTTACAGGCCCCATCGTTGCCCTGAACCCAAGTCATTACGTGCAGCACCTGTTAACTTCACAATGCGTTATGTCAAGCGTCTATACCACCACCCCAGAGGAGGATTTGATACTGACAGCCTAAACAGAAAATTTATCTACAGTAGATATAGACCTTCACAGACATATAGACCTGTTGAGGATGATGATATTTTTATGTCTTGCGGATTTACAGTAAGCATTACTGAATTTTTTCAGTTCGATATTTTCTTTATCATCATGTTTTTTTTGTGTCATGGAACTGTGCCTGCCCAAGAAGATGTTGCTGCAATGAGAGTCGATAAGACAAGTCACATCATAATGCACAAATGCAGCTCACCTCCTCCCAGAGGTGTGCAGTAACCGGTCTCCCAGATTTGCCCAAATTATTTTACTCTTTCATTCTCCAATGTTCCAACCTTTTCTCAACACCTTACATACAGATATCCAAGCATACAGATATCCAGTGTAAGAAATGGAAATCCTGGCACTACAACAACTCTCTCTCCACCCCCACTCTCCTCCTCACCTCTTCATTTCTCAGTCTATCCAGCCTAGTAACTCCTACCTTCTCAGACATCTCATCTTAAACACATTTAAACTCTTCCTCTCGTATGTTCCGTGTTTCTGCCCCATACAGTGCTGTCGGCATAATCACCCCTTCATACAATCTCCTCTTAGCATCCATTCCCAAATGTCTATTTCTCATTACACTTTTAATCCCCCAAGGCATTTACTTGCTTCTCTCAATCTACATTCTACCTCCACCTCCACTCCTCCCTTTCCTGCCACATTCACCCCCAAGTATCTAAAGCTATCCACTTCCTCCAGTCTCTCTCCCTTAATACTCACTTCCAATTTGTTGCCATCCTCTCCCCTTGTACATCTCATCACCTTACTTTTACCCACATATCTTTAACTTCCTTCTTTCACACGCTTTCCCAAAATCCATCACTAACTTCCTGAATCCCTCCTCTGATCCTGCTACAAGCACAGTGTCATCAGCAAACAACAACTGGCTTATCTCCCACTTTTCTCCATTTTCTTTAATCATGCATATTTTTCGGTAATAATGAAAACAATGTATAAAGCAATGTTATGAAATATTGTTTACCTTGTGAATGGCACTTAAAGATATTACATATACACCAAGGTCTCTTAGTCCAGTACTCACCAACCACCTCTTGTGCAGATGTTTGAGCCCAGGACACAAACCCACTTCAGGAATTGGTGGTGTTTTATCTCCTGGGCCAATTTTTGAAGTGGGTTTGTATCATGGGGCCCAAATGGCCACACAAGTGGTGTTTGGCAAGCGTTGGATTAAGAGATCTCGGTGTATAGTAATGACATAACTCATTAAGGATTTAAAGCAATTGTGTCACAGACCCCTTCAAGAATCTGATGAAAACTATGGACCCCCCTCTCCAGGAATATTCACATAAACACAATTTTGCATGCAATGTGTTTAATGTACTTTATTTGAAATTTGATTGTTTCATACATATATGAGGTACGTATCATTAAACTTTAAAGTAAAGCATCTAAAAAGAAACAGTCCAATTTTATGTAAAAAGTACATACATACCAAAGAATTTTCCCCCCATATAAGGGAGGTAGCCAAAAAACAATGGCATAAAAACCACTCCCACCCATTCCATCCCTAACATACTCCACTCCCCTCCACCTTCTTCCCCCCCCTCTTATCTTGGCAACTCCTGGATGACAGGGGTGGGGGGAAAGAATACTGCCACCAAATCCACTTGAGTCGTAAGAGGCAACAAATACTGGATGGGAATTGGGACTAGGCATCCTTCTCCTTATAGCCCTAAAGGGGACATTCCTAAAAAAAGTAAAGGCATAAGAGGGTCTAGGAGTAAGAAGTAATGATTATATATTATGATAATGAAATACAGTCCTCTTTTGCATAATAGATCTGATCAATGAGGAGGTTGTTTTTTGTTTGCCCAGAATAAGAATATGAAACTGTAGAGTGGTCTTTGACAAGGTGACACACATATTATCTTTGACATTCATCCTATTTCAACTTTTCATTTTGATAGGAACAAGGCTGAAATCCCTCATTCACAGTGGCATATTTCAACTTTTCATTTTGATAGGAACAAGGCTGAAAACCCTGAGTCACAGTGGCATGATGCCTTTCATTTATTTATTTCTGTCTCTCTCTCTTGCTCTCTCTTCTCTCTCTTCTCTCTCTCAATGGGAAACCGTTGATTGTTAATCATCACCTGACCTTCATGAACCCCAGGTTAAGAATCCCCCGGTTTAAAGGTTTTTAAAGAATGGTGTATGATAAAATAGATAAAATTATGATAACCTTACATGATGGCTGACATTTAAATTCTTTTTGTGTAAATATTTTATTGTATTTACATTTTTTATATCTTAACTAGTTTTTATGTTTTTAATGTATTTTTAGTAAGGTAATGACAGTTTTTCCTTTTTAATTTTTTACATTTTTCATTGTAAATATTTTGTTGTATATATATTTTTCTTATTTTGTTTTTGTTTTTCTATATTAAAGTAAATATATTTTTTTAGAAAAAAATTATTTGCTTCACTCCCTTTTATTATAGCAAAGGTATTTTACTGTGACTTTTTTTCGTAAATATTTTGTTGCATATACATTTTTTATTTTGTTTTTACATATTTTTGGTTTAAAGTAAATATATATTTTTTAGACAAAATTATTTACTTCACTCCCTTTTATTATAGCATAGATAATGTTACTGTGTGACATAAAATTGGGTGTAATAACACACACTAAATTTGATTTTTTTTTTGTAAAAAAGTGATGTAGAGACAAATTTGATTTAGAGCACTGCTCAGGCATTGGGCAGAAGACAGGAATGACCATTCAACCTTGAGGATCTAAGATGGAAACAAGGGTGGTGGATGGGAGTGGAATGGGTGGGACTTGGCTACCTTCTTTACAATGGTAATGAAGCCTTTGATATATAGATAGATTACTATAATTCCCCTTCCCCCATAAACTTAGGAACCATATTGTAATACTTAACTTTTAAGAATACCACAGTACGGAAGTGAGGGTATCAGATGCTGTAACATGTTTGCAAATTATACAAGATCTTGAAAAGAGTGAAGAATGAGGAGGACTGTAGGCTGTTGTAAAGAAAATCTAGACAGTATATTTGAATATTCTTTTCACCATATGGATGAAGAAAAGATGGGAAAAAACTTGTAGAAACCCTAGTCCATCCAAGACTAGAGTATGTATCAGTGGAATGGTCTCCATACAGAGTGAAAGATATAAATAAGGTCAAGAGGATACAAAGGGTAGAAACCAAACTGATTCCCAGCCTGGCAGATAAACTGTATGAGGAGAGGCTAAAAATATTGGAGCTGCCATCAGTGGAAGATCAAAGAGAAAGGGGGGGGATACAATTACCAGGTTCAGGTCACTACAAAGGATTAGACTACATTGATAAAAGAGATATTTTGATGTGGGATGGGAGGGTCTTAAGATGTTATGAGAACAAATTGAAAAAGACTAAATGCCTAGAGGATGTGAAGAAATAGTTTTCCATACAGACACATAAATACTTGGAATAGATTAGGTGATATAGCCCAAGTCATAACAATACATAGATGATCATTTTTAGACTAAGGAAACATAACCCAAGTTGGAACCATATGCGAATTTCTAGCCAGATTTTGATTACTGAAAAGTAAAGAGACAGGACCCCCACATGGATCATTCCTTTTCTTTATACTACAATTAAGTAAATACAACCAGAAGCAGTGACACCAATTTATATGTATAGTAGTTTGGATGGTACATATACAGTCACATATGCCAGTAATTCACCATCAGCATCCTCCATACAAGATAAGATTCCCACACTTTCTCCTCTAAGAATATGGAAATCCATAACACTTTCTATCCTTTTTTTTTGGATACCACTACATAGTCCATTAATGCCTTATCAACCACCCTTCCATCCACCACCACAAGAAATACAAATATATATATATACATACATACATATACCAAAGGCTTTTTCCCCCTTACATGGGGGGTAGCCAAAAAGAAAAAAGCATAGAAATCACTCCCACCCATTTCATTTCCCATATATTCCACTCCCCTCCACCCTCCTCCCTCCCTCCTATCCTGGCACTTCCTGGATGATGGGTCATCCCTGCATCCTGTCCACTGCCCTGGGTCAGAGGCAGTGTCGCAAGACACAGCACATCCACAGCAAGGCCGCTTCATAAATTCAGCGACCCCCCCTCTCCGTCCCCTCATGCAGGAAAAGAGAAGACGGGGAGAAATCCCTTCGGGCTGCGTCAAATTTTTTTCTCATACATACTTCCTCACCCCCCATCTCTCACCCACTCCCCCTCATGCATCACAGCCTCATCTATACACAACCCTTCTCCATTCACCCCTATCTTCTGTCCTCTCCCATCCTTCCTTAACAAACATTCCTCTCTTTTGTAAAGCCCCTTTCACCCGATCCATCCATCTCATCCTAGGACGCCCCCTCATATTCACTCCTTCCACCTCCACCTTCCACACTTCTTTTACTAATCTTTCTTCACTCATTCTTTCCATGTGTCCAAACCATCCTAATACTCTCTCATCAACCCTATCTCCCAGCTCCCTTTCCACCCCTGTTCTCCTCCTCACTTCCTCATTTCTCACTCTATATAGCCTAGTAACCCCTATCATACTTCTCAGACATTTCATCTCAAACACATTCAAACTCCTTCTCTCTTCCTCTCTCATGTTCCATGTTTCTGCCCCATACATTGCTGTTGGCACAATCACTCCTTCATATAACCTCTTAGCATCCATTCCCAGATGTCTATTTCTCATTACACTTTTTAATCGACCAAGGCATTTACTCGCTTCTCTCAATCTACATTCTACCTCCACCCAGGTATAGATACCACCCCTCCTTTTTCCAGCAAAAACATGAAAGGGGAAGTAAAGACATTAAATACTTCAGTGCTGAATGTCCAGATAAGATCTTAAACATTAAAACTCCTTATCCCAAATGCAGTAAAAGCCTTATCTGATACTTTCAACCACCCTGGGTGTACAATGAAATTTCAATAATCTGGAAAAGATCCCACATAGTACCCATATTAAGACCAAACAACCTGAAAACCCACAATCCTATAGACCAGTGTCACTTCTGTCCACCACAGTAATGTAATAGAAAGATTAGTAGCAGGAAGAAACCAATATGGATTCAAAGAGAGCCACACCAGCACACTGCTGTCATACATCACCCAGCAAGTGCTGGAGGAACTGAACAAGAAACCACCACCAGAAAGAACAGTTATGGTCATAATAGACATAAACAAGGCATTTGATAAAGTTCCCAGACCACATCTTTAGGATGCCAAATTAGGTCAGGAGAAAAAGCTGTGATACTGCAGGGATGATAGGTGGTAACAGACATGCAACTGCCTTGTGAAGACCTTATGGTCTCTTGCAGTTTCTTTTCATATGTTTTTATATACCAAGGTCTTCCCCCTCATAAGGTTGGTAGCTCAGTCTAGGCATGCACCCACTCCCATCCATCACCCATGTTTCCCTCTTATCCCAGACATATACTGCCAAAAAATATAGACATATATCCACAACAGTGACAAGAAATGGCTAACAAATCTCGTAGGCATACTGTAAAGAGTAACCCAAAACATCAAAATATCCAGGACAGATTTATTGTACAATGTTCTAAGGAGCATTACTCTCACTTACTATGTTTAACCTCTTCCAGCACCATATTTAGAGCATAACATTAAAGCACTCACCCATGTAGATGACCTTGTGATAATAACCCAGAATAGCAGCTAAGAACACCATACCTCATGAATAATGGCTTAGAAATTATTGATTGGAAGCCTTGCCCCAGAAGTCATCAGTAACATTGCTCACTTTGGATTACCTTTAGTAAAAAAGAAATAAAAAAAATCCTTCCATTGGAAAAGAACCTGAAACTTGTAGGTCTCACTTTTTATATTCATATGACCTACAGACTATACCTCGAAGGTCTGTCAGTGAAATTCAACAAGAAGATGACCATACTAAATCCTGCATGGTCTTTGGACAACAGAAGAAAACTAATCACAGTCTATAAACAGTTCATAAGAAACACACTTTACTACAATAACACAGCTTGGATCATAGCAATCAACAAAACAGACATTTTATAAACTAGACAAAATAAAGCATTGAGAATAATAACAGGATGCACTCAAACCACTTGTAGAACACCTGCACACAGAAACCAAACTCCTCCCCATAGGATATAAGAACATTCATACTTACCCATTTTATTACATCACACAAACACAACCCTACTCACCCATCTCATTGCATTACACAAACACAATATCCTACTCACCAATCTCATTACTTTACATAAATACAACCAATTCATACTGTTCAAACATATTCAACAATATACCTCTAGTACCACACTAATATTATATCCATACAAAAACACATGCACACACATATCACAATACAAACTCTTAAAAACAGACCAAACTCCCTACTCCACCACCACGACTTTCACAAAGAAAAACCCTCTCAAGAGCACCAAAGAACTATATTAGCATGCTTGCATTCTGGGCATCATCCAGCACTAAGACAGTACCAGTACAGAATAGGCACAGCCACAGAATTAAAATGTCCCAAATGCAACCATCACACAGAGGACACTTAATGTTTCATTTTACAGTGCTCCACACAAGCTATTCCCAGATAATGAGGCAAATACACAGCATATTAGAATATGCTTAAAAGTGGCAGTCTGCCGACAAGATTGACTAGATAAACACCATATGAGGACGGAGCCTTTATTTGTACGACGTTTCGCTTATTACAGCTTTTTCAAGTACAAGTTGAGATACAAATGCTTGAGATTAAATAAGGGGAAAGGAGGGAACGGGGAGAGAAAAAGGGGGGGGGGAAGGAGGAGGAGGAGGAGGAGGAGGAGGAGGGTGGGGGGATGGACACTGGGAAAGGATGAGAATGCCGGCCCAAACGTCCGTGAGCGAAATGTCCACAAAGGGTGGTTTAAGTATTTAATATTTTGCTGGCCATGGGTATTAGGGGAATAATGTGAGGAGATATGTTAAACATGCCCCTGTTTTGTTCAATAGTGTTCGTTCCTTGAATGATTGCTGCTTCTAAACACTTCCTGCGGATTTTGTCTGGTTCCCGCATCAGCAGCTCTGCATTCTTCCAGTCCATAAGATGGTTTTCCTTGTTTCTATGTGTCACACATGCATTGGTGGTGACATCATGCCTGACGTCGTAACGGCTTTGGTGCCCGGTGTTTATCGTATTCCGTGTTCAGGATGTGATAAAGTTTACATCGGAGAAACGTCACGTGACCTGAATACACGAATACGTGAACACCGTTACGACGTCAGGCATGATGTCACCACCAATGCATGTGTGACACATAGAAACAAGGAAAACCATCTTATGGACTGGAAGAATGCAGAGCTGCTGATGCGGGAACCAGACAAAATCCGCAGGAAGTGTTTAGAAGCAGCAATCATTCAAGGAACGAACACTATTGAACAAAACAGGGGCATGTTTAACATATCTCCTCACATTATTCCCCTAATACCCATGGCCAGCAAAATATTAAATACTTAAACCACCCTTTGTGGACATTTCGCTCACGGACGTTTGGGCCGGCATTCTCATCCTTTCCCAGTGTCCATCCCCCCACCCTCCTCCTCCTCCTCCTCCTCCTCCTCCTCCTCCTCCTTCCCCCCCCCCTTTTTCTCTCCCCGTTCCCTCCTTTCCCCTTATTTAATCTCAAGCATTTGTATCTCAACTTGTACTTGAAAAAGCTGTAATAAGCGAAACGTCGTACAAATAAAGGCTCCGTCCTCATATGGTGTTTATCTAGTCATATTAGAATATCCTTTTGGCCTTCATCTTTTCTATTCTCAATCTTCCTCCATTGTACTTTCACTACTGACATCCACAACAATGACAAGAAATGGCTAATAAGCTTCTAAACCAGGAGAGAGTGCAGAGTTCTGTATCCCAAAACAACCTGGAGTCCCCCAAGGAGCAGTACTTTAACATGTATTATACCTCTTTCCAAGTAATATCTTCACCAAATCCAAAGCATAATACAAAAGCTCTCACCTGCACAAATGACATAACAATAATAGTTCAGCATAACAGCTATGAAACAGCTGATAAGAACACCCAATCATATTTAGACAAACTTGAACAGTGGCTAAGACAAAACAGAATGGCCATCTCACGTGAAAAATCATCTATGATCATGCTTACCCTAGACAACCATGAATTAAGAAACACCCATCAGTAAAATTGAATGGCCTCCTTCCATTAGACATTCCATTCAGCCCACTTATCAAGAATGTACCAGCATAGTTCCCTACCATCAAGAAAATGATGGACAGAGTCCACTTGGCCAGACTGCGATGCGGTCACCACCCAGCACTTCTAAGCTACCAGAAGAGGCTGGACGACCGTGTTGTGAACAGCTGCCCAGGATGTAACACTTCACCCCATACCATACAACACATAATGGAAGACTGCATTATACACAATCATGCACGCAAACAACACAACATACACTCTATAAAGGATTTGTGGGAAAACCCAGTTTCGGCTGTGGCCTTCCTTGGGGAGACGGGACTGCTCGGACAGACAGTCTAGGGAACGACAACAACAACAACAACCATCAAGAAAACAAAGACATCATACAAACTCACTTGAAACAAAACATTAACAGGTTTTGAAAATGGGCAATTCAGCTGTCCATTTTGCAGGACCACTACATGCAGACACCCATCATTAGTCCCTTACACAACTTACACAACCAAATGAATGGAGGGGGGGAAAAAAGTAGTATGCTATTCTATATACAACACCCTATCACTCAGATCACAAAACAAGCACTCCAAGACCAACCCCCAAACTCCATACTCAGTCTAACTCCCCCAGACATCAGCCCTGCCACAACAACCAAGAACCACACTGACTGTGTTCAAACCATGATCAAGTTTTAAGATGGTACAAACACAGAATAGGACTGGCCACAGAATCAAATTACCTCAGATGCAATTACCACACAGAAGACACAAAATAGCTCATCTTATACTGCCTTACTATAGCCTTACCCAGACAGTACAATATTTCTTTCTTGAACAACTTGTGGGCAAATCCAATAACTGTTGCCAGATAATTGGGAGCTGTGGGTCTTCAACAAGATAAATATTTGATAACAAATTAACTGCTCTCCTATCCCATCACATTCTTTATCCAGACTTCACCCATCACTGTTATCAAAGCTTCCTTGACCTCCTTTACATTCAGCACCTCTTTGAAATAATCTATCCATATTCTTCTCACAGCCTTCACTTCCATTAACAGCTGGTTCTTCATCTATCTTCTCCAGTCTACCTGACTTACTTTTTTTTTTCTTCTTCTTCTTCTTCTTCTTCTTCTTCTTCTTCTTCTTCTTCTTCTTCTTTCTTCCTAAGTATATAATGCATCAGTGCCTGGAATAACTTAGAAATTGAGATAGCCCTAGCTAAGACCAAAAGATTATTCTTCACAGCCTTCACTTCCATAAACAGCTGGTCCTCCATCTGTCTTCTCCAGTCTACCTGACTTACACATGAAAAGAATGAGTGAAGAAAGACTAGTAAAAGAGGTATGGAAGGCAGATGTGGAGGGAGTGAACATGAGGGGGCATCCTAGGATGAGGTGGATGGATGGGGGGAAGAGGGGAATGTCTGTTGAGGAAGGACGGGAGAGGACAGAAGATAGGGGTGAATGGAGAATCATATATGGATGATGTTGTGATGCATGAGGTGGAATGAGCAGGGGGATGGGGGGTGAGGTAGTATGTGTGAGCAAAATTTGACGCAGCCCGAAGGGATTTCTCCCCGTCTTCTCCTTTTATGCATGGGGGTATGGAGAGGAGGGGTCACTGATTTAATGAAGCAGCCTTGCTGTGGATATGCTGTGTCTTGCAACACTGCTTCTGACCCAGGGCAGTGGACAAGGTGAAGGGATGACCCGTCATCCAGGAGGTGCTAAGATAAGAGGGAGGGTGGAGGGGTGTGGAGTGTATTCAGGGATGGAATGGGTGGGAATGATTTTATGCCTTTTCCTTTTTTTTTTTTTTTTTTTTTAAACTATCAGTGCCTGGAATAACTTAGAAATTTAGATAGCCCTAGCCAAGACCAAAAGATTATTACAAGATATGGCAGTTGGAGAAAAGAGGTAGGACCCTACAAGTTTAGTTACTTTATTATGAAAGGTAGTTGCAGTGGGAAGCACTAAGAAAATGACAGTGATGAATGAGGAAAATCGAGGAGAAATAAGGAAAGATGAGGTGAAAGCAATTACTAAAATGATGAGAGCAGGTAAGACACATAGGATAGATGGGTGAATTGTGGAATGTCTAAAAAAGGGAGGTTCAGTGATGGTGGACTGGCTGGTGAGGTTGTTTAATGTTTGTCTAAAAGAGGATAGAATGCCAGAGGACTGGAGGAGTGCCTGTATAGTTCTGCTTTACAAGGGAAGGGGGGAAAAAGTGAATGCAGTAGTTTCAGGGGGATCAGTTTTTTAAGTGTAGTTTGGATTAAGGGTTTTGATTGAGAAGATTAGTAGAGGAATAGAGGGAGTAATTGGTGAAGAACAGTGTGGGTTTTGGACAGGTAGGGATTGTGTGAATCAGACTTTTGTGGTAAGGCAGATATGTGAGAAAGCTTTAGGAAAAGGTAAGGATGTTTTTTGTGCCTTTATGGATTTGGAAAAGGCCTATGACAGGGTAGACAGGAAGGTACTGTGGGAGATATTGCAGATATATGGGTTAGGAAAGCTGTTAAGAGCAGTCAAGAGTTTTTATGAGTAGTAGAGCCTGTACCAGAATTATAAATAGAGAGTGGTTTGAGGTAAAGGTGAGGCTTTGCCAGGGATGTGTTATTTTGCCATGGCTGTTCAGTTTATACATGGATGGAGTGGTGCTAGAGGTAAACACAAAGGTAATGGGCTGGGGATTGGAGATGGTTAAAAAAAATGAAGAAAAGTGGGAGATAAACCAGTTGTTGTTTGCTGACAACACTAGCAGGATCAGAGGAGGGATTAAGGAAGTTAATGACAGAGTTTGGGAAGGTGTGCGAAAGAAGGAAGTTGAAGATAAATGTGGGTAAAAATATGGTGATGAGATATACAAGGGGAGAGAATGACAGCAATTTGGAAGTGACTATTAAGGGAGAGAGACTGGAGGAAATGGGTAACTTTAGATACATGGGTGCAAATGTGGCAGGAAAGGGAGGAGTGGAGGTGGAGGTAGAATGAAGATTGAGAGAAGCAAGTAGATGCCTTGGGGAATTAAAAAGTATAATGAGAAATAGACATTTGGGAATGGATGCTAAGAGGAGATTGTATGAAGGAGTGATTGTGCCGACAGCACTGTTTGGGGCAGAAACATGGAATATAAGAAAGGAAGAGTTTAAATTTATTTGAGATAAAATGCCTGAGAAGTATAGTAGGGGTTACCAAGTTGGATAGAGTGAGAAATGAGGAGATGGAAAGGGAGTTGGGAGATAGGGTTGATGAAAGAGTATTGGGATGGTTTGGACAAATGAAAAGAATGAGTGAAGAAAGATTACTAAAAGAGGTGTGGAAGGAGTGAACATGAGGGGGGCGACAAAGGATGAGATGGATGGATGGGGTAAAAGGGGAATTGGGAAAGAGGGGAATGTGTTGAGAAAGGAAGGGAAAAGACAAGATACAGATGGGTAGAGAATGTGTATGGATGATGCTGTGATGCATGGAAGGTAGTGGATGGGGGATGGGGGTTGAGGGAGTATGTGTGAATGATATTTTGATGCAGCCAGAAGAGATTTCTTCCTGTCTTCTCTTTTTCTGCATGAGGGGACAGAGAGGGGGGTCACTGATTAAATGAAGCTGCCTTGCTGTTAATGTGCTGTGTCTTCTTACAATTATTCTGACCCAGGGCTGTGGGCAAGATACAGGGATGACCCATCATCCAGGAGGAGCCAAGAAAAGAGGGAGGGAGAGGTGGTTAATGGGAGTGGAGTATGTAGGGATGAAATGGGTGGGAGTTGATTTATGCCTTTGACTTTGGCTACCTCCCTTGTAAGGGGAGAAAAGCCGTTGGTATATGTATGTATTATTATATTGTGTATTACACTTAAATGCAATCATGTAGAGACATGTATATGCACATATTCATGTGGGTAAGTGTACTGAGATGACAAAATCTAAGAAGGGATTGTTTTGTGTATTAGTAAATCCTGTTTGGCATACTGTAAACCAGTGGTTCTTAACTTTTTTCCTTGTTAGCACAACCTTCAAATCACAAATGGGTTCTCACACCCCTTCTAGAATTGATCAAATATATATATATATATATTATGTGTAAGTGACAAAAAAAGATTAATCTTCATTTACATAGCTGACAATAAAATAATGCTTAACAAAAACCCAGATTACTTTAATATTATGAAAGTAAAATCACAGTCAAATATATGCTCACTTTTTCTGGGCACAGAATCTTTGCATCCCATAGAAACCAATCTTTCACCCCTAGGGGGGTGCAAGCACCCCCTGTTAAAAAGCACTGCTATAAACTGTTGTTTGACTATAAATGTTGATAAAGGGTAGATGTTGAATGTAAATTCTGTAGTTTTAATAACTGTCAGTAGAAAGTGGTTGTCTGAAAATATGGAGCATTTAGAAAAAATATAAATACATCTAGTTTGTGTGCAGTTCTGTTTTTCAGTCAGTTGATCATTTATAATTATTGTGTTGCTCTTATTTTTCAGCCGGATGACCAGTTTATCATTGTGGGTACATCTAGTGGGGAAGTTCGTTTATTCAACAAGTCAGGAGCCACAGTAAGTCATAATAGAATTTTTACAATTTATAAGGGGAGAAGAACGCTCCCAGAGTGTCTTCATGCATGTCATGGAAGGTAACTAAATAAGATGGAGTAAGGGGCCAAAAGACTCCCCATTCTGTATTTTTCTCCTACAAATGTCACAGCATAAGAAAGCAGGAAAGACTCCAACCAGAACTCTAGTAATTGGCTCATGAGATATGTGTAGATGTGGTATGGATGAGAGTAAGGGAAAAGAAATTGGTAGTATGGGAAAATATAGATGGTTGTGTTAGCACTGAGTAAAACTAAATTGAAAGGGAAGTGTGGGTTGGAGTTTGGAAGCATGGTGGGTAGGTGGTGAGAGGGCAAGGGAAGGAAGGAATGGCACTGTTGGGAAACACTGAAATAGGTTCATGATTGATGGAATGGGGAGAAGTGTCATTGAGGATGATATATACAAAGGTGAAATCAGGATGGAAGATGAGTTTTTGTGAGTGCATACCTGAGTAGTGAGAAAAATGAAGAGGCGAGGGAAGCATTTTAGATTTATTAAAAAAAAGTGTGTAGAAAAATTTGAGAAGAATGTAAATGTAGTTGTATTAGAGGATCTCCATCCTAAAGTAGGAAATGAGCTGATAAATAGTATAGGGAGGTATGCAGTGCCAGAAAGGAACTATAGCAGATGTCTAAAAGATGTGTTTTAAAAGGGAAATGATGATAGCAGACAGTGTTTAAGATAAGATACATGCATAAGCATAAATAGGCCAAGGGTTGGGTGGGAAAATAGTCAAGAGGGTGGTTATGGACATGTTGTGGAACCCAAACAGAGAATTGGAAGTTCTGGATGTTAATCTATTCAGGTGATAAGGCAATGGATTACTAGATTATTATCTGTTAGAAGGAAATTGAGAGTAGAGGCAAAGAAGTGCTGAAGGTGATAAAATTGAATGAAAAGAAAAGGGAGAAGGTATACTAGGTGAAGTAGAGAGAAATATGGGAGGTATGTTTCAAGGAAGAATTGCTAAAATGCACAAAGATGTTTCATGAGAATGGAAGGAGGGAAGGAAATAGGAGAAGTAGTGAGTAATAGAATAAAGAGGTGAAGGGAGTAGTGGCAAGCATATGAAGATGTATTGCAAACTAGAACTAGGGAAACATATGAGAGGTACAAAAGAAAGATGTTGGAGCAAAATGCAAGGTGAAAGAAGATAAGAGGAGAGCAGATGTAAGGTGGGGTAAATGTTTGACAGGACTTTGAAAAGTTTAGGGTCTTTTAACATCCTCCACTGCTATACAGCAAATGTCACTATGGACAGTGACAGACCTCTTTGAACACAAGTAAGTAGTAATCATTCATCATCTTAGATAAGCTTTTGTTATATAAATATACTCAAAGGTAGTTCTTTCTTTCTCTCCATGAAGTTTAGGTAAAGGCCATGATGTATAATGTTTCACAAAAACTATTGTACCACGTCATGCCAGTTATTTGAATATTATTATATGTTCTGTTTTAGAAATGTGACTGATTCACTTTATTGTGAGCCAGGTAGTTTATACAGTTCTCATTGTACAGGAGGAGGTTGCATATCAGGCTCATCCTGGTGCAGTGTCTACCCTTGATCCTCACAGTTCAGGGTCTCTTCTGTTAACATCTTCCACTGCTATACACCAAACATCATTGTGGACAATGACAGACCTCTTTGACCACAAGTAAGAAGTAATCGTGTAATCATTCAGTATCATAAAGAAGCTTTTGTTTATAATAACATTAACAAAAAGTTATTTGAGTAGCATATGTTTATATACCAAAAGCAGTTTTCCCCTAATAAGGGAGGTGGCTAAGTCAAAGCACACACCCACTGTGTACACATTGAAATCCAATTAATGCCTCTCATCTCAGCATTATGGGGATGAAGGGTCATTCTTGTGCCTTGCTGCACTGCTTGGACTGAAGGCAATGCAGCAAAAGTCTTTCCACAGTAGGGCCCAAGAGCCAGAACTGGTATTCTTCCACTACTTCAGTATATGGTGATCCAAGAGCCTGCTGAATAAGAAAAAACATCATACTTTTCAAATGTCTACAACAATCTGCCACCTGTACTCAATTACACATCTATAAAAAAAACACATAAACACACTCAGTTCACACAACATTCACTTGAAGACCAACCCCCTGTACTCCATACAACTCCCCAGATATCAGCTCAACTGAGAAGAGAAATCTCTACTTTGACAAGCAAGGACTACATTGGCACTACTGCAGAATGGGCCTACTGGCTCTGGCGCTTGGCCTTCAAGCCAAAAATTTCATAAATCAAATCAACAGAATGGACCTGACTATGGACTCAATTTGCACCAGATGCAATTATTACATAGTAAGAACATAAGAATGAAGGAGACTGCAAGAGACCATAAGGCCTATACTAGGCAGCTAGTAGACACAGAACACATTGGACACTGTTCACTGTCACTCCCCTGACGACATAAAATCTCTTTTTTGATTGATTTTGGGCCAATCAAGTGGCAGTTGTCAATTAATTATATGGAAGCCATGTTTATCTTGGCTACCTCCCTAATAAGTGGGAAGAAGCCTATTGGTACATAGAGATAGAATGTAGAATGTTTCTCTTACCAAAGAGACCTGTGGTAACAGATTGATTAATCACTATTGTTACATTTGTCTGTTTTTACTTATTTATGTATTGATTCTCTTTAATTAGGTTAACAATAAGAGATTGCCAGTATGGAGAATTCAGTAATAGTCAAGACAAAATTATTGGTACATTGGACCAAAAAGCAAAGGTAAGTTTGAGTTGCTGACTCTCCAGTTCATGATTCCATTTCCATCTTGTTTTTAACCAGTTTCACAATAAGTTTAATATAAGTGCAAGCCATTTCTTCTTCATAAATGACTTATCTTATTTCATTATTACAGTTGTGTGACCTTAACACTGGGCAAGTGATTCGTGAATTCACACCACGTCTGTCAAATCACTACAGAAACAACAAAGCTGTGCTTGACCCAACAGATGACCTTGTATTAACCGATGGTGTCTTATTTGATGTTCGTGCAGGAATTCAGGTAATAAGCATGTTACCTTCATGATACTAGAAGATTTTTATTACCCACTCCATATGTTTGATATCTTAGGACCTGCTTGGTCCCAGTGAAAAATAATTAAGAATGCCTTTTTATTCTACAGATCCACAAGTTTGACAAGATTAATCCCATTCTAAATGGCATATTCCATTGCAATGGTGTGGAGATAATCAGCTCTTCAGAAATATGGGATTTAAGAACTTTCCACCTCCTAAGAACTGTGCCAACCCTCAATCACTGTGATGTTACTTTTAACAATGCAGGAGATGTTATATTTGGTATTACAGCAGGTGATCTAGATGACAGCCATACTGAAAATGCCTTTGAATCAAGTTTTAAAACTGTAGATGCAACTGATTACTCCAGTATAGGTAAGTGCAAGGGAAGTTTGATACCCTCTTCATTATTTCATATTCTTTAAAGTAGTGATTGCTATGCCTGTCTATATACAGTGCCCTTTACTTACATGCACACCCAAGTGTGTACATCAATTAACTCGAGTTACATGAGGGTTATAGATGATAAAGCACGGGCTTTGGACAGCAGAAACTAATTACTGTCTACAAACAATTAATAACAACCCCACTCAACTATGCCTCCAGAGCTTGATTTCCAACAATCAGGAAAATATAGACACTTTACACACTATTCAAAATAAAGTATTGAGAATAACAGGATACATCAAAATCGTCCCAATAGAACACCTGCAAACAGAAACTAAAATCTTCTCCATAGGATATCATATGAAAATGATAAGTATACAGTTCTATGCTAGAGCTCTTGAACCCACTTGCCCACCCCATCACATCACACAAGCACAACCAAGTGAATGAAAAAAAGAAACATTAGCTTACTAATCAAACATATACAACAACTTATACCCCACAAAAACATACTCACACCCAGATCCCAAAACAAGCTCTTTAAGACTACTAAACTCAACAACACATCAGCCTTAAAGAAAAATCCCTTTCAAGAAATGTAAGAACCACTCTAGCATGTTTACATTCAGGAGGCCATCCAGCTAAGGGCTCCAACACAGAATAAGCCTGGCCACAGATTCAAATTGCAACCACCACACAGAAGACACTAAGCACCTTATCATACAATGCCCTACACTAACCATTCCTACACAGCAACACAGTATTTCTTCCGTTAGTGGCCTATAGGCCTATTTGGTGGCTGTTACCAGTTAACTGGAAGCCATGGGTCTCCAACAAAAAAGACTTTGGGCAATGGATCTCTGTGGGGATGGTAAGAAGTCTTTGTTTGGTAATTGATGGATGTACATGTTTACGCAAGGTGTTGTGGGGTGCTGGGGCAGATTATGGAAGGTTTATTTATCATTGTGCTGCAGTATTGGTTTATTTTTGCATCCTCTGGGTTGAGGTTGTGTGATGTGGTGTTTGGATTTGAGGGGTCTTTCATAGAATTGTGTTCTATTCATTCACATAAGTTGTTATCTGGAAGAGATTTTTGCTTCAATAATGGCATACAACACATTTCTAAGGCACACTTATACATACCTGCATACTATTCTTTCCACTATTATCACTTATAATTTTTATAACCCCTACAGCCACAGTGGATGTTCGTCGTATAGTAAATTGCCTGGCAATCAACCGTAATGATACACAAATAGCCATTGTGGAAACAGAGACTGATACCGATGACCTAAGTGGAGACGCAGTGGTACGCTTGTATGAGGTGGGGATGACACGACAGGAAGATGATGAGCTTGTAGATGAGGATGAAGATGAAGAAATTGGAAGTGAAGGTGAAGATTCTGATGAAAGTGAGGACGATAATGCTGATGAGGATGCAGAGGGTAAGTTGTTCCTATAAAAATTTTTACAGAGGATCTTTATTCATTGATTTTGTAGCAAGCACAGATGAAGAAATGAGGTATTATATGAGAGGTGTAGAGAGGTTGGAGGCAAAACACAAGGTGAGGGAAGCCAAGAGAAGAGCAAGTGTGAGTTAGGGTAGGAGTATGATGGAGAATATTAGAAGGAATAAAAGAATGTTTGGAAGGAAGTGAAAAGAGTAAGGGAAGGCAAGTTGAATAGAGGTGAAGGTTAAGGGAACAGATGGACTGTTGTTAATGGAAGTGAAGGCTACGAGAGTAAAATGGACAGAGTATTTCAAGTTGTTGAATGTATATACATATACCAAAGGCTTTTTCCCCCTTATAAGGGAGGTAGCCAAAAATCAAAGGCATAAAAACCACTCCCACCCATTCCATCCCTATCACACTCCACTCCCCTCCACCCTCTTCCCTCCCTCTTATTTTGGCACCTCCTGGATGACAGGTCATCTCTGCAGCTTGTCCACTGCCCTGGGTCAGAAGCAGTGTCGCAAGACACAGCACAACCACAGCAAGGTTGCTTCATTAAATTGGTGACCCCCCCCCCCCCCTCTCCGTCCCCTCTTGCAGAAAAGAAGACAGGGAGAAATCCCTTTGGGCTGCATCAAGTTTTTCTCACACATACTCCCTCAACCCCTATCCCCCACCCATTCCACCTCATGGATCACAACACAACTATTCTCCATTCACCTGTCTTCTGTCCTCTCCCGTCCTTCCTCAACAGACGTTCCCCTCTATTTCAGAGCCCCTTTTACCCCCATCCATCCATCTTATCTTAGATCACCCCCTCATGTTTACTCCTTCCACATCTGCCTTCCACACCTCTTTTACTAGTCTTTCTTCTGTTGAATGTAGAGGCAATAAAAAAGATTGATTGTAGCCATGGGCAGTGCCAGAATGGTGACTGTGATGGGAGAGGAAGACCAAAAATAAGATGTATGGATGAGGTAAAGGGAGCCTTAGATACATTTATACATACATATACCAATGGCTTTTTCCCCATTACAAGGGAGGTAGCCAAAGTCAAAGGCATCCACTCCCACCCATTTAATCCCCATATACTCTAGTCCTATCCACCACCCATCCCTCCCTCTTTTCTTGGCTCCTCCTGGATGATGGGTCATCCTTGCACCTCACCCACTGCCCTGGGTCAGAAGCATTGTAGCAAGACACAGCACATCCATAGCAAGGCTACTTCTTTTAATCAGTGCTCCCCCCCTCTCCATCCCCTTGTGCAGAAAAAGAGGACGGGGAGAAATACCTTCAGGCTGTATCAAAATATCATTCACACATATTCCTTACCCCCCCTATCCTCCACCTACTCCCATGCCTCAAAGAATCATCCATACACAACCATTCTCCACTCACCTCTGTCTTCTTCCTTCCTCAACAGACATTCCCCTCTTTGCCAATTCCCCTTTTATCCCATCCATCCATCTCATCCTTGGTTGCCCCCTCATGTTCACTCCCTCCATATCTGCCTTCCACACCTCTTTTACTAATCTTTCTTCAATCATTCTATCCATATGTCCAAACCATCCCAATATTCTTTCATCAATCCTATCACCCGACTCCCTTTCCACCTCTGCTCTCCTCCTCACCTCCTCATATCTCACTCTACCCAACCTAGTAACTCTTACCATACTTCTGAGGTATTTCATCTCAAATGCTTTTAAACTCTTCCTCTCTTATATTCCATGTTGCTGCCCCATACAGTGCTGTCAGCACAATCACTCCTTCATAAAATCTCTTAGCATCCATTCCCAAATATCTATTTATCATTACACTTTTTAATCCCCCAAGGCATTTACTTGCTTCTCTCAATCTACATTCTACCTCCACCTCCACTCCTCCCTTTCCTGCCACATTCACACCCAACTATCTAAAGCTATTCACATCCTCCACTCTTTCCCCCTTAATACTCACTTCCAATTAGATACATACATGAGAAATATTTATGAAGCAGGGTAGAAAAAAATGCAAAATATAGGAGTGAATGGAAGGAGAGTATGAATGGATGACATGGCCCATCTTCAGCTTCAACAATTGTTCCTCCACCCTCTCATGTAAGGAGAGCTGACAGATATAGACTGCTCCCCTCCTCATCTTCTTTTTACTAGACAATAACATAATGTACAAGCACGCCCACATGAATACAATACAGATAGTCTTGTGTTTCTTCCTAGAAGGATCAGTGAAATGCCCAAGGATGATGACTACTGTAGGGTTACAGGCTTCCAATCAATGAAGCTTGAGGTAACAGGTATCATTATTGGTGTTGTCAAGTGTATGGCAAATAATGTGCCAAGAAATTGCTAATTATATTTCATTGCCCTGCAGGTAGTGGTGGTGGCTATGACTCAAACACTACTGCATCCAATCTCAGTAGTATCTCCTTGGATGGTCTAGATGCTGCTGACAATGATAATGAGGAGGGAAATAATGACAATGAAGATGATGACGATGATGATGATGACGATATCTTATTTGAATTTAGGAATGAAGGGAATCCATTAGAACATCTAAGTGCATGGCTACAAAATGATGATGATGAAGATGATGAACTCTTTGAAGCATAAAGAAATTATATTACTGAATAGTGATCATGGACCTTTTTAAATGTCAACCAATTTTGTGTAAATAATGTGGGGGGTAGCAATATAGATCTTTATATGTTTTGTTGCTGTACAGCTAAGCATCAGTGTTTGAAACAGCTTGTCAGTACTGCAAACAAAGTGATTTTATATATGTACATATGTATACGTGGGTAGGTGGTGCATAAAAGGAAATGTTTGTGTTACAGACTGATGATAGACACTGCATGAAACATTGTATGTTTTGCAAATGTGATTCTTGCTGATATCTTGTGGAGAGCACTAGTTAATTTTTGTTAGTAATGCACAGAATTATTTTTGCTGAAGGAAAAACTTGGCAATGGTTTCCAGTTCCACAAAACATTCTTTATCAGAGGGAAAAGTTATTTTATTCTTGTCATTGCAAGGAACTATATACTGCAATGCAGTTGATGTTTGAAACTGCTTAGAAAGTAAAGATTTTTTATCCAGCAAAAGCTCTGGTGGATTCTTGCCAGTACAAGAAAAATTATATATAATTTATATAAAGTGTTTTGTCATGTGTGATGAGTGTACAAAAAATTGTATGTAATTATACATTATAAAACAAATTATTATCTGGTTCTTTTCATGACTATAAGCAATATAGTACATGGGGCCATCATGCAAGCTGGGTACTGCAGGGACCAATGACAAGTACTGCATGAGGTGGTCCCACAAGATGATCATCAGGAAGTCATCTCCCTGCATCCATCTTCACCTCCATGTGGAGGTGCAGCCCTAAGGGATTGACACCTGATCTCCAGACCAGGCCCAGTGGTTAACAAATGATGGCAACTTCACCCCTGCTTCTACAAGTCAGTGACATAAAAATAAGCTTGCACTATTACAGTGTAGACGATACAAAGTTTCTTCGCAGAGATATCTATGGGAGGGCCTGAGGATCATTACCAACTACTCTGAGACTATAGGTTTCAATTCATTTAAACTCCAGGAAATATTTATTTCCCAGTAAATGCAAGGATTGGCATATAAAGACCAGGGATTGGAACTGGTAAGTGAGAGTGGAAGGAAGTTGAGGGGGGTGAGTCACTTGGTATTTGCAGGTGATGCTTAGCCGAGTCAGGAGAAACTGAAGCATTTGGTGGTAGAGTTTAGGAAGGTATGTGAGAGGAGGAAGATGAAAATAAATGTGGGAAAAAATAAAGTAATGAGGTGTACAAAGGGTGAGGGTGACAATGAGTTCAAGGTGAGTTGAAAGGGTGAGAGGCTGGAAGATGTGAAGAGCTTTAAATATTTAGGATCACATGTAATATGTGATGGAAGAATTGAGGTGGAGGTGAATTACAGAGTAAGGTAAGCAAGCAAATGTCTGGGGGGAACAAAAAGTGTCATAAGAAATGAGGACCTGGGGACAAATACAAAGAGAAGAATGTATGAAAGTGATTGTGCCCACAACACTGGAGCAGTGACTTTGAAATTAAAAGAGGCAGAAAAGAAGAGCTTATGTGTTGGAGATGAAGTATTTAAGTAATATGGTGGGAGTTACGAACAAATGGGGGAGGTGAGGCAAAGAGCAGCAAAAAGGGCTGTTCAAAGTATACATATGAGGGGAAGGAGAGGACAAAGAATAAGTGCGAGTGGATGAGGGTTCGACGCAGCCTAGAGAGATTTATTCATGTATGATCTGTAATATCTTGAGTGGATGAGAGTGGGGTGGTCACCCTGCAACGAAGTGGTGGGAGATAAATCCGTTTTACCTGTCGAGCACTGCTGTGGAGGTACTGTTGTGCTACATTGCCTCTGACCTAAGCAGTGGGCAGGAGTCAGGGATGACCCATCATCCACAGGAGCTGAGATGGGAGGGACAGTATATATATATATATATATTTCTTCTTCTTCTTCTTCTTCTTCTTCTTCTTCTTCTTCTTCTTCTTCTTCTTCTTCTTCTTCTTCTTCTTCTTCTTCTTCTTCTTCTTCTTCTTCTTCTTCTTCTTCTTCTTCTTCTTCTTCTTCTTCTTCTTCTTCTTCTTCTTCTTCTTCTTCTTCTTCTTCTTTCTTCTTCTTCTTCTTCTTCTTCTTCTTCTTCTTCTTCTTCTTCTTCTTCTTCTTCTTCTTCTTCTTCTTCTTCGTCTTCTTCTTCTTCTTCTTCTTCTTCTTCTTCTTTTGGGAGGGGTTGGGTGAAACGTGGGTGTGTGCTTTAACTCGTCCATCCATATACGAGAGGGTAAATGCCTGTCAGTATATGTATGTAATTATAGTAATGCAGGTTGGTTATAGTACAGTAAGAGAGCAGTTCAAACAGTCCAACAATACTTGTAAACTCTACCTTTACATCAAAGCTTTCTGTTTATTGAACAGGAGGTTGCTGCCTGTGAAGAGAATATAGAGACTAGATTCACATATCTTCGGCAATGCCTTAAGCATTAAGTCTCTCAGGGTATAAGTACTCAGAGAGACCATGCTTTAAACCAGTTCATACTTGATGCTATCAGCATGATACAAGTAATCTGCCTTATTACAAAATGTCATCTGAAGCACTATAGTCACTTCCCCTCCTGAACAGTAACCTTGATTGGAGGTTAATCTCCAAGAGGGATGGCCCAAAGTGGAGAAACCTTAAGTGGCCTCCATGTAGACATCAAAAAAGTCCTCTGAGGTTGTTTGAGATGATCATAAGAGCTGGAACAAAAGGGTAAGTGTGGCTGTGTGATATGGTGTTTGTTCCATTAATTGATTGCTTCTGTGCTGGTGGCACAATCAGAAGCATGCAGACCTTGTTTCTTCTTAGCCTTGGGTTCAATTCCCACACATCAGTCTGATTCCTAGCAGTGACTGTTACCCGCCCCAGCAGTGTAGTTGCTAAGGGCAAAGGTGACAGCTTTTACTACAGCTATGTGCCTCCTGGTGTATGCTATGAATGATCAGTTATGGGTGATTGCTCAAATGAAGGCAAACCAGTACTCTTGTAGACTTATAGAATTTTTTTTTTTTCTGTGTGTGGAACATAACAGGAATTTGAATGTGAGATGAGGTGCCTGAGAAGTATGATAGGGGTTACTAGACTGGAGAGAGTGAGAAACAAGGAGAACAGGGGTGGAAAGGGAGTTGGGAGATAGGGTTAATGAAAGAGTATTAGGATGGTTTGGACACATGGAAAGAAAGATTAGTAACAGGTGTGTGGAAGGCAGAGGTAGGAGTGAACATAGGGGATTAGATGGATGGATGGGTTAAAGGGGGCATTGGGAAAGGGGAATGTCTGTTGAGGAAAGACAGGAGAAGACAGAAGATAGGGGTGAATGGAGAATGGCTGTGTATGGATGATGCTGTGATGCATGAGGGGGAGAGTGGGTGGGGCATGGGGGTGAGGGAGTATGTGTGAAAAATTAATTCATGCAGCCCAAAGGGATTTCTCCCTGTCTTTTCCATTTCTGCATAAGTGGATGGAGAGGGGGAGGGGGTTGCCAATTTAATGAAGTGGCCTTGCTGTGGATGTATTGTGTCTTGTGACACTGCTTCTCACCCAGGGCAGTGGACAGGATGCGGGGGTGACCCATCATCCAAGAGGAGCCAAGATAGGAGGGAGGGGTGTGGATGGGGGTGTAGTGTGTGGGGATGGAATGGGTAGGAGTGGATTTTGTGCCTTTGTTTTTTTGGTTACCTCAATTGAAAGGGGGAAAAAGCCTTTGGTGTATGTATGTGTTTGTTGAAGGACTCCAACCAAAATCTTAGTAATTTGGTAATTAAATCTATGTGTTTGATGAGGTAAAAGGGAAGAGATTAGTATTAGTATGTGAGAAAAAAGATGGATATGTTAGTGTTGAATAAAACTAAATTGAAAGGGAAGGGTGAATTGGAGTTTGGAAAGGGTGTCGGGAGTGACAACAAGGACAAGGGAATGAAGAGATTCTACTGTTATGAGATAGTGTGTGGTGAAATGGAGGGAAATGTCTTCAAAGAAAATGTGGGTGAAGTTAAAATTAGGATGGGAGGTATTGGTTTTTGTGAGCACTTATGATCCTAGTAATGGCAAAAGTGAAGAGGAGAGGGAGGCTTCTCATATTGTTTTGGGAGAGATGTAGATATAGTTATGTTGGGTGACCCCAGTGCTAGAGTAGGGGATAAGCTAATAGATGTAGTAGGGAGGTACTGGGTGTCAAGTAAAAGCTATAATGGAGAGATGTTAGACATGTTTAGGAAGGCAGTTGATGATAGTGAACACAATGTTTAAGAAAAGAGATAAGCATGAGTATACATGGAACCAAGTGGTGGATGAGAGGGTATTAAGGGAGTATGTAGTGGTACTCAAAGGGAGAATTGGTGGAGTTCTGAATGTAAATTTATTCAAGGGAGAGTGCAAGGCATTGTTAGATCAATATCTAATAAAATGGAAATTAAGAGTGATGGGGAAGGAATTGGGAGGGATCAGTCTACTGAATGTAGTTGGAAAGGCATATGGGAATGTGTAACTGGGGAGATTAGGAGAGAAACAGAGTAATTGGGGAAGAGTAGTGTTGGTTCAGGAAAAGAAGAAAGTGTATCCAGTGAAAACATCCTCAGACAAAACCATCCTCACTCAGTATGTTGGGAAAACATCCCCACTCTCATACAAACATAAGGTTCCCAGGCTGGGGCCATACCCCTGGATATTTTTCCTGGATTTTAACACCCCAGACAGTTTCCTCCACAAATTGCACCCCAGACAATAGCCCCCATCCTCATTTTTACCCAATAGGACATTTGCCCCCCTATGCCATGGCCCCCTGGAAATCTCTCTTGGGCAATATAAGGGGGAATATGCAGAGAGGAGAGATTATCTATGGACCATAAGTCCTATGGAGCTAAAGTCCAGCAGAGACCTAATCTTTATGTCCAAGGGCAAATGTCCTGATGTCCCATCCCAGGCCCCCTATGATATCAAGGAGATTTTAAGAAATTTGAAGGCTTTGAGCTCTAAATGGTTAAGGTTCTAGAAAAAAATCCATTTTGAGACACTACAGTGGATGAACATCACAGTAACAGTCATGTAGTGCAAGATATGGTTAAAGTACCTGGGAACAAGGTACCCAGTGGGAATTAAGAAAATAAACTGTAGGTTGGTATTTAATGATGATGAGGCTGAATAAATTATGATAAAGTACATTAATTAAGAAAAACAAGATTGCATTGACAGGTGTGAAAAAAAATTGTGCCAAGGAGGATCAGACAATGATGCATGTCACTTAATGCAAAAGAAAATGCACACATTTGATGTGCTATTTAAAATGTATAGACCACCATTTAAGCAGTGATTTGTTACAGAAATTCTAAAATCAGTTTCAGCCAGCTGCCCCTAGTAGTGTCATTGGACGTAGATTTTGCAGTATACTGTAGGAACTGATGAAGGTTCAGTGGTAGAAGTAATGAAATATCAAGATTTCAAATTTAACTAAATAATTGAAATGAGCATTCCTCAGGAAAAGTTTGCTGTCATTAGTAAAGAACGACTATTTGAACCACTTTTTACTATGAATAAAAAAGCATCAGGATTATCAGTTATGCAAATCCATTTTCAATGTGATTGATAAACATTTTATACCTGATCTTTGATCCTAGAAAAATATATATTTTGTTCAGATTTTGGGGAAAATGTTGCTTGTGCCAAGTGATCAATACTTCTGTATTAAAAACATGGCTAACATTGATGAGTTGCATTGTGCAAGTGTTGGGAAAGCAATGCAAATGGAATCTGACAGAGGATGTTTTCACCTGCAGATGTTTTCATGAACCCAAGGGCATTCTCAATCAAGGACAATTTCGTCCAAGGATGTTCTCACCAGTAACCAGAAGGTGCATAGGTACAATTTTTGTAAGACAAGTAGTAGCAAGAAAAATTTGGCAAATGGTAAGGATGTATTATGGGCTCTTATGGATTTAGTGAATGACAAGGTTGACAGGAAGTTGTTATGGAGTGTTTTATAAATGTATGGGATAGAGGGTAGTCTATTATGGATAATATTTTTTACTTCAGTAGTAGAACTTGTGTGAGGGGTGGGAATGGAGAAAATGAATGGTTTAAGGTGAAGGTGGGGACCAGAGTTATAAAATATTATCATGGTTGTTCATTGGATTGGTGTGGGAATTGTATATGAGTGAAATGGTGTAGGAAAAAAGCCCAGGATGATACAAAAGTACCTTTAATTTCTGATGTTTTGTTTAGATGCCTTACTCAAAAAGGATGTTACAAATTGATGAGTATGTCTCCATAAGTATGCTCCAGAAAGCTCAGCTCACTAATTGTTTTGAAATCTCATGTTCTGGTTGGACTTCATCAGTTTCCCACCTTGTCCTATTTGATAATTTTGCTGTCCCTACTTCATGATATTTTGTCTATCCTGTACCATTTGTCTGTTTCGTCTCTGTAACTATTAGTTTCCTAATCATTTTTGCTAGGTTGACAAAACCATCCATGTGATTGTTGGATTCTTTTGTGTTGATGTGTGCCGCCTCCACCAGTTTTCTTATTACTTTTATCTCGTAAAGTCCCATTCTTGTTATTTTCACATTTTGCCAATCCAAGATATGTTTATGTTTATTCATATAAACAACTAACAAATTGTTTTCTGTGGTACTTGAGGTAAATTTGATTTTTATATGCTTTTTCAGGACACATGTTGAATTACCATAAGCTTGTGAATATCTTGTATACCACACTAGATTCATTACCTTTTCTTTGTACTATTTATTTTACCTGATCCCTAATTTTTCTCTTTGAGGCATACACATTTAAACTGATTAAGTTTCATTGAGAAGAAATTAGCAAGTTATGAAATCCAGGGAGGGGTGTGGAGTGTGTGGAGGGGTGTGGAGTGTATTCAGGGATGAAATGGGTAGAAATGATTTTATGCCTTTTCCTTTTTGGCTACCTCCCTTGTAAGGGGGAAAAAGCCTTGGTATATGTATGTATGTATGTATGAAATCCAGAGCTGGGAGCGTTACAGCCAGACAGGTAGTGCATTACCACAGGACAGGTGTTACTGAAAAATCTGTATATAGATACTGCATATATGTATATACATATACACATACACAGTAATGCAGACCGCTTTAAGGAAATTAAAATTGGTAATGCATTGACAGAAATGCACCCCAGATTTTTCAGTAATGCACTACCTCTCCAGCGGTAACAAATCCAGCTCTGATGAAATCCCTCTACATCAATGTAGTAGTTGAGGCTGTAATCAGAGTAAAGCAAGCAATAGGTGATATTGATGAAAATGAACTGACAGTAAAGAAGGTAGACCACTTAACTTTAGTGTCTACATGTGAGGAGACGAGGTTGGAGGGTCACTTTACTTTTTCAGCCTACCATTCACTGCCTCTCCTGTTCCCTCCCATCCATCCCATCCCACATACCACCTTTGCACACATTATCTCTTCTTCCTTGAAACATACCCATTCTTCCTCTACTTGTTTCTCTTTATTACCTTCCGCACTTCTCTTCTTAAAGACCTTCTAACTCACTGCCACCTTTGCCCCATGTACATCTTATCACCTTACACTGTACAGTCAATAGAGATTTTGTCCTGAAGTGGTGTTTACTCTACCAAAACTGACATTGGAAACTACCTAGGGATGATTAGTGTACAAACTGTTGCAAGGTGTGGGATTTGAAATTGCTGCTACAACTCATGTCTCTGGACTAAACCAAATTAAGTTGATATTACAAATAATATAAAATAATATTAAAATACAAATTATATAATATCCTTTAATTTAAGCTCACATCATGTTAAGAATACTTTAGAATAACTTATCATTCTTGTGACCTAAATCACATATTCATGAACACTATTCAAGATTTTAAGAAAAAACTTGATGCTGAAAGATACAAAGACGGGTCACCACGAGCATAGCTCCCTTCCCTTATAACACAACTAGGTAAAATACAGCAATAACATTCAAAACAGTACCATCACTAACACATGTGTAATACACTGGGATAACACCAGCTACTTAGTGGACTGGAATAAAGTTGAATTAATTATATGTGAAACCAATAGGATAAGGAGCAGTTATTCAAGGGTGAAGTACTATAGGACAGAATAAGGGAATAATCAACATTGCACCCCAAGTTATCCATTTCCCATGGTGAAAAAGGTTCTGGAAGGCCATCCATGACTGGCCCATTCATGTAACCTTCCATGATTCTTCCCCCACCTCTCCTTATCCTTTTCCCACCCTCCTGTCCCTGTCTTTTCTAAGGCTACATACTTAGATTATGTATCCTTTGTCTCCATACACCAATTAGCAAAACATTGGACATACAGTAAAGGATATTGCCTCAAATGATGATTACTCTGACAATCCTGGACATTGTTTAGGAACATCCACAACCACACCACCAACAGGAAAAGTGTACCATCCTCAAGTGAGCCCATGCTGTTAGCATATCCTTCCCAGTAACTCATCTTTTGCATTCTCTCCATTTCATAAAATTTTCATCTCAATGGCATCCAAGTGTCCAGCATTCACACATGCTGATAGTGTAGCCAAGAAAAGCAGGAACACTTACCATCCATCAAAAGAAAGAAGTGTTGAAGTGCGTCTATCATGGAGAAAGTACCATTAATACCATGCATCTTCCTGAAAGTACACTCCATACCATCAGGATGCTGACAAAATCCATGCCAGTGCTTTAGTTGAGGTATTGTTGTCCTCCCGTCAATGTGCCCTTGCTCAGGCTCTATCACAGAAAGCAGATAAGTCTACATGACAAGTGTGAGGAGGGCTAGGAGCACAAGGAGGGCTGAGAGTGATTGTGTTAGTGCTTCATCTGTACACAGTGTATATAGTGTAAATAAAACAAATATATAGTGTAAATAAAATAATATGTGTTCATATTGTTTATTCATCCTACCCATGCATGAGTAATCATCATACTGTAGCATATTCTTAAAATAGTTGGACTTTTTCTGAATCCAGTAATGTAACCCCTACCACCCCCATCCCAAACTGCCCCATTACCATTATGTCTTATAGGAAATTTTTTTGAAGTATGCAATTTTGAAATATACAACCACTTCAGGAACATAACCCCTAAATAACTTGAGTTAAATGTGTTTTATCTATAAGACACTGTATGGGGTGGAGACTTGAATGAGAGGCAGAAAGATTAGATGTGTTTTGAGATGAAGTGTCTGAAAAGTATGGTGGGGGTTACAAGATTGGATAGTGAGAATTGAGGAGAGCAGGGGTAGAAGGAGCTGGCAAACAGAACTGATGAAAAATTATTGTGATGGTTTGGGGACATGGAAAGAATGAGTAAAGAAATATTAGTGAAAAGAGTGTGGAAAGCAGAGTTGGAGTAAGATTCAGGGGATAACCAAAAATGAGATGGATGGGGTGAAAGGGAAATGTATGTTGAGCATGGAAGAGAGAAGAAAGGGGATAGGTGTGAGTGGAGAATCGTTGTCTATGGATATTTTGATGCAGCCCAAAAGTATCTCTCCCTATTCTTGGCATGAGGGGATGAGGGAGGGAAGGTCACCATGTAAATGAAGTAGCCCTGTTATATAGTCCAGTAATGCCCTATCTACCACCTTTCCATCCACCATCCTCTCCTATGTGTACTTATGTTCGACTATCTTCCTAAACACTGTATTTGCTATCATCAACTCTCCACTACAATTTTTTCCTGGAACTTCACATTTCCCAACCACTCCACCTATTGGTTCCTTTCCTACCCTAGCATTAAGGTTTCTCAATACCACTACATTGACATTTCTCCCTAAACCCTCTATGTACTCATTTAAATCTATCCAAAAAGCCTTCCTTTCCTCTACACTCTTCTCACTACGAGGCCCATATACACTTACAAAAACCCACATCTCCCCAGTTTCACTTTCATCCATATTAACCTTGAAGAATCCTCCTTCCACACACTTACCTATCTCTTCACTTACTAGTATAACCATGCCCTTCTCTCTCTCATCCTCTCTTCACTCCTGAGAACCTCCCAACTACACTCCCAAACTCAAATTCACCTCTCCTTTTCAACTTTGTTTCACTCAATGCCAATACATCCATCTTTCTTCTCATCTGCACCACATCTATGCACATTAAAATACCCAAACCTTGGGGTTCTGATTGGAGAATTCCTCCCAGATCCTCTTATGCCTTTGGAGAAGGATGCCTAGTCCTATCCCTGTCCCATTTTTGTCACCTTTTATGACACAAATGGTATTTCTTGGTGGCAATATTCTTTTCCCACACCATAGGATTCGGCAAAATGAGAAAATATTCAGGGAAGTGGTACAGGACAGTAATAAGAGTGGAGGGACAGTTGCAGTATAATAAAGTATCATCATTTCTCTATGAATAGAGATTTCCTCTACCACAGACAAAATGGTGTGTGGCTCTGGTCTGTAGGTGCACCACATATAGACCCTAAAGTATCAGCTGCATGCTACTGAACAGCTTTCAACCCCACATTAATATGCAGCCAATACCCCATAAAATCCAAAAAGGCTATCCAAAAATTTCTTGCTTATCTGCTTTACTACAAAAATATAGCCCATTAAATCCAAAAAGGCTAGCCAAAAATTTCTTGCAAAACTGCTGTACTACAAAAATAGATCCATACACCTTCCTTTTCTAAACCCACACTGCTTTCCCTGAGTTACTCTCTCTGTTCCCCAACCCTAATCCTCAATTAACATCTTCCCATACTGATACATTTAAAGCTACTACATTCATATTTGTCCCCTTTTTAATTGTATAGTGGATCTATACATGCACTGCTCCAGTCCTCTGAAATATTCCCCTCCCTTAGGCACACATTATAAACCTCACTAGTCAATCCACCATAACTGTTACCCCCTTTGCCAGACATTTCACATGACACCCACTTAACCCAGGTGCCTTACCCAGCTGTCATCACTTCCAATACTCTGTATATTTTCTTAGTCCTATAATTTTCTTCTACCATCAGTCATTTTCCTGGCATCACCCAATACCACAATTGACTTCCTCCAAATTCAACAAATCCACTGAAATACTATACCCTTATTTCTATTTTCCATCTTCACTTCCACTGATGTCTATCTATAACCATTACCTTTTCCTTAATTTAGTCCTTCACTCTTTTTACTTCCTTCTAGTTCTACCATAAGTTTCTCTGGGGTCATGTATCATGGGGGCTTCAACATTTGTCTCCAAATTCACAAAATATTTTCATGAGGCATTTCTTTGTTATTGACTCATTGTTTGTGGATTTAGAACCAACAATCTTGGGTAGTCCAAGTTAGGGTCTTGATATAGGTCAAGTTAGTGGCTGGTAGGGCTGGCTGGGTTTAGGAATGCAATATAATTTTGAGAGATCAGGGATGTAGTCATAGGTTGTGGTACTTTGGTCTTTTGATAACATTGATGGTAATGATTTACTCTTTGTGGGGAGTGTGGGTAATTCCTCCAGTGTTATCAATGTATATTGTTCAAGAGTTTTAAAGGAGGGGAGGGGTCCTCTTTGTTCCATTCACAGGAAAATAACATAGGGACCTTGGTTTTAGGATGCCCATTATTCCCTACCAGTTGTTGTTTGGCTATCATTATTATTCATCCTATGCTTGAGTGACCTTGCTGAGGAAGCTCCCATGCCAGGTTGGATTTACAGAAGCTATGTTTGGGCTACCTTTTCCAACCCACTCCCTCATTGTGTGGGGCTAGTAAGGTGAATCCTGAATTGGGCTGCTTAATTTTATGCTCTGTAGTTCCATCATGTGGTAACAGGTAGTCCTACACTGCCAGCATGTCTTCCAAAGGTCATCTCCTGCCCCCATAGTCACTCACCATTGCTGGAGGACTTTTGGTTATTAACTAGAACAGTATGTTATTGTTTGTGGGACAGAATTTTGACAGTGACTGTTTATACCGTGTCTCAATCACTGCCTCACTTTTGTCAACTCCAGAGAGAGAATCAACCAAGGGATACCATAAGGTAGTGAGGTAACATTTGGTTGTCCTTCAGTCTGCTTTCATGTCTCACATTAAGATCTTGCCTCAGTCTTCTAAATCAGGAAATGAGATGGAGAGGGTTGTATGACCTCAAAATGGAGTTCCTAGCAGGTAGGGAAAACTTCAAATCCCCATGGGCAAGATTTGTGAGACATGTTAGTGGAGTGGCTCTATTTGAATTCATGTATATTTTGATTCTTCCATCCAATCTTTCCAACAGTTTAGATATAGTAGATCTGAGGACTGTGGGATACAAGGTATCTGGCAATTTGGTTTCAGGATTGGAGCTAAATATGCTCTTTTCCAGATTGTTGGGATACTATTGTACAAATAAAAAAATATATGGAAGGATATATAATAAAAGGCAATGTCACTGGAAAATTTTATAGTTAAATCCTTATACAGTGGGAAAAAATAAAAGGTACTTAAATTTAGAGGTTACAAATTTAAAAGATCACAGTTAACATACAGTCCATACAGTTTTTACTTTATCCATGTACATACAGTATGTTTAGTAGCCATCGTCAGACCATGTAATCTTTGCATAATCAGGATATTTCTTCTTTAGTATGTCTACAGATACAGAATGATCTGCTTTTCCAAATCCTTGTGAGTAGCCAAATACTTGAATTGTCTTCTTATCAGGATCGTGCAAAATCCTTCCTCCACCAACGCACTCGGTATCAAGACCCAGTTTCTCTACCTGAGCACAGGTATGATCGTACACATCTGCATGCCAGTCAGCAAAATTGTACCTAAAGTTACAAAGATAGCAAAGTAGTATCACATACATCAATATAGTCAGTACTAAGAAAAAATAAAATATAAAAATAAGATGTGTATAAAACATTCACTTAGGAAAATATCTTACCCACGAACTATCATCTTAGATGTTTCTTCTCCACCCTCTGGAGAATCGTGAACTTTGATTAGGACATACTTGAATCTTCCAGAATCAATCTCTACATCAGGGACTTGAGCCAAACGACTAGACATTCTTGCAATATATTTTAAATAAGCCTGAAATACATCAAAGGTAACCTGAGAATTTGTTTTAAAGCACCTAAATACTTCCCACAAATATAACTCAACAAGTCTTAGAGGAATTCAACAAGAAAGCATCACCAGAAAGGAGTCATGGTGGCAATAGACGTAAACAAACCACTTGAAAAAACTCCTAGATACATACTTAAAAAAATACATACATACATATACCAAAAGCTTTTTCCCCCTTACATGGGAGGTAGCCAAAAGACAAGGTAGTGAAACCACTCCCACCAATTCCATCCCCTACATACTCCACTCCCCTCCCTCTTATCTTGGCACCACCTGGATGACGGGTCATCCCTGCATCTTGTCCACTGCCCTGAGTCAGAAGCAGTGTTGCAAGACACAGCAGGGCCACTTCATTAAATCGGCAACCCCCCTCTCCATCCCCTCATGCAGAAAAGGAGAAGACAGGGAGAAATCCCTTCGGGCAGTGTCAATTTATTTCTCATACATAGTCCCTCACCCCTCATCTCCCACCCACTCCCCCTCATGCATACCAGCATCATTCATATACAACCCTTCTCCATTCACCCTTATCTTACGTCCTCTCCCGTCCTTCCTCAACAGACATTCCCCTCTTTCCCAATGCCCCTTTTACCCCATCCATCTCATCCTAGGACGACCCCTCATGTTCACTCCTTCCACATACATAAGTGAAATAAAAAATAAAAAAACTAATCAAATAAATTACTCAGACATCCACGACAAAAAACAGCAAACTTCTTACTGGGAAGAAAGTGCAGAGTTTCCCAAAACTATTTGGAATCATAATTGTACGATGGAGTATCCCAAGGAACAACATCTATACCATTCAACCTTTTCACAAGTGATCTCCCCACACCAGCTAATCAGTTATTTAGAACCACACCTACAAACTACACAAAGCAATGCATTAAGAATAACGAGGATGCACCAAAACCAACTCAATATAACATCTACACACTAAAACCAAAATCCCTATAGAACAGCACATGAATGAGCCATCAAAAAGAACCACACTAGCACCACACTTTTCAGACACCTTCAAAAACTTACCAATTTCACCATACATCCATAAAAAAACACATACACACTCACTTCATCAAACAAGCATTCCAAGACCAACCCCTCAAACTTTATTCTTTTCCAACCCCTCAACTGCCCCCAAGGATATCAGCCCAACAGAAAAATCCCTCCCATGATAAGCAAGAACCACACTACTATGCCAATGATCATGCCATCATCCAGCATGACAATGCCAACACACCCAAGACTAGGGGCAACAGATTGATTGACAGACTGATAAAAGATCTTGGGCCTGTTCTGGCGATTTGAGTGTCACTTGGAGCTGCACCTGCAGAAAGATGTTGATGGACTTTGAAAACACAAGAAGCCAAGGAGCCTATGCCAGGAAGTACACAGCTGTGGGCAATGCCATCACCTTTGCCTTATACACTTGGGGTAAGTAACAGTCACTACAGAGAATCAAGAGAGTAGTGCAAGATTTGAACCCATAACTGACTGGGAGACCAGCACACTTCCAATTATGCCAACAGCGCACACATGAATAGACAGCAGATATGTTTCTCTTTGACAGTTGTCTCACATGATCACTATTTGCATTTTTTTTTTTTTTTGCCTGATTAGCTGTCTCTATATCATATGCCTACATTTTCATTTTTACAACTAGCCCTAATTTAAACATCTTACACCAAAGTTGTAACACACAAATGCTCTCTTCTTCCTGGTGCCCAATGACAGTAAGTTTGCATTCTCTGTTTCTTACATGTATGTAAATCTGTCCCCTAAAAGTATTTCTATGAGAGCTGGCTAGTTAATTTTTGTACTTTTGTTATCTTTTATGTGGGTAGTCATTTCTTGAGACATCTCCAATACTCTCATGTTCACTATATATCTGTTACGTGATAAATTTTCCATGTCAAAACAAGGTTTGTCCATATATTTATTCTGGCTACTGTCACAGTATAATCTAGCTGTGAAAAATTATTCAGTTCTCAATCCTCAAGGACTAAAACCTTATCAAATTAACCTATTTGTGAGAAATTATGTCATACATTTATTATGGCTACCACCATACAATCTTTAGCTAAGGAAAAACCTTTCACTGCCCAAAAGGTAAACTATTTCAATCTATTTGTATACTTTACTCAGGCTATGACCCACATTTCATCAAATTTTGGATAAATAAATAAATAAAAAAATAAAATACATACATATACCAAGGCCTTTTCTCTCTTACAAGGGAGGTAGCCAAAAAGAAAAAGGCATAAAACCATTCCCACCCATTCCATCCATGAATACACTCCACACCCCTCCACCCTCCCTCTTATCTTAGCACCTCCTGGATGACGGGTCATCCCTGCACCTTGTCCACTGCCCTGGGTCAGAAGCAGTGTCGCAAGACACAGCACATCCACAGCAAGGCCGCTTCATTAAATCGGCAGCCCGTCCCCCCATGCATAAAAGGAGAAGACGGGGAGAAATCCCTTCGGGCTGCATCAAATTTTGCTCACACATACTACCTCATCCCCCATCCCCCTGCCCATTCTACCTCATGCATCACAACATCATCCATATACAACTATTCTCCATTCACCCGTCTTCTGTCCTCTCCCGTCCTTCCACAACAGACATTCCCCTCTTCCCCAAAGCCCCCTTCACTCCATCCATCCATGTCATCCTAGGACGTCCCCTCATGTTCACTCCCTCCACATCTGCCTTCCATACCTCTTTTACTAGTCTTTCTTCACTCATTCTTTCCATGTGTCCAAACTATCCTAATACTCTTTCATCAACCCTTTCTCCCAGCTCCCTTTCCACCCGTTCTCCTCCTCACCTCCTCATTTCTCACTCTATCTAGCCTAGTAACCCCCATCATACTTCTCAGACACCTCATCTCATACACATTCAAACTCCTTCTCTCTTCCTCTCTTATATTCCATGTTTCTGCTCCATACAGTGCTGTTGGCACAATCACTTCTTCATACAGTCTCCTCTTAGCATCCATTCCCAAATGTCTATTCCTCATTACACTTTTTAATCTAAGGCATTTACTCGCTTCTCTCAATCTACGTTCTACCTCCACCCCCACTCCACCTTTTCCTGCCACATTTGCACCAAAAAATAAAAAATAAATAAAAATAAATAAATAAATAAAAAATTACTCCCCAAAAATTCCAGGCGTATATGGGAGAGTGAACAAGGTTGCAACATGAATAACATGTGATTTCCAATAGAAACAAATGACAGGATCATTTGATTTAGCATGGAAACAATTACAAGCAGAGATCACACTAGACTTGACCTGACCTAACCTAAAAAGAGGTGTATGTTGCCACACACACACACAGTAAGATGCATATTGCCTATCTAGGGATCAAAGCTACATAGACACACAAACACCCTGTGCTATTAACCACATCACGTTGGGGGGAGTTAACAAGATGCAGGAGCTCAAAAAATAAATAAAATATGAGTAATATGTAATGGGGATTACAAGGCAAATTTGAATATAAAGAGAAATTTGTATTAACACTAAAACAATACCAACCCACAAAAACACCAAATATCTCGTCCTACACTGTCCTACCTTAGCCATACCCACACAATAACTAATATTTCTTCCTTGAGCTGCTTATGGGCCAATTCAGTGGCTGCTGCCAGTTACCTAGCAGCTGTAGGTCTCTTGAAAGAGACACCTGGTGCAACAAACTGAATGACTGAGACATTGTGACAAGCTGAGAAAGGTGGAAAAAGAAGTCACGGGTCTATATCCAAGTTCCGAGTTTATTCCTGACCAGTTTTGCTTTACACTTCTTCAGAGGAATGTGAAGAAGCATAACTGGTCAGGAATTAACTTGGAACTGAGATCTACACCAGCGACTTTTTCATTTTATTTTTAGAGGGGTACACCTATGCAATGTATAAATAAAAAATATATATATATATTAATTTTGCAAATTAAAATACATCACCATAAATTTTTCTTGGCAGAAATTAATAACACAAAACTTTGCTAAAACAAATACACTATTGACTGGAGCTGTGATAATAGGTTCATGACACCATGTTGTTGTCTGTCCAGTCCCGGCCATCAACATCCCTGACGACGATGATGTCCTTAGTGACATTTAGCATTACAAGTACTGCATTACTAAATGCAGGGATTAGGTTAGGTTAGACCAAGTTATACTTTAATTTCTTTGACTTTCGCATCTATTAAAACAAACATGGCATCTCAAGCTCTCATCATAACTCCATTCAGTAGTGTACTGTTTTTAGCAACTTTTTTATTTTATTGATTTTGTTGATTTTATGCCACAAAAAATATATTACACTGATGTATTATGATTTACAAAAATTAATATTTTATTTTCTATTGCCATATATAGGTGTGCAATTCTAAAAATTTACCACTTCTTCCACCTTTCCCAAACTGAATAATTATTTATAAAGATGAAAAATGTATTGATCTAAAAGTAAATATGAGAGAAAAAAAAAAAAAAAAGAGGTCTATGACTTTCATATTTCAGCTTTTTTTCCATATGCAACTTTAATTTACTGGAATAACTTGCCAAGACGGGAGATAATCATAATAGCAAAGACAGTGTATGGCTTTCGAGATAATATTGATATATCAACAAGGCAAATGGGTTGCCGACCAGCTCTGCCCACTGGCTGCTTGAGACGTCATCTTAGTTTTGATATATGCAGAGGTTGGAGAAATTAAAGTGTGATAAGTTTATGTACTCAAACCTAACCTAACATACCAAACCCATGGTCACTGGTGGGCTAACTTGGTCAAGTAGATGGGCCAAGTTGACCCTACACTACCAAGTGTGTGTGTGGGGGGGGGGGTACCAGTTTAGGCTCACTGCCCCAATCCTTGGCTCACCTGAAGACGATCACCACTTGTACAAGCATTATAAATAATAAAGAAATTACTTTATCTAAAGTTCAGAAATGTACTGTAAAATTTTGAAATAATACATCTATACAGCCAATCAAACTTATTCCAGCTGTCTGTAGCCACTTGTGATTCTATTTCTAGCATCAGACAATTTTATTATTCATAAGGTCTATAGTTTGAAATTTAATTAGTACATACGTGAACCATTGGCATTGACATTTGTCACATTGTATGATTGTAATCTATCCGATTCCGTGGTACCGGCACACTACATCGGCAAGTACTTTAGGGCTACTTTCATCCATTTACTAATGAAAAGTACATCTAAGTGGGTAATCCCAAAATTGTAGGCTGTCAGACATGTTAGACCATGGCAGGCTTCTTTGAAATTACCAATATAATATGCATTGCCTTTCAAGTTCCACCCAGGTTCTCTTTGTCTCCCAACATTACGTCACACATGTTTGACAACCCCACGCTTAGTATTTTTGACTTCTTCATTGCATTTGTACGCATTTCAATATAAACTATATGAGAGTCAACCGAAATATTCAGCGTTCCAATGACTTACTGTAAGGTGAATCGCCCTGCTTCTTACACCGAAGACCCACATGAACATTCACCACCTTCTGGAGTCTGGGTAATAATAATAGCATTACCTAAATAAGGCATACGTAAACAATCCAGAAATTGCGAGTGAACGAAATGGAACTACTCTATTATTATATACTTAATTACGATACGGCTAGATGCCAACTTTATAATAATAAATAGGAGGGGGTTCAAATATAATATCTTATATACGGTAGCCAACGAAAATTGGCGTAGAATCTAACTTCTTTGTGATTGGTCCCTTCCTCACAGGATTCATCTCGTTTGTATTCGATCGCGCATGGGCAACGCGAGCATGGATGCGACAGCAAGCGTAAATAAGGTAGCCTTATTTCAGTGTCATATTACCGTTCAGGACAAAAGTTATGATGCACTCATAGTGGTAATTAAAGGTTGATAACGAGTACTTGCTTACTCGAATGATCACGAACCATGATTTACAAAAATAAAACCCAAAACCGTGAAAACATTCCTGAAAATGAAAACAAGTATCAGATTCGGTGAATAACAGTGATTTTCATCAAGCAAGTATCTGATATAATACGTGTTCTACGGCAGTCCTTGAATATTCTTTTAGAGAACACATAAATTCTCAGAGACATGGACACTGACGACGACATCAGTACACTTGAGGAGGAGGAGGCCACTATCTCAGCTACCACACTTGCCTTCAGTCTGGGGGAATCTTCAGGTATGACAATAAAAATGTACGGAAAGGCTCCTCATCTGGCTTTATAAGTGAAACTTTGATATTTGTTCATTATTACTTTCATTTAACTTTCAATTGGGGTACCTTGGGCTTGGTAGTTTCCATTTTAATTTCCTATTCAGCAAGGGCTAACCAGAACTGCATATTTATGAAATTGTGAGTGAAAAGTGACTCATTAGAATTAGAAATCCTGCGACAAGTGTGAGTTTATTCTTCCTAAATTAGGCAGTAATGAATGTATATACATAGACAACGCCAGGCTTGGCATTTCCCGCAGCAATTCCCAAACAAACGCTATCGGTTGCAGACGACACCAATCATAACAAGGAAGGAGCAATGATATGAATGAAAGTGGAAATTATCCATTACTCGTTCCACTTTTCTAGGTGAAATTTATAATCATTAAACACTCTAGTTAGACAGGATTTATAAAAAAAAAGACTACCCTAAACAGCAGTCAGATCAATACCTGAATTTATCAAGATGGAATGATTATAAATTGTGCCAAGATAAAAAAAATAGGAACACTAATTTTTCTCGTTTGATTAGTCTCGTGTACGTCATGTTACCCACTTTGTGCATATGTATTATCATGTAGATTCTATCTACCAACACCTAGACACATCGCAACAAAATAATGCTACGATATTCATTGCGTTCTGGTTTCCGCCAAACGATTTTATTCAACCGAAAAACACCCTCGTGTGGTCAATCAAATGATCAATTTCATTATATCTAGTTGCAATATGCGGGATGGGAGTTACGTTTGAGAGATGCTAATACCAGAATTTGTTCATATATTTATTTTGTCCGCTTATATTGATTCTATTTAATTTCACAAACTAATGCATATGTGCGAAAACTAGTTCCACCGTACGAATACGTTTTTCTTAGGATTCTTACCATGTTCTGTACATATTTTTTTCGTCATACGCGATGATTACCTTTTCAGTTTTAAATATAGCCACGTTGCCTTTTTCTCATTATTCCACTTGTTTACATATTCTCATTCAGTATGTCGGTTAAACTATGGGTAATTTTAGTCACTTCCCAATGTATTAATTCTACGTTTTTTATATCCTTATTCTAGAATTTCCCAATTCAATCTATGATGTTATTGTGTGTGTGTGTATTTACCTAGTTGTATTTACCTAGTTGTATTTTACGGGAAGGGGAGCTATGCTCGTGGGGTCCCGTCTTCATATCTCATTTTATCTAAACTATTTTTAAATTCATGTATTGTTTTTGCACACACCACTTTCTCATCTAACTTGTTCCAACTGTCTATTACTCTGTGAGGAAAGCTGTTCTTTTTCAAATCTCTTCTATAGCTGTCTTTTTTTATTTTCTTTCCGTGTCCTCTTGTATTTCTGTCATCCCATTTTATCAGATTCTCTCTATCAGTAATTTCTATGCCTTTCATGATTCTGTAAATAGCTATCAAATCTCCTCTCTCTCTTCTTTGCTCTAGTGTCTGTAGTTCAAGTTTTTCTAGTCTCTCTTCATATGATAGTTTTGAGAGTGTTGGTGCCAATTTTGTAATTGCTCTTTGTATTCTTTCAAGTTTTTTTTATACATTTTTTTGTACTTGGTGACCATATCGTTGCTGCATATTCCAATCTTGGTCTTATCAGGGTGATTAGGATTTTCTTCACCATTTCTTCATCCAGGTATGTAAATGCAACTTTGTTCTTATTAAATTATAAGTTTCTCCAAAAATCTTATTTATATGTTTCTCAGGTGACATATTATTCATAACAATGACTCCCAGGTCCTTCTCATTTTCTACTTTTTTTATTCCTTCTTCTCCCAATTTATATGCTCCTGTTATTCTGTTTTTGCTTTTTCCAAATTCCATTATACTACACTTTTCTGTATTGAACTCCATCTCCCACTTCTTACTCCATTCCTGTACTTTATTTAGATCTCTCTGTAGTGATTCACAATCTTCTTCAGTTTTCACTCTTTTCAGTAGTTTTGCATCATCTGCAAAGAAGCTCATATAGCTTTCAATTCCTTCATCCATATCATTAATATATATAGCAAACATTATTGGGGCCAGAACTGTTCCCTGCGGAACACCGCTTATTACTTCATCCCATTTTGAGTGCTGTTCTCTTATCACTACTCTCATTTTTCTTTCTTGCAAAAAGTCTTCCATCCAATTTAGTAGTTTGCCCTGTATTCCTCCTTCAGTTTCTAATTTTTTAAGCAACTTCTTATGTGGTACTTTGTCAAAAGCTTTCTTTAGGTCTAGAAATGCACAGTCCGCCCATCCATCTCTTTCTTGTATTATATCTATTAGCCTTGAATAGAAACATATTAAATTGGTGACGCATGATCGTCCTTGTCTGAATCCAAATTGCCTTGGATTTAATACTTTGTTTTTTTCTAAATATTTTACCCATCTACTTTTGATAATTCTTTCACAAATTTTTGCTATTGTACTTGTTAGGGAGACTGGTCTATAGTTGGTAGGTTCTTTATTTCCTCCTTTATATATAGGTACTATATTTGCTTTTTTCCAATCTTCTGGAACTTTTCCTTCTTTCAAGGAACTGTTTAGTATGCTATGTATTTTGTCTGCCAGTTCATTCCTGCATTCTTTCAGTATCCAGTTTGCTATTTCATCTGGTCCATGCAATTTTCTGACATCAAGATTACTCAAGTGTGTTAATATTTCATTCTTTGTTACTTCTATTTCTTCCATAGGGGGGACTTTCTCTTTCCATTTGTTCTCTTCAGGTTGTATGTTCTCCCTTGTAAACACTGATTTAAAATGTTTGTTCATAATTTCCGCCATTTCCATTTCCTCAGTGTATTCAACTCCCTCTTGTCTTAATTTCTCCAAGTCTTGTTTGTTTTTCAGTTTATTGTTTACAAATCTGTAGAATAGTTTTGGTTGATCTTTACACTTTTCTATGACATCTTTTTCATATTTTCTCTTTTCCTCTCTGCACTTTTGTACATATTCATTTCTATAACAGGTATATATTTTCCATTTTTCAGGTCTTCTGTCTTTTTTCCATTTGGTCCAGGCTTTGTCTCTTTTGTCTTTTAACTCCCTACAACTTTTGTTGTACCAGCATTTTACATATTCTTTTCCTTGTTTTTGTCTTGGGACATACTTTTCCACTCCTTTTTTGTAAATTTTTGTCAAAATATTCCATTTCTCTTCTACTGTTGTTTCTT
>NC_134799.1:37360692-37370692 GCF_046742065.1 Oratosquilla oratoria | reverse complement strand
TTCTTATTAAATTATAAGTTTCTCCAAAAATCTTATTTATATGTTTTTCAGGTGACATATTATTCATAACAATGACTCCCAGGTCCTTCTCATTTTCTACTTTTTTTATTCCTTCTTCTCCCAAATTATATGATCCTGTTATTCTGTTTTTGCTTTTTCCAAATTCCATTATACTACACTTTTTTGTATTGAACTCCATCTCCCACTTCTTACTCCATTCCTGTACTTTATTTAGATCTCTCTGTAGTGATTCACAATCTTCTTCAGTTTTCACTCTTTTCAGTAGTTTTGCATCATCTGCAAAGAAGCTCATATAGCTTTCAATTCCTTCATCCATATCATTAATATATATAGCAAACATTATTGGGGCCAGGACTGTTCCCTGCGGGACACCGCTTATTACTTCATTCCATTTTGAGTGTTGGTTTCTTATCACTACTCTCATTTTTCTTTCTTGCAAAAAGTCTTCCATCCAATTTAGTAATTTACCTTGTATTCCTCCTTCAGATTCTAGTTTCTTAAGCAACTTCTTATGTGGTACTTTGTCAAAAGCTTTTTTTAGGTCTAGAAATGCACAATCAGCCCATCCATCTCTTTCTTGTATTATATCTATTAGCCTTGAATAGAAGCATATTAAATTGGTGACGCATGATCGTCCTTGTCTGAATCCAAATTGCCTTGGATTTAGTACGTTGTTTTTTTCCAAGTATTTTACCCATCTATTTTTGATAATTCTTTCACAAATTTTTGCTATTGTACTTGTTAGAGAGACTGGTCTATAGTTGGTAGGTTCCTCTTTATTTCCTCCTTTATATATAGGTACTATATTTGCTTTTTTCCAATCTTCTGGAACTTTTCCTTCTTTCAAGGAACTGCTTATTATGCTATGTATTTTGTCTGCCAGTTCATTCCTGCATTCTTTCAGAATCCAGTTTGCTATTTCATCTGGTCCATGTGATTTTCTGACATCAAGATTACTCAATTGTATCAATATTTCATTCTTTGATACTTCTATTTCTTCCATAGGGGGGACTTTCTCTTTCCATTCAATCTCTTCAGGTTGTATGTTCTCTCTTGTAAACACTGATTTAAAATGTTTGTTCATAATTTCCGCCATTTCCATTTCCTCAGTGTATTCAACTCCCCCTTGTCTTAATTTCTCCAAGTCCTGTTTGTTTTTCAGTTTATTGTTTACAAATCTGTAGAATAGTTTTGGTTGATCTTTACATTTTTCTATGACGTCTTTTTCATATTTTCTCTTTTCCTCTCTGCATGTTTGTACATATTCATTTCTATAACTGGTATATATTTTCCATTTTTCAGGTTTTCTGTCTTTTTTCCATCTGGTCCAGGCTTTGTCTCTTTTATCTTTTAACTCCCTACAACTTTTGTTGTACCAGCATTTTACATATTCTTTTTCTTGTTTTTGTCTTGGGACATACTTTTCCACTCCTTTTTTGTAAATTTTTGTCAGAATATTCCATTTCTTTTCCACTGATGTTTCTTCTTTGTATATTTCTTCCCAGTTTTCTTGTTGAAAGAATTCTCTTATTTTATCAAAGTTTGTTTTTTCATACATCATTCTTCCTTTTCTATATTGTTCATTTCTTTTGATATATTTTTCTTCATTAAGTTCCAGTTCAATCAATATGTGGTCACTTTTACCTATTGGTGTTTTATATTCAATCTTGTCCACTATTCTAGGTTCAGATGTAATTAATAAGTCTAGTCTCGATGGTTCTTCTTCATTTCTATACCTAGTGTTCTCCTGTATCCATTGTGTCATTGTGTGGTCAATAATCATCTCAAGTAGAGCGTTTCCCCATGAGTCATCTCCACCCTTTACTGTCATTTCTTCCCAGCAGATTTCTTTGCAATTAAAGTCGCCCATCATAATAACTATTCTTCCTCCATCTTCCATTATTTTATTTAATGTTATCTTTGTGTCCTCTAACATACTTTTATGTTCACTCTCCTCCCATGAGGCTGTTTTTGGAGGCACATAATTGATCACAAATTTTCTGCTCTTCTTATCTCTGTCTTCCACTTCTATCATAATCATCTCTACTGTATTCTTTCCATATATGACACCTTTCACGTTTATATCCTTCTTAGTCAGGAACATAACTCCACCCCCTTGCTTTTTCTCTCTGTTTCTAATCCAATAATTGTATGCATCATGTCCTACACTGTTGGGTGGTAGTGGGCCTTTTAATTTTGTTTCTACAATTCCCATTATGTCCGGTTCTTTTTCTTTCAAATAATCATTCAGCTCATTCAATCCTGTTATTAATCCATCTATATTTGTGTAAGACACTCTTAGTTTTCTGCCACTTCCATTGTGTTCTCTGTTTCCCTTATGTTTTTCTTTTGTATGTCGAACTTCCTTAGTTTCATGTTCACTACTCTCCAATAGAATCTCTCTTTCTCTGACTCCGTTCTGTTCTCGTTTTTTGCCTTAGCTTCCAGTCTTTTCTGCTTTTCTTCCTCTCTTTCCTCTTTATTCATTTCCCTTTTTATCCATATCTTTTTGTATTGTTCACTTGTTGCTAGTTTCCCTGTTTTGGATAAGATATTCTCTGCCGTTGTTTGTGACTTGAATTTAATCTTAATTGGTCTGGTCTTGTCTGTGCTATACTTTCCGAGTCTAAATTTCTCTTCGATTTGTTTCATAATTTCTGGTTCATCTTCCTGAACTGATTCTAGTAATTGGCTTACTTTTTCATTTTCCTCTTTGATTCTTGTGGTTCTATCTGGGTTATGTTTCTCTTCCATTCCTAATATAATTATACATTTCTTTTTGTCTGCTAAGTCTCTTACTATATTCTCCTTCTGTCTCATCACTTTAATAACTGAGTTTTCAGTTTGTTCATTCATTTGCTGTCTGATTATGTCAGTGAATGCAACCTTGCTATTTTCCTGAATTTTTTTCCAACCCTCCTTGTTCTCCATATTATTCTCCTTTAAGACTTTATTCTCATCTTTTACTTCTTTTAACTGTTGTTTTAATTCTTCAATTTCCTTAGTTAAGTTTTTGTTCGCCCTCTCTAGTTCTTCCAATTTTTCAATTCTTCGAATGATACTGTCAACATTACCGAACCTACGCTCCAAGTCCTCGTTCATCTTATCGACCTTCTCTTCTAGTCTTGTCAGTCGGGGGGGGGGGTTGTGTCCCCCCCACCCTCTTTAAATCCCTTGAAAATATTCTCATCACTTTCTACTGTATTGCTCCTATCTATACCTCTAATCTTCACATTCCTATTAGACATGTCGTCATCATCCAGCTCGTCTTGCGGTCGTTTGTCCACCTTTCGGCGGCCCGTCAGGGCCAATTCCTCCACCTCCTCATTACCTTCCATTTCCCCAGCAATCCCTCCCCCTCTCCTCTTTCCTTACTTTCCCACTACCCCACGAGCAATTTCCCCCCACCCTGCAAATACAAAAAGGCACTTCTCTTTGCGTTGGGATCCACAATCTGCACTTTTCTTCAGAACGTTCTTCAAGCCGTCCGTTCGTTGAAAGTGTGTGTGTGTGTGTGTGTGTGTGTGTGTGTGTGTGTGTGTGTGTGTGTGTGTGTGTGTGTGTGTGTGTGTGTTTGTGTGTGTGTGTGTGTGTGTGTGTGTGTGTGTGTGTGTGTGTGTGTGTGTGTGTGTGTGTGTGTGTGTGTGTGTGTGTGTGTGTTTATTCTCAAGTGGGTAAGTTCAATAGGTGGTCAGGACTCGAACCTACACTGGTGCAATACATGGTTCACACCATAGCCCACTGTGTGCGTGTGTGTGTGTGTGTGTGTGTGTGTGTGTGTGTGTGTGTGTGTGTGTGTGTGTGTGTGTGTGTGTGTGTGTGTGTGTGTGTGTGTGTGTGTGTGTGTGTGTGTGTGTGTGTGTGTGTGTGTGTGTGTGTGTGTGTGTGTGTGTGTGTGTGTGTGTGTGTGCTGGATAGAGTGAGCAACGAGGTGAGGAGGAGAGTGGGAGTGGAAAAGGAGATATAAGATAGGGGTGATGAAAGATTATTGGGAAAACGCTGGTGGTTGCCAATGATAATATTTACATGCACATGATGGCTGTTGCCACAACAGGCAGCTATATACAATTTATTCTCTACTCTCTATGTCTACTCTATCTCTTCGATGTACAGTACATGAACTGAGTATAGACACTCAGTATTCATGCATGTATTATCTATTTACGAGCAATGGGAATATATATATATATATATATATATATATATATATATATATATATATATATATATATATATATATATGTTGAGGCATTGTGACAGGTTGGTGAAGGTGGCGAGGAAGACAAATCAGAATCCAAGTTTATTTCTGACTAGTTTCGCACAAATAGGCTTCTTCAGAGAAATAATGTGTTAAGGAAAAAACAAGGCAAACATACGGGGCACTGGGTGAGCTCTCCGAAGCTCCTCACAATGCCCCGTATATATATGTTTGCCTTGATTTCTCCTTAACACATTATTTCTCTGGAGAACCCTATTTGCGCGAAACTAGTCAGAAATAAACTTGGATTCTGATTTATGTCTTCCTCACCCACCTTCACCATATATATATACATATACCAAAGACTTTTCCCCCCTACACGGGGGGTAGCCAAAAAGAAAAAGGGCATAGAAACCACTCCCAACCATTCCATTTCCTATATATTCCACTCCCCTCCACCCTCCTCCCTCCCTCTTATCTTGGCACCTCCTGGATGACGGGTCATCCCTGCATCCTGCCCACTGCCCTGGGTCAGAAGTAGTGTCGCAAGACACAGCACATCCACAGCAAGGCTGCTTCATAGATTCGGCGACCCCCCACTCTCCGTTCCCCCATGCAGAAAAGGAGAAGACGGGAAAAAATCCCTTCGGGCAGCGTCAAATTTTTCCCATACTTATTTCTTCACCCCCTATCCCCCACTCACTCCCCCTCATGCATCACAGCATCATCTATACACAACCCCTCTCCATTCACCCCTATCTTCTGTCCTCTCCCGTCCTTCCTCCACAGACATTCCTCTCTTTTGTGAAGCCCCTTTCACCCCATCCATCCAGCTCATCCTAGGACGCCCCCTCATATTCACTCCTTCCACCTCTGCCTTCCACACTTCTTTTACTAATGTATATATATATATATATATATATATATATATATATATATATATATATGTATATATATATATATATGTATATATATATATATATATATATGTATATGTATATGTATATATTTGTTGTATACTGATTTTGCAGTTTGGCAATATCCGACACAGGTGTCCAGCCGCTCGGCCCAGTTGACCGCGTGACCTCAGACCCGCTTGGCCTAAATGCCCGTTGTGTGGTCAAACACAATAGGAAGTCTCATGGGAGTTCCCTGGAGACGTCAGACGTTCCAACCTTTACTAATATGTGCGTGTGCGCGTGTGCATGCTAGACAGCTAAAGGACTGAATATTCCCGTCAATCATCTTGCAACATGCCTCTGACTTAACTACCTCCCTTATAAGGATATATATATATATATATATATATATATATATATATATATATATATATAAATATATATATATATATATATATATATATATATTCATACACTCAACCCTCGATTTAGCGGATCTCGAATTTGGGGACTTTCGATTTAGCGGACAAAAAAAAAAAAAAAGTGTGTCCGGTAGTAACAGTGAAATTCAACCTATATCGGCATGATTACGAAACCTAGTTTGAACCAAGATCTAAGGATATAAGGTCTAACCACTTCCGACCGAATTTCGAGGGAGTTGGCGCAGCGGGCCCGTGAACGTCACCTGGCTGTTCAAAGTGGGGTTCGCGGGTCCTATAGCTGTCAGTTGAAGCTGGTGCGTCGTTCGGGAATGTCGTTGCCTTCGCTCGCACCGCTCCACGCAATTAGTTATATTCTGACAAATATTATATAAAATATATATATAAATATATATAAAATATTATAGTTCCTGTCTATATATATGAATATATAATATATATGATATATAATATATACAGTATATATATAATATATAAAATATTATAGTTCCTGTCTTCCTTGGCGTTTCACAGTTTTCTTCAGTGTTTCACAAAGAGAAAACGGACCCAGCCTAATGACGTCAGAAGCTGCGCACAATAATTCAAACGGTCTGACCTGTATATTTAGACCTTGGTTTGAACATCCAGACGTCCGACCTGTTAGCGCTACCGAACATGAGGCGGAACTCTGTTGCTGGACAAAGCCAACACGAGCACAGGGAGAGATCACCCACTCGGACGAACCAATCAACACCAAGAACGAGTACACAACACAGCTAGTCCAGCCCTTAAATACCATCCGACATTTTCAGTTCAGTAGCAACTCTAACATAGAGACAGCCACTATACTAAGCCAATGAAGAAGAGTCAAGTGACTCGAAATCGTTATTTGGCAGCACAGATGATTGATTGCACCATCGCCCTTGGCTGTACCACGTTTCAGTTTCTGCATGTATGCCTCCTCAAGCTTTTCGATGTTGATCTAAGGAAATATAAATTAATACAATTCGGGAGAAATGTGTACCTAGTTGTGAAGAGAAATACAGTGACAGTTGGAAGGTTAAGAAGATGTAGCCTTATCCCCTTTTCTTTGGATGAGCTATCAACATTGTGGAAAGATATACTAGTTGATTGTATATACACCTGCTATTTTTCTCGTTGTGGTATATATGTTATTTAGTCAAAAAGTTAATAGAAAAACCAATGGTAATAAAGCGAGTAATTCATCATTTGTATTTTTGTCATTGTCATGTGTAACCTACTAAGTATAATTTGCTTCATACAGGGAAGCAACTAACATATATTCTTCTCTTTTCTCTACTCACAGACGGAGGTCCCACCGACGACGTCGTGAACTTCGAGAGCAATACCAGCAGAGGCGAAGACGGCGCAGTAAGCTTCCATGTTGTGTCGGCCCGAACGTATTCCGCAGACTCCGAAAAATTCGTGGTGGGTAATGTACTTTACTTAGGTCTTTAGTATATTCTATGGATCTTGATTTGCCTGGATTCTCTTGTACTGGACCTTTTATCCTTAACACTCGTTAGTTTGCGCTGTAGCTGTTGCACTGTTATGATTTTGTGGTGGTAGTGACATGCGCGATATATGCCGTGTTTCACAGTATTATTTATTTACTGACTGGCCAGTTCGGTCTCCCTCCCATCCTTCCCCTAAAAGATGGAACTGCCTTTGCTTTTTGCTTTGCATTACTGTTTCTCTTGATCGTTGTCATGATTCTGGATATATGTTTCTTCTATTTAAGCGTAATTATCCGCAAAACGAGGCGGTGTATACGAGATTTATACGTCTTTTCCCCCATTATTTGCCATCACACACCTTCCAATCCTTCCAACTTAAATCACGAGGGAAAATGCGTCTTGCTTCTTCCACAACACTTGTGCCAGTCTATTGCCGGTACACCTGTGCCATGGACATTCTTGTCGTATTTTTTCCACCTAACTCGCTATCGTTCATGTATTTTTGCTCCGACATCCTGACCACGTACTCTTAGGGTTTCAATCACTTCCAGAATGATTTATTCCCATACATTCTCATGGCATGACCAAGCATCCACAGGTTAACACATTCTCCTGTTTCAACCAACCCCGTCTGTATCTCATTTTATTTATGAATCCTAGCTCTATATATTTTGTCTATTTTGTGACACCGTGCATAACTCAGGCGTCTGATTTCCACTATTCCACTCGACTTCTCTTCCCTGCATGTATCATCGAAGATCCATTCCTACACATAATAGTTTGCACAACTACTGCTTCATACATTTCTTTCGCAGATTCCACTGGTATTATTTGATTTCCCCTCGCCAACCACAGGGCCCTCTGTCTTTTTCCTACACCTTCGTTCTGGGACCAAACTCTTCCGCCAGACTTCCACTCTCATGAACATAAAATCCCAAATATAAATCTCTATCTATTCCATTATCAACCCCATTCAAATATACAACAATGTTCTGTCACCCACTTTTAGATGTTACCATTACGTAACTTCATGCATTTACTTACAATTATCTCTTCCAACAATTATCAAACGTACCAACCTCTGCTAGTAGGTCAGTATTGTTTATACAAAATTATTTATATTCCCCATTTTTCTTCAACTACACTCTTCATTCTATCCATATGTAGATTAAACAACCACAGTGGCATCACATACACCTACCTCCCCGTAAACTAACATTATCTTCAAACATGTCACTTTCCTTGTTTTCCTCTCCCACACGAATTTCTCTCCTAAACAAAAAATCTTCACTGCCTCTAGATCCCCCCTCTTCTCTACAGTCTTGCGGTCTCCTCATACTAATTTTCTACTTTATCATACGCCTTTTCTAGGTCCATAAATCACAAAATGTAAGTAACATTACTTTCCTTTCTCACAAGTTTTGTACTGAGTTGCCTTGGAGTGAGAAAACTTGTGTGCAAGTTGTAGTTAATTACTTGATTTTTATCATCGTAAATTATATATACGGGATTTTGCATAATAACAATTGATTACAGTGGAAAAGTATACAAATGGACCACTTTTTGTCCATATTGAGACATGACAAAAAATAAACATTACAGCAATACAACTAAACCTTTCGCGATACCATGCCAATTTTCCGTTTATTCTTGCCATCATCATTATTTCTTTACTTATTTATTTTTTAATCTCCATGGCACCCTATTGGCAGTGAAAGAAATATAGCCTACCCCAACTTGGGCATTACATCTAGGGTGGCCAGACGTCCGGCTTTACACCAGGCAGTCCTTTACGCCGGACAGTCCTCCTTTACGCCGGACAGTCCTCCTTTACGCCGGACAGTCCTCCTTTACGCCGGACAGTCCTCTTTAAACCGGACAGTCCACCTTAAACCGGACAGTCCTCCTTAAACCAGACACTCCCTCTTTACGCCGGAGAGCCCTCCTTAAACCGGACTCTCCTTCTTTACGCCGGGCAGTCCTTCTTAAACTGGACACTCCTTTTTTACGCCGGACAGTTCTCCTTAAACCGGACACTCCTTTACGCCGGACAGTCCTCATTAAACCGGACACTCCTGTTTTACCCCGGACAGTCCTTCTTAAACCGGACATTCCTTATTTACGCCGGACACTCCTTTTTTACGCCGGACAGTCCTCATTAAACCGGACACTCATTCTTAACGCCGGGCAGTCCTCCTTTTGAGCAACTTGGCCTCCTCACGCCGGACGTGCATTTGTCCTCCACACATGCATATATATATATATATATATATATATATATATATATATATATATATATATATATATATATATATATATATATATATATGACTTAGAAATTCACCATACGAAGATAGGCTTACACCTTAACTTACACTCTGGAAAGACGAAGAGTACTGGGTGATGAAGGCAAGGTCTTCATATAAAGACCCCAGGGCAGGACCCGTAGTAATGGACAAATATATGTTTAAGAATGAAGTAGGCAAGAACTGGTTTACCAAGAGAGTGGTTAACAGATGAAATATATTTAGTAACAATATAGCGAGCACTGAAACAATTGGTTGTTTTAAGAGGGGATTATATAACTTTATGAATAAAAATAAAAGGTGGCAAGGGACATGGAATTGCCTAGTGAAGGTTTTATGGTTACAGTCTACTCATTTTTTACTGTTCTTGTGTAAGAATGTGAGAACTTACGTTATCACCGTGAGATATTACACACTAAAAGTAGAAATTAAGTGAGTCTCACCTCATGTGACGATGAGGCCGTAATCGGAGGTATGGGGTTGGTAATGAGCGGAAAATGTACAAGTGTCCTATTCACGCAACCACTGGCATCGGCATCGGCGCGCTAGGGAGTGTGTATGGGGTGAGGGTACATAATTATGTTCCCGTTGATTTATTTATTTATTTTTTATTTATTTATTTTTTTTTTTTTTTTGCCACTGGTTGAACTGTCTTCTGTAAGGATTTCAATCGTAGAAA
>NC_134799.1:37258192-37355692 GCF_046742065.1 Oratosquilla oratoria | reverse complement strand
CCGGCAGTACTAAATATTCTAATCACATGGATAGAAAATGAGGTAACTAATATCAGATATAATGTGGCGCCACCTCACCGGATGCAAATCCCTTTGGCTTTGAGTCGAAATGAAAGACTGACAACAAAGAAGTATTTTTCTGCAGTGACAGAAACATTTCGCTTGCAAGGCTAACTCATCGCCGAGAAATATTCGAAAACACTAAAGGTATTTAACTCATAACTCGGGATTACTGCCCTTTATTTATGACCTAATTTATTGGTTGATATGTTTTCACATCCTTTGATTTTTGTCATACTTCTTTTTTTGTGTGTGTGAAAGGGACCTCTTCAATGCTAATATATTTTCAGTGGTATATTTCAAGCACTACTGGGATGGGTAAAGCTGAGGAGTTTAGGGAATTCTTGACACAGACATGGCAGAGGAATAGAACATTATCACTGGCAAAAGAAACCCCAAATCCATAGTGCTCAACAAAACGGTTCCACTTTCTTCAATGTTTGGTAAGTGTATCTTGCCACATTTGTAACTTTTTTTCTTTTTTGTTTCCTTATTTCAAAGGACACTGTGAGGACACATGGCATCTTCTGACAATGAAAAAGTCTTCACATGGAATGTCATATATTGAAGGGTTTCCATTTGCATTCATTCGTTAAACATGTTGAACGTTAATTACCTTATTATAAGCTACAGTATTCCATTTACTTGGTTTGTTATTAAATGAGTGCATAGAACTGCATGAAAACCCAAACGATATTTTTTTTTTTTTGCAAAGTCGTTTGAAGAAGTTATGAAATAGACTTTTTCAGGTAGCGTTATTAAGAACAGCGACAGAACCTAAAACGGAGTATGTATTACAATCCTAAGCTAAAGATTCTAATCGCTTTTAGTAGATGTATTTTATTCATTTGTGTATAAACGTGGGGTGGTTAAAACTTCAGAGATTGCCTTTCTAGTTTCATCTTTCTAATTCTTGCTTGTTTATGCCATAATGTGTCTAGAATAGTAAAGCTGCACAAATTAAATTATCTTTATCTATTTGTTATTATTGTTTGGCTTCTTTAACTGTTACATTATTCTTCTAATACCATCTCTTAAAGTGACTGTGGACAAAAATGTAATCAGAATGTTTTAGAGTTTTGGATACGTTGAAGATATTTTTTTTGGTTGTGACTTCTTATATTATTGATTGGAAACTATATCTAATATCTAAACATTATTAATAGTGTTCTCAGATGAATTATTAGTTTCTAAGTATTTTTCATGTCTTTTAACGGGTATCAACTATGATTTCAGATACTAGACATGGTAAATGGGCATGGGTAAGGAAAGATCAGTATTTCATCCAGTCTTTGACATGGAGCAACACAGAGTTGCGGCCCAATTTCAGTTCGCAATATGGAGAATGGTACCAAAGGTATGCACTGTCTACCTTCTTTATAAAAGTATTTATCACAATATGTATTGCTTCAGCAGTTGTGTCTCAGTGACGTCAGTGAAGTAAATTGACGAAATTATAATTTTATGTTATTTTATAGTAAAGTATTCGTATTAATTCATTCCAGTTATTTTGGAAACTTCTTCCCTCAAGATGATCCCCAAAATCCTATCAAGATGTCCATGAAGGCATCATATACAATGGCGCATTATATTAGGCAGAATCAAGTTATGAGGACTTGGATAAAGTGGAATCAACCCCAATGAAGACTGCAGAAAGTGGAACACATATTGAAAGGAAAAAATCTTCCTTCGTATGGATGAGTGAAGAAAGCACCACAGGCATGTCACGATTATGACAAAGGATGAACAACCTTATTCTTATCAATCAGCCAGCCATTCGGAGTCCACTTCTGAACAAAGTCCTCCCCCAAATTCGTTCATGAGTCGCAGGACTGCGCCAAACTCTGCCACATCACTCATGCAAACTTTTCTATCTGGCCTCGTGATTTTTCTGTCTGGTCTTCCTCTTCCATGTTTCCCGTCTCGCAGCGTCCACTCAGTGACACTTTTCCTCCATCTCCCACTATCCTTTCTAACTAGCTAAGTTCCCTGTCCAGTTCCATTTTTTTTCCACCTGCCCAGTCTCTTTTTCATTCCGATTTTCTCTCATTCAACTTGCCATTTTCTTGTCTATCAGCATTACTCTCAGCAACGATCTCTCCATAATTTTTGTGCATTTCTTAACTGTGTTTCCATCGCTTTCGTCAGTTTCTAAGTTTCACGTCCGTAGATCATAGCTGGCAATATACAACGATTGTAAAGTTTGCGTTTCAGAGATGTAAATAAAGAACCTCTAATGGTGTTCTTGTATTCACCAATATTTTTGCAACCAATTGTGATGCTCTTTTTTTTATCTCATTTTAGCATATGCCCTAAGTAATTATATTCTTCAATTTCACGAAGATTCTCACTATCGATTATAATTGCTTTACCTTGAACTTTCGAGGTAAACATTACTTTGGTGTTATTTGTCTTCAAGCCTGTTTTGAGAATCCTTGTTGAGCATTCATTACATCATCTGTTTCTGAAGAGAAAATAATGTAATTTGCAAATATAACGTAATGTAAATATTTTTCATTGCTATTGAGATATTTCTATTCTCAGTTCAACGTTGAAAACCATTTCTAAGCAAACTATAAATAGCTTAAGTTAAATTGCACCAATAAAACAATAAAAAAATCTGAGACAACATATACGATAAACGTGGAAGACGTAGAGGTTAAGGTGTGTGTTAGCGCTGTGCATCAGTGTACTGTATTCCGTGGGGTGTTTGACCTTCCCGGAGTTATATTGCGAATCCCCTTTATGCGAAGCTCCGATCTACGAGGATTCGAAGGTACGAAAAGGAAAAATTTAGGACAATTTTCTTAATACGAAAGGCATATGCATCTATGGTACAAAAAGAAATATGAAAAATTATGAAAATAAAGTACGACGGGACAGTATGTTGTAGAGACATACAGGTAGGTAATGAGAAGATTGTTTAAGGTTTTGGCAATGGAATAGGAAGGGTCAGACATTTGAGAGGTGATAGAGCTGAAATGATAACTTCGCTTGTAAAACTTAATGGTGCTGCAATTATGTACTACAACGATTATAACTAGAAATTGAATCATATTTTTGGATATGTACCAGAGTACGAACTCATACAAACATCATAGATAAAGAGTAAAATAAAAATCATACCAATTTGTGGGTTAGGTGAATGCCAGCTCTAGCTCCATCCAATTGCCTTTAGCAACTTCTCCCCTGGAAATTTACGGCAGTGTTAAAAGCCACAAGCCATAAATTCATAGATAAAGGAAACTACGCCCAGCAAATAGTTTCTGCAACGAAAGGACGTGTAGCTAATGTTACGAGTATTACGAGAAAAAAATGTTGAGCTCGCGCCACAAGGCTCCTGGCTGCGACTGAGGTTATCACAAGGTTAAAAACAATTGTAAATCCTCCTCCCCACACACACGCGCTTGCTTGCTTGCTTGCTTGCTTGCTTGCTTGGGGTGGAGATTGTACAATTGAGTGTTACTAGGGTGGATATTGTACAGTTGATTATAGCTTGTGATACATAACATGAGCTGACCTAACCTAACATTCTACGGTCGTTTATGGCTCGTGATACATAATCTAACCGGACCTAACCAAACCTAACCTAACCTAACCTAACCAAACCAAACCTAACCTATGTTAGTTAGGGTGGAGAGTCTACAGTTGATCAGTATGTGTGGGGGATTCTACAATTGAGTGTAGTTGGGGTGGAGATTCTACAGTTGATCAGTGTGGCGGTGGGAATTCGACAATTTACCCTACATTCTTTAGAAATAATTATTATATTGTTCAGTCTGGCAGTCCCAGAGATATAAATCAGTTTATCAAAGTAACTCTCATAAACAGGTACATGGAAAAACAAGAATATGTAAACTAAAGGACTCACTAAAAGACGTTTGGCGAGTGACAAGAGAAGAAAACCAATGAGAACCACAGCTTACAACCCAAGTCGATTTAAATTATGGAAAAACAATCAGATGAACCGAACAACGATGTAAATGATGGTGAAAAACGGAGATGAAACCAAAATATGTTCAATCTGAGATATCCGGTTTGCATAAACACGGCAAAGGAAACATGGACTGGAAGTGAAGCGTTTATTCCTGACGTTTCGTCTTTTGACTTTCTCAAAGGAATGAGCATACTGGATACATGCAGAGTTTATATACATGCTTTGCGGCTCAAGGTGGTGGACCGTAGGAAGAGTGCCAGTCTGCAACCCCATCCTGAGTACTCCAAAACACCATCCCGAACTCAGCAAACCCCTTCCCACTAATGTCCACTACGGAGGATACTCACCAGATCTAAAGCACTTGCTTTGTAAGCCCGTGCTACATCCTATGCTGCAAATGTAGCTCTGGACAAAGCGAACACTTTTTTCACCTTATCATCATACCCCAGAAAATATATACCTACACGAAAGGACCAAAAAAGCTTGAACTACCTGAAAAGGCCACCACAGTTTTGGTAGAAGAACTGATTCCAGCAAAGAAGCCAACTAAATTTGTCGCCACCAAGTATCCGTTAAAAATGGATCTAGTACACGAAGGCCATTACCATGGGTGAAAAATATTACCAGATGCACTACCAAACGTGCCCACACGCGAGGTGTGGAAGTGTTCATAGAAGTACCGAGTTAAAGGGTATTCTCATAACCCCTAATATGTTTCCGTTTCTAACGCTATGGATACTACGGGGTCACCTGCCAAGCTCCTCACCACTATAAGATATGCAGTTGCCGTTGTAGTAGAGGTGTTCCTACTACATGATGTGTGAAGTCTTCCATGAGATATGGATCAGAGAAACTCGGATTCTCTTTAGACTTCACACATCATGTAGTAGGAACACCTCTACTACATTTGGTGATCCCGGAGTGACCAAATTTAGTAGAGGTGTTCCTATTACATGATATGTGAAGTCTAAAGAGAATCTGAGTTTCTCTGATCCATATCTCATGGAAGACTTCACACATCATGTAGTAGGAACACCTCTACTAAACCGTCACTAGACTCAGAAGCCTCGAGAGGTTCTAAACAAAAGGTCGCCGAAGCAAATTGACCCAAGTACGGAGATCATCATGCTTGGTAGGGTAAGTACCCGGAACGTCTCGGATGTATCTGGACATTGATTCCCAAGGAAGCCACGAACCACTAACACTCAAGAAAGAAAAATACCTGAAGTCCGACATCTCGGACAACACATCAACTAATAAGAAAAGTTCAGGCTTCACAGGTATCTTTTTCTATCGTGGTTTGCGGGCTGGTACCCGCCCAGACCTCAGCCTTCCAGGTGGTCCGGAACAGTTCATACATGAACGCAGGAGATATGGTGTCCACGGAGTGCCACTTCAGTGACTATACCTAGAGGGAGATGAGGTCACCTCAGGTCCGAGGTGAGCAGCGTTTGGAGCCCATTGTGCAGATGGAAGCTCTTCCTAACCTCTGCGCCGTGCCCAGGATACATACATCCGAAATCCCCACGCTGTTACTAGACACGCGCTGCCATTGAGCCATGGCCGGCCCCAAGGTCACCTTGGCCGGCCCCTTCCGAGGTCTCAGAGAATCACACGCCAGCAATGTAGAAAAACACCAACGTTATCATCAAATTCACCCTAAAAAAATTTTTGAAAGGGTTCACAGTAATTTGCTCACAATGTATTCACGGTGAACACATTGAGAACGAGTTTTCCATAGTGAGTGAGCGGTCCTCTTTAGGGTGCAGCGTCCTCCTATATATATGCAGCACATTTAACCCATTGGGATAATTGTCTTTGTCATTTTTTTAATATTATGGCTACTGCCAAGCGATTTTATCCAGCCTAGAGAAACCCTCCACCATCTATGAAGATTAGTTTTCAGTAGAACTTGTTATTATTATTCATAAGTGTAAAGTAGGCATGTAAGAAATGAAAGCCTTCAATCATGATATTCCACTTGGGCAGAAACTGGCCCCTAGTCAATGTCAAGCTGCTACGAAAGACGGTTTGATTCATGTAGAAAGAAAAAAGTCTCCTTAATGTTTTATTCCCTCGTGAAATAAATCGTTGTTAATTCAACTTAGAAATATGAAAAACAAAAGGAATTTGTGATAAATTTGTGTTGGTACCTTTGACAACAATTTTTGTTTTAATAAAGACCTCTTTTTACAAAATCAGCACCAATTAAATTTTTCCTTAGCCCACCTGATGTTTATTATATGTTTGTTTTTCTTTTCTTGTCTTGCAGCTCTATCGAGTTGCCGTTGAAAGTGATGGAGGACCAGCGGCTTTAGAAAGGCGCTATTCAGAGTTCCTAAGTCTCTACACGGCCCTTCGGAAGTCGTACACGGCCCTTATGGCACCTGTGGTCTTCCCGAGGAAGGTCTTAGTCGGTAAGGACTATACAAAGATACAGGATAGTCGTCGGCAACAATCCCCTTGACAAAGCATGGGATACGAATAAGTGACGCCATGCTGAACCAAGGTTTCTCGGGGGTATTATTTTACAAATACCTGTCAAATATAATAGTTTAAAATCATTATGTTGTTGATGAAATTATGAATTATATTAAGAACCTAAATATAAATATAAAATGTTGCCTCAGTTTTGTTTCTGTGGGAGACCTGCGGACCCAAGGTATGCTGTAGTCCCACGGTTTGGCCCACAGATCACTTAGAAGAGAAATTACAGTTTTCTGCGCTGTGTTGATTTTGGGTCGTGTGCAAGGAAAATGCATTGGTGCTGCATTTCTCTTTTTCCTTTAATTGTTTATTCATTTATATGTTTATTTTGCCAGTAAGGTTGGTTTTCTGATGCAATATATGTTTTTCTTACTACAGGTAACTTCAAGACAGAAGTTATTGCAGAAAGAAGTCGTGCCTTCGAGCTCTTTCTGGCTTATATCTATTCTCGCGACGTCCTGAAATGCTCGGAACCTTTCATCACTTTCCTCTACAAAAGAGATACACAAGATATAAACCGACATCTCTTGCACTCCGAGTTCGAGGAGGCTTGCCCTATACTGGAGAACATGTACTGGCTCCTGGCAAAGTTGCACGACGACCGCGAGCAGGTATTACGAGTTCTCTGTCAACTCGTCGTCTGCCTCCACGCCGTCAACAACTACGAGCTGGCGTACGAGTATGCCAAACTCGCCCTTCCCAGATTCGAATCCCGTCTAAATGACTCCATAGGAACACATCTCTACATCCCTTTCCTTCACTTCTGCACTCGACTCTGGTGGACACTGGGCATGGACAAACACGACTTCGAGAAACGCCTGGAGGAACTTCGGAAGAAGGGCCGTCGTGTGGACGGAGTGCCTGGGCTCCTCGATTTACTTCGTGATGAAATTAGTCTTCCTTCTCTCCATTCATAGTCATCGCCTTCCCTTGCCTCTTCGTCCACTTCTTTCCTCAGATATCCAGTGTCTAAACTTTACACTTTGGCATAACTTATGTATGTATATATGTACATATATATGCAGTATATATATACAGTATATACTGTATATATATATATATATATATATATATATATATATGTATACATACATATATACACACATATATTATATATCTATCTATATATATACATATAATATATATATATATATGTATATGTATACATACATATATACACACATATATTATATATCTATCTATATAAATATACATATAATATATATATATATATACATATAATATATATATATATATATATATATATATATATATACCTTTTCATCCACAATTCACTTTTAATTCCATGCCATCGCAGTCGAGACTGAGAAGCTCGAAAGAAGCATATATATTTGAAATTGATACGTGGCTGCGATGACATGGAATTAAAAGTGAATTATGGTTAAAAAGATGTTAATCTGTTCACTGAGAACCATTCTATGTATATATATATATATATATATATATATATATATACACACATATATACATATATATATATATACACACATTATAGATATATATATACATATACATATATACACACATATATATACATATACATATATACACATATATATACATATATATATATACATTCATATATATATACATACATATATATATATATACATATATATATACATATATATCTATGTATATATATATATATACATATATGTGTGTGTGTGTGTGTGTGTGTGTGTGTATATATATATATAATATAAATATATATATGTATATATATACATATATATATAATATATATATATATATATGTGTATATATATATATATATATATATATATATATATATATATATATATACCAGCAAAGTTATTTTGACATTGTCAATATGCGAGGAAAGAAGGGAAAGAGAAGACATGATCACATTGTATAAATGTTTTAAAAGGAAGAAATGTTAGACAAGGTAAACTATTTTCACAAATCGAAAAATAAAACATGAGGCCGTGAGAGTATAGTGCAAATAAAAATTAACGAGAAGGATGTACGAAAAAAATATTAACTTGAGTATTGGGTAGATGGAATATATTGCCAGAATAAGTGGTTTTAGTTATATTATGCATGTATATAGACAAAGTATAATGGGAAATTAATCGTCAAATGAGACATTACATGCTTAATCTCTTTTGGTAAGGAACGCAGGTATGTCCAGTCTTTTCATGAAATACTTGGGCCTTTTCTTCTGTCATCAGCTATCTTGAATCCACTGCTGAATAAAGCCCTCTTTCGTAAACCACTTTAAAGCGCCAACATTTTCCATGTCGCTCTAGCAAACTTCTTGGCCTCCTCCTGTCATCACCTTTTTGGTCTCTCTTCACTGGACTTCCTAGGTGTCCAGTCAGGAAGATGTTTGTTGCATTAGTTATTCTTCATGGAAATGAACGAAAAAAGACCAAAATGCAGTGAGTGGAGATGGGGAAGGAGTGGAAATTACCAATACAAACCTAATCTAATATATTCTTAGGTAGTTTATACTACACTGTATTTTTTCACGTCATTCTACAAAAGCTCTCTTAAAATGTATCTGGAAAAAATCTCAATAGTTATCTCCTAAACGAACAATGCTTCCCCAGCCATTCACTTCAAGCAGAAAAGATTGCTTCCTTCGGTGCTTTAGAAACTTATTTTATCTCGTCATATCGTTTCACAACTCAAAGATACCTCTTCTTCAGTGGCAAATACGTTTTCTCTTCTGCAACTCAACTTTGTAAGTCTATCCATCACTCCCAAATGAATGGGGAAATCATAAAATTGCTGTTGTTGAAGCAACATACATGAAATTATCATACGTCTTGTATTTGTCACCGATTAGTATCTAACCCCAGCCAAGGTTCAAACATTTTTTCTTTCAATCACGTGTGGATCTTCTATTTTTTCCATTTGTTCTGAAGGGTGTGAACTCCAACGCCATTAATTTTGTTTATTCTGGTCTTATCACAAAGAGCTTTCATATTCTTACTCTCCCTTAGCATTCAATTAAATATATGCACAGGATAGGGTGCACAAACCTACGATATTGCTTTTTTTTTTTTTTGAGTAAATTGCAGGAGTTCAATATTTTCATTCCTGCTCTCCTCACTCTGAGAACCTCTAGTTTTTTTTCTCGCCGAAGACAAATTTTCATATATTTTCAATAGATTGTCTTTCAAAATGCCAGTGTGAGGTTAGTTCGGCATAAGGTAGTCCCGTATGAAGATACTCCAACTGTATGGCATGCGAATAGTATGGTATGTGCTGTTTTGTTGTGCCTTTCACTTAGCCCAAAGCTGCACTTCGTTCCTTGTCAATAAAGTACATCCGTACACTCATATGTTGTTGACAAAGGTGCTACTGAATAAGCGAACGTTTTTATGTAGGGAAGTGTAAAATGGCGGGTAGTCAGAGGCGGTGTCGTGGATTTGAGGGACGTAAGCTGCCCCCCTCCACCCTCTTCCCCATTAATGTTGAAGCAAATTATTTTCTTTCCCTTTAGCATGCCCTATATGTAGGATTATAAATCCTCCCACTGCTCAACACACGCAAGTCGTTAGCCCCAAAACGAAAACACTATTTGAACTTCTCGTTTCGGAGAGATATTATGGAGATAATTGAAGTATATGCTTGCAATTTTGGAATAAATCAGCTCGCTCACACCTTGTCCAATATTATTTCTCTCTTTTTTTTTCTTGTGTTTATATCTTTTGACGCTCCAGTCACTTCAGCGGCCACCTCTACCCCCCTTGTTCCCAACAGCCCCCAATAATCCCTATCAACCCAGTCATGAAGTTTGTTGTTAGTTTCGTTCGTCTTGTTTGAATATAGTGTTATTATGATTATGGAATTTGCTGTGACAAGGAAAAACAATTTATACGAGATGTATGTTTTACAAATGGAACAATAGTTCTACTTATACTTGTCCGGGAAAAAGAGGTTCTGGGTATTTGTTATTGAATATACACAGCCTATTTAGGTTAGTTATGGAAACAAGTTTAGGGATAATAATTATAAACCAAAGCAGAGCACAGTGTTTAGATTCTAACTGGGAGTATTAGCTACTACCATAGATCACCAGATGATAGTATAAAAACAAATTACTTGGTATTATACCAGGTATTTGAATCTTCTCGCCCCGTTGTAGCAACGGTCGCCAGTGACAGCGCGTAGGTGCCATTATATATAATAAAAATCATTAACGAAATATATTTCAAGATATTTATGATATAGAAATATATATAACAATTACCTACTTAGATTTGGTCTTCATAAGAAAATATGTTTTGGAATTTTTACCAAAAACATAAATAGCTATAACCTATATAAGTCTAGTCTTCAGGCGTAGCAGGTTTAAGAGTTTTATAATAAAGCACAATGTTTATATTTTAACTGAGAACGTTAAATTGTTACCACAGATCACCGAGTGATGATTTAAACGCTTAATATTGTACAGTGAACGTCCGTTGTGAATTCCCAGTTGGCTAAGTCTACCGGGGTATCGAAAGTTACTTCTACCCTGGCTGGAAAGTACAAGTTTATATAAAAATTATAATATACTGGGAAATGTACTTGAGCGTGTGTAGTCCAAAGTAGTGATAAGATTTCACCATTGATTGGCTGATGTGGGGTGATGATAATTCGTAGGAAAATTCGATGTGAAAGTAGGGGCTGGTCTTCTGCTGCCTTGTAGAACTGCAATGGACATATTCATGTGTTCATTGAGTTGCTCTTGAGATAGTAACAGTCTTGGTCACCTGAAGATAGAGGATGTCTAGTTTGTAGGTCGAAGGACATTAAAAGTAAATAAATATTTCCCATATTTCGTTTCTATTCACCACCCTTATACTTGTAAGGAAAGGTACTGTTTGGGAGACTGAAAAGCTTCACTACAAAGTTTGTTATATGCCACTATCGTCGTTCACATTTTATGGGTTTCTGTTTAGTAACTCAACGACTTGGTGAGAATAAGATCCTTCAGTGAAGGTTCTCAACCTGGGGTTCGCGGAGCAGTTTACTGAGGGTATTTGGATGACTAGCGAAAGATTACTTAAAATTTTAAATTTGAAGAGAGAAAATTACTATTTCAAAAGTGCGCGCTATGTCGTGTCATTACAATTTTTATCCATTGCGGTACCATAACATACTCAATTAGTCTACATTACCATTCTATATTCTGTCAGGTTAATGGAGGTACGGGTCGATGGTTTGATCGACTTCCAGCGTAACGGGGAGAAAGGTTGAGAACCCCTGTTTCAGAGCTTCATAATTCCACAATATCTCTCTCTCTCATACACACACACATACACGCCCACAATTTGGATGAAAATATAACCCAGACCACAAACAAATGAATTTAAGGTAATATGGTCCCCATACAGAGTGAAATATATAAGCAAGATCGAGCGAATACAAAGGACAGCAACTAAACAGGTCCCAGCTTGGCAGATGCACCATATGAGGAAGGACTAAAAGTACTGGGTCTGCCAACTTTGAAAGATCGAGGAGAAAAGGGTGACATGATTTATTCAGGTCACTAAAAGGAATAGATTGCATTTGCAGAGGAGATATTTTGATTAAAGATTGGAGGGCTTTAATAGTTCATGGGAACAAATTAAGAGTGAGCACATGTCTAAAAGATGTACAGAAATGGTTTCCCATATAGATGCATAAATACTTAGAATAGCTTAGGTGGTATAGCCCAAGCTCGAACAATAGATGAATTCATATCTAAATATAATAAATGGAAAAAAGGATATAGATTAAGTTGGAACTGCACATGTATTTGAGGTTAGGCATGATAAAATTGGAGAGTAGGGGACGGTACCCAATGAGCGTTGCTCCTTTCCTGTACAATCAGATACAACACAGGCGTGCGCGTGCGGCTCGACGGCGCAATGTTACCGTTCGCAACCGCTAATCCAGCGGCCTGAATTCGATTCCCGCCTAGGAATTAAATAATTTCAGCATTGCTGTACTTCGAGCCAGCAATCCAGCTCTCGTGGGCAAGGAGTTGGTGAGGTGTGTGTAAGGTCATGGAATGAACTATAGATTGGGCATATATAAGGTCTGAGCTCTCATCTGTACGGATGTAGCTGTCGATCACTATCCCAACACGTAATCCAAGACCATAGTGAATTACAAACATATACTAAAGGAGGAAGTAAAGAGAAATCACTAAACTACAAACCAATATTTCTAGCCATCATTATAGCAAAATCCCGTGAAAAAAATCTTGAAGATTGGTGGGTCTTGAAGAGATCATCATTTCTTAGAACTAGATCATGAGTATCAAGAAATGCATGAAGAGGGTTAACGTGCAGCAACAGATGGTTGGGTGGATTGCGTGTACTTAAGATCTAAAGAAGGCACTCGACAAGGTACCTCACATTCTATTATGGGAGAAGTTGGAGCATATAAAAGGATCCCTCGGGATGGATTAGGATTTCCGAAAGACGCATGAGAACAGAGACGTGTGGAGCATTATAAGGTCTGCCATAACCCGTGGATGTTGTTTATGAATGGTAGAAAAATCAACCGAGGAAGCTTATGTAGATCTACCAAAGCGAATACTATTGAAAGCTATTTTTTTTTTTTTTATCCAGCATGTATTTAACACACTCGGCGACCTCTTTGCACTCCGATTCCAACCTGAACAGTCATTCGATTTAACATTAGGTCCAATATAAGACCTCTCTTTGAAGTGCGTCGTCTCCAGGATTTTATTCAGTTAACGCTGTACTTTATCATTCACATGGTAAGATCACCTATTCTTTTATGGCTAGTTATGAACTATTTCGTTTGAAACTTGAATGTGTCGTCCAATGTTATTTTTAATAAAGCTTCAGTTGGAAGAAAGAACCACTCCTTAGTAGGTATAAAAACAAAGCTTCAGTGGATCCGAACACCTAATCTCAAACTTATGTAAAGTTTAATTTCGATGACTTTTGCGGAAATTAATCAAACGACATATTTCTTACCATTTATTAACAAAATATTTGTGTACAAAGATTATGTCACGAAATACACAAGAAAACGTGACCTGTCACTCCTATCCTTGATACAAGGCATGCTAAAATAACAAAAATAAATACATTTATAAATAAAAAGACAGATAAATGATCTATGACAAATACAAGACGGAATAAACTGACCGTGTATTCCGTTCCTTTCTCCTTGGGGAGATCCACGCCATCAAAATATTCTGCCCTGCCCAAAATGAGGAAAGCTCTTGACAGACGTTGAAGAAAACCTTGAAATCCCCTTTACAGCCTAAATAAAGCACATCATATACGTTTATACAAGTATGCAGTTACGGGATGCTCCATCGCTGAAAAGAGTATCACTACGCTGCATGGGGGATCAAAGCTTCAAAGTCATCTTGAACGAGATGTCTCCCTAACAGGATTTTACATTTGGCAACAACAAATGGGTCAAATCACGGCATTATTGCCCAAGTCCACACGTACTCGTATATCACAGACCAGTGAATTCCCCCGCACTGGATAAAAAATCCCCACATTTGGCACACAAGTAAAACTAGTTACAAATAGTCCTATATACTACATAAACTTACGCTACAAGGGCGAATTTACGTAATAAAGGCTAAGTTGACGTTAGTGTCATAAACACTTACAAATGCCCATAAAATACAAATTATATGTGCGCTGGTAAAATACCTGTACACTAGGCCATAGTACATAAACAATAAACTAGCAACACAACAAACTGTGGGTGAACAATAGATAAACGGTAACATGTATTACAATAAGCACCAGTTTAATATTCAACATTTTACAGTCTACACACAGTGTATGTATGCATGTATAACGTTTGATCAATGCCCCATTAATAGTCATGTTTTGCTCCCCTTTTCTTATCCATTGAGTGAAAAAGGCACTGTTTGTTATCTGACTATGAACTTATTTTCAGCGGTATAAAAAAGGGCCCATAAGTATAATACCATCATATAAGACACTGAAATTTTAAGGCCAACGGTGATGTTACAGAAATAGAATCCTGTTCATACTCATGAGTAGTGGTAGGAACGTATTTGTCGGAAGCGGAGAGTAAAATTATACTCTCCCTTTCGCCGGGTGGACACACGGAGGATGGAGATAAAAATCAATCAGAGGAGCATAACAGACGCAGCACAACCTAGCGCGATACACAAAAAACGGGAATATATTTAGTTTTAATCTGCCTTACCGTCTCACCGAGGCAACGCGACATGACATCACAAATCTTGTACAACATACCTCACAAGGCTAGGAGAAACAAGCAGGATTCTCTTCTCTAAGGTGTTAGAAATCCGGTCGAGGACATGATGAAAAGGCGAGTAGCTAGAACATCTGGTCTGCTGGAGTAGACCTGTGAGTTCCCGGGAGTTCGCTGTAGGAACCGTAATGGCCGACACATATGTTGGTTCCTGCTGCTGGTACACCCGGAAAAGTGTTGGACTTAATCTTCGAAGTTCTGTCAAATAGGGTCTCCCTATGATAAGTGACAGCGTGATGAAGTAGAGGATGCCGTAGAAACAGTACAAAACGCGTGTGCTTGATGTCTGTCCCGGCTCCAGGACAAGGAAGATCAGGTAGAAAAGTATCATCCCGAAGAGGGCCATGACTATGAGTTCGTGGAAGGACGCGAGATTGCTCCCGAAGCCACGGCTGGCGACGGGTTCGTGGAGGGACAGGTAGAGCCAATCCTTGTTAACAGGAACGAGCTCCCCTCGACGAATGCTGCAGTTTATTCTTGTAGACAGCAGAGCGCCGAGGGTGCGAAGAAATCCCGGGTAGGGCACGACCACGTCCCAGATGATCGTCATGTAACGAGCCACCGACACCTCCCGCGCAAGACCGAGGCAACCAAGGAAGTCACGACGCTTGATGTCCTCCTTGTTGAAATGCTTCGAGCTGGCGTTGTTGGAGGTTGTTAGGACGGGGTAGTAGCGGGACAATATGTCCAGTTCGGTGAACTCATGTTGGGAGGTGTTGCAAATGAACATTCCAGAAGACATCCCTTTGGAAACGGACACAGAGCGAACATTGGCATCCACTTCAGTAGCAAGTTGAGTAAGGACGTGGTGCTTTTCGTTTCGAGGACTCTTCGCCAAGACGACAATGAGATGGTCAACCGTCCCCTTCAACTGTTGTTCGTGGTAATAAATGGACTCCTCCATACTCAAATTGCCCAAATGATGAATAGAGCCAACTTTTCTGAATTCTTGTTTAGTATCCTCAATTATACGGTTCTCTATATCACTACGGTAATTATAGAGTGAATATATTTTACCTCCAGACAGAGCTGGAAGCAAAAAGACAAGAACAATAAAGTAAAGAAATATCAAAAATATACTATAGGGCGTCATTTTGTTTCCTAAGGTCACCGCTACAAAAGATGCACTATTTCTAACTCGATGTGCTTGTTACTTCGGACACCAATCTAATTCTGATGTGGAGTTTAGCCTACGCCAGGGGGCAGGTTGTGCATATCGAACTGTGGCAACTGGTAATCCACGAGCCATCGTATACTTACGAGGTGGGAATGAATCCGAATGTGCCACCACGGCACATCGAACGATCCTGAAAAAAAAAAATAAACAATCTTCAATGAAGGAGGCTCACAATAACACAAACTAGAGCATAAGAATGGAGGGGATTACAAGAGACCATGAGGCCTACAGTTCCATACCCCTTACCACCTTTCACCCCTATCCATAAAGTTATCTAATTTTCTCTTAAATTTAGTTTCAGCGCTCACTATATTGTCACTAGATCTATTCCACTCGTTAACCACTCTATTGATAAACCAGGTCTTGCATATTTCCTTCTTAAATCTAAATTTGCCCAAATTAAATCAAATTCTACGAATCTTTTCCTGCTATAATAACATGATGACCTTCCCTGCATCACCTTTGTTAAAGCCCTTGACCTATTTGAATACCTCTATTAGATCACCCTGCATGCTTCGTCTTTACAGAGAGGAAATTAGTGCCTAACCCTGATGGTCAATTTCAAAACCCGTGTGTTATTTTCATTCTCTTCTGCATTGATTCTAGTTAATTAATATCCATTCTATGGAATATGTTGTCAGTAATGTTAATAGAAATATCAATAACTGATTGATGTAGTATAATCTATAACACTTGGCGTCGCACGATGTTCTGCGTAACTATTATTCTTTCCTTCCTCTTTATGAATTACTCATTAGACCGCGCTCTTCTTTTACGCTTGTGAGCAAAACTACATTTTCCAGACGCCCTTCTCAAGTGATTTTTTTTTTTTTTTTTTTTTTTTTTTTTTTTTTTTTTTTTTTTTTTTTTTTTTTTTTTTTTTTTTTTTTTTTTTTTTTACTAAATCTAGTCTTGGCTTGGTCTGGCGACCCAAAATGTGCATAAATGTAGTTTTAATTACCAGTCATTTAGATAAACTATATTTTTAGTTTTATACGTTATGATTATCATACTTCCGTTTTTTCGGAAACCGTTCAATAAGCCTCAGAAACACGACCTTCATTTGGTCCGCAACCCTCACTGATCACGAATTGCCGTAGAACACCTGAATTCTGACTTAATAAATCGGTTTGGGACAAAGAAAACTTAAGGCCCTGTTCACACTAGCAGTCTGAACCGCAGCGATTCAATTACAATGTAAGTCACTGAAAGCGTTCACATACAACCACGGTTTTTCCTTGACTATGCGGTACCGCAGCGATTTCCGCGTGTCTCCTCCTTGACCACTCTTCAATAGTTATAGCATTTTTTTTCTAATGGAATACATTTCCCTACAGACATTAAGAATTCTTGTACGCTTACCTTGTAAAAATCATCAGGGGAAATTATATCTCAACTACTGCCAGAGAAGCTTCACTGAAATTAGGTTTTTTGTACAGCCTGTAAAATTCTTATACGCTATGCAACAACAATATGTAACTTCTAAGCTACCAGAAGAGGCTGGACGACCGTGTTGTGAACAGCTGCCCAGGATGTAACACTTCACCCCATACCATACAACACATAATGGAAGACTGCATTATACACAATCATGCACGCAAACAACACAACATACACTCTATAAAGGATTTGTGGGAAAACCCAGTTTCGGCTGTGGCATTCCTTGGGGAGACGGGACTGCTCGGACAGACAGTCTAGGGAACGACAACAACAACAACAACTGTTTCATCGACATAGCCTTAATCCCACTGACGAATGAATCAAGGTTTCTTCTCACTGAGCAAAAATGTCGGGTGTTATCCAAAATAAAAATGTTAAATGTGACGGCACTCCTCAACATGTTAGAGTTAATAATTAAGAATAAAGTTTAGTCATACTGATGTATACGATAATAGTTTGAAAATTCTAATATATTTTCTTATCAATGCTAGGTCCTTTCATAAGAAATCGAATGAAGTGAGGGAACGATAATGAAAAATTTTGTTCAAGATACTCTAACATCACGTGCGGTAGCATAATTAATCGAAAATATGTATTTTTTGCATTTGACCGCGTGTGTCTTGCGCTTCCCTCAAGTCTCCAGTTCCTAGCTTTGTCTGTTACCTGCCTCTACAATTCAAGAGCATAGTGAAAAGGTGACTACTTTGATGGTACCAATCCCTCTCACGTATGCTCTTTAAAATTAGGAGAAGAAAACAATCATCGTCTGAACTGCCAGAATACTTCCCTGTACCGCAGGGAGGGGAAGGGGGAGCGGAACAAGAGGCCCATAAACAAACGGTAATCGGTGATGGGGCGGAGTGATACTGCAAAACCATGATACCAGAAGAGTTGTGAGATAACGTTAAAACTTGGTGGAAAATACTGTAAAATGTTGAATGTCCTGTGTGTAAATAAAAATAATGAATGGTAGATGGTGATAATAAGGCGTCGGAGGATAGCGAGTTCTGACCGAAGCTGGTCTAAGGAAAGGGATGAAAGAAAATGTCGTGGTTGTACAAGACATGAATACGAGAATGAGAAAGGGCGGTGAAGGATATGAGTAGCAGGTTTGGAGGTCGAAGTGAAATAAATATATTGGGAGAACTGTTCCAAATAAGTGGATGGAAACAAATAACAAGAGGAACGCGTGCTTCATAACAACCGCAGATGTGAAGCACACTAGGCATTCCTCGCTGGCGTGCTACTTGCTTTTGCGATTCTGTTTTTGGTATCCAATGTCAGTAGCATGCTACTGACTCTTCCTGCTGGGAAAAGTGGATAACTTGCTGGGAAGAACTAACGGCAAGTTTTGCTACTCACTTGAATGCTTAAATGAGCCACTATTCCTGGGGTTATGCATACAACATAAAAAGAAGCGAGCATGCATATTATTGTTCATACGTGTTTGTTTTTCATTTGACTACGGCAGTAATAGACTCGTTCGTAAGCATAGCTGGAGAATTCTTGGCAGGAAGCTTTGTTGTAGTTTTCGCTAGCTGCTAGCCAAAAAGTCATCAGCAAAACATTCCCTGTGTGACGTATGCGCGTTTGCATGCAAAGCAAGTAACAAAAGCGAGTAGTGTGCTATCCAGAAATGCCTGGTGTAACGCCACCTTATTCAAGAACAGTCTCTATGTTCAACGCCTAATTCTTACTTTGTACAGTTGACCATGAAAATGATAACATCGATAAAAATGCCCAGGTTATCAAGAGTTGATTGAACCTTGTAAATCACGTGAAGATTAATGAACTGTTCAATAAATCATGTGTTCATTGCATCGATTTCTACTCTAGCTATCGCCAGACACTTCTTTTGACTGGAAGAAACCTCCACTCCTTAGATTATTAAAGAATTTACATTCTGTTTACTTCTTAGTTTTGTTAATTCCCTGGTGTTTTTATCCAGCTAAAATTAAACCCCGTGTTGATGGGCTTAATATGTTACATTACCACACAAGTCCCTCACAACTATCAGAAATTAATAAATGTAAATCGGGCACTACAAATTTTCTTGCAAGTGGAATATATTTCTCTTTGCCATGGGCCTTTTCCACCTCATGGGAAGTATCCAGCCAAGACACGTACCCACTCCCATCCACCACGATTTTTTGCAAGTAGAATAACGTGTACCAATGCCAGAAATCTTTATTTATATTGAAAATAAGATTTGACAAGGTCCCTCATCGCTACCGCTAGCTATGAGGTATTTATTCTGCTGGACATTTTTCAACCAATTTTGCATCATTGTTGTGGTTTATTCTCCTTCCCCTGCGTAAGGTAATATTTTTTATTATTATTCATTTATATATGTTTGTTAGTTTACATATCTTGTGGCTAATGTCACATGTTATTCAATTTAGAGTGAGTCATCGAGGTTGAAAACGGATATCCACACAAAATACCAAGTGCTTGCAAAATTTGTGTTTAGTTGAGTAAGTGGCAAGCAGACTTTTGTGTTCTTTTATTTTTTTATTTTTTTATTTGTTTATTCATTCAGAATTAAAGTTCAATAAATCAATTCACATAGCTTCCGGTCATCTGAGCTGACAACTAAAGATGCGGTGCTAAGCAGGAACTATCCTTTCTCATGTGAAGCTTTATTTACTTTTTACATATTCGTGTTTATGAATCATCTTTATATTTTTATGTCTTCACTGCAAGGTATGTAAACTATGTTCGTACGAGTTTCTCTCTTTTATCTATTTATTTATTATTTATACTTATTAAAAATGTTCTTGTTATTTAAAGACTTCCAACATTTATTCCAGTTTATTTAGTTGTGGGACCACCCACACTGCAGGAAAAATATTTAAATACATTTCATTACATCTTACGCTGCGTTTTACTTTGCTCCTCCTAGCTAGCGTCAGGCGATTTTGTTCACTAAGGGAAAGTCATTCAATGAAAGTGAATGAGGCTCGGTGGCTTTGCAATCGTCAGCCTTCCACTTCTCGACCAGTTTGAACAACTGCTTCCCACCACTTACCTTCATTCCCATGCCGCCCACACCAGCTGTTACAGCCAAATGGGCATTGGATTACTGCAACCTCTATTCTATTTTACCCGTATCAGTAAATTCATTTTTAATTCCGTGCTCCTTTTAACACAGCCCTAGTTGACATGAGTGATCTAGTATTTAACTAACGTAACAGCAACACGGGAGGAGGGGTGCAAGCAAAACAAAAGCACCCTGAGGATGGGGTGGCGTGCAAACCCAACGGGAGCGAGTGTATCCGTTCGACAAAACCTACGACAGTACGAAGGCGATCTGGACATCAAACAACCGACTCTTGGGCATGATGTTATATGCTTATTAACAGTGTCTTACCTCCACTCCTCAGCACTTGGTAGAGACGACACGATGGCGTTCTCACGACCCACCCACATATCCTCACAAACCGGGTGCCAACTGCTTGCAGCGCCATCTATACGATATACACGAATGATGCTGCCATAACGGCGAGCTTTGTAGTGTTTTTGTTTCAGCTGTTATCATTATTGAAACATTAGGTAAAATACAGCCAAGATTTTCAGCAGAGCATTTACACTTGTGAGAATTATCGGCCAATGAAATATATACATAGGTAGCACAATTAGTCACATTTTATGCTAACCGGCAACTGAATAGCCTCCATTTACCCGCTCTCCCTCCACTCACACCTCCGATTCAATTGTGAGGTTGTCCCTGTAGTGAATGATAAGTAAAGATAAGGTGTAGATAGTAAGACTCGCAAGCAGCAACGAGCATAGAAGAGTGGCCATGTTCATCGTATCAGTAAATGTTATGGTATTTCATGTGGACAGTCGCTGAGCATAGAAACTTAATGGGACTTGGATATGTTAGTTGGTACTGGAGGTTACTGACAGACGCACCGATGAGACACATACGCATTTAGATTTACATCTGCCTATACACCGTAACACGCCAAGTTGCAATAACATAAAGTCTGCCTTAGATCAATGAGGCACAGAGTATCGTTGTAAGCTGCGTGCAGTGCGTGCATTGCCCCGATTAACAATACTCTATGATCAGATAACTAATCATTGACATCATATTTGTAAACATACTCGGAAAAATGTGGTTGGATCGTAAAACATGGGTGTTCAGATCGTCAATATTATTTCTTTATGTGAACGCACATGCCTTTTCCACAAACCACCACTATTAACTCTTTCCCATTTATTACCTGTGGTAGAAAATATCTATAACATTGACTCGGTTATAAATCATTTTACTATGTAAATAAATCCTTATGACCATGAATTATCCCATTTGTTCCAGGTGATACATTCCTACCTAGTAATATTGTCGATAAATAGATAAATGAATAAATAAATAAAACCCACGATGTATGTTATGCACATGTGTAGAGGTGCATTATGGAACAGCGAACCCTTGGCTGGCAAGTCTGCCAGGATAACTGGTTAGCCTTAGCTTCGTCACGTTGTATGCAACCTACCAGGTAGGGTCTCGCTCTGCTTACAGCGAAATGGCTGGGATCAGGCAGCCCGTCATTACAAGGGTACTCAGGTAGACAAATATTTTAGTAGTCCCAGTAAGGCTGGTAATATGTACCCTAAAATGTTTTAGCTGAAGTTAGGATTGGAAATTTCAACCTTTTCAGTAGAATTGAATAACGAGTTATGGAGTTCATTGTGAAGAAGTAACTTGAAACGGTCCAAACTAGTGGCATTCACTGTTCTTAGAGAGCGAGTTCCACCGCTCTACACTATCAGCGTTTCTCAACCTTTTACCCTTGCGTAACCTTTAAAATAAATTGCATGTCTCAAGGAACCCCTGCGCAAAAAAACAAAAAACAAAAAAAACACATATACCATATCTTTCTCATTTTATTTTCATTGTAATAATAGGTTAGATAGGATGATGTCTATACTACATTATTACAATAACCAAGATTACGTCGTGCGTGTTTAATTATGCATATGAAATTAAATCAAAATCAAAAGTGCATTAACTTATCTCACTTGTTCTCGCGGAACCCTTAAAGACCTTTTGCGGAACTTTAGGTTTTCGGGGAACCCTGGTTGAGAAACGCTGCTCTACATAATAACGTTTCCTGACATCAGTTCCACTGTACTGGACTTGAATTTTGAAGTTATGTCCTCTGGTACCAAGATTTTGTGCCATGACAAACATATCTAACATAACTATATAACTATATAATATCTATATAACGCAAACTATGTAACATGGATAAACATCTAAGCAATTTATTTTATAATATATCTAATTTGTATTGTTACTTCTATCTTATCTTATCTTATCTTATCTTATTGTCTTTATTATCATTATCAAATGTTGTTATTATTTCACTTATGTATTTTTTATTATTTTATCTATAAATGTGTGTACACACACACACACACACACACACACACACACACACACACACACAAACACACGCACACACATATATATATATATAAATATATATATATATATATATATATATATATATATATATATATATATATATATACATATATCAAGGACTACTATTACACAGGACATGCGCACACAGATTCCTGGCTCCGCTAGCGAGGCCATTGCTTTCTTTGTAACCTAACATTTTATATTGGACAAATATATCAAAACTAGAAACCTATTATTGTATATAGGAAAAATATATCAACTATTGACTTATTCAATGCAGGATAAGCTAATGTAAACTTTTATAGTGAAATAAGAAACTATTTTTAAGTCACTGTTATGCGTTGAAATGCCAATTTTAGCTGGACTTAACAGGTATTATTGTATGAGGTTAGTGGACACCAGGGTTGGCTTTTTTTTTTTTATAAAAATAGATTTTTTTTCAATAAGATTTATTTGATTTAAATATATATGTATGTATATATATATATATATATATATATATATATTTATATATATATATATTTTATAGATTTTCGATATTGTTGGATTGCTATCTGATATGCGATCTGATTGCTAAAGGACATTTTTAGCATATCAATATAAGGAGCAGGCCACAAGTATACAAGGAACGGTATAAGCCTACATTTAGTATACATCACTGTGCAGCCCACAACAAGTTTCAACAAGATTCTTGTTGAAACTTGTTCTAGGTAAGCAGCTTCTCACAGAGTCAGTTGCTGCTTTGGAATAAACCAGGAAGGATGTCTTCTGGACCTGGCAGAGTGGTTCTTTCAGGCAGAAAAAAATAATCCTTTCTGGAATTATTTTGAAAAACTACTAACAACTTCTGGCAAAGGGTACCGAGCTAAATGCAAAGACTGCAGCCAGGAACTACAGGGCATTGTGTCAAGATTAAAATCTCACAGAGATAAATGCCAATGTCAGCCACAGCATACAGAAGAAGAAATTGATGACCCAGGTAAATAATTTTACTTATATTGTGTGCATTTCTCCCTTTTCATACGCAACTATATAAATTTGCTGAACAATGGAGAGCACGTGCAATAAAAATGTGAAGGCCTAAAGAGATGATACTTCAATTTCATTACTTCTAATTTTGAGTAATGACTATATCACTATAATATACTGTATCCACTCAACTTTGGGGCCTAGATGATTGTTATTCATTTCATTCAACATTGTGTAATATATTTCATAGGTTCCATTGGAATTCAGCCCACATGGGATTCAGCCCAAAGGGATTTAGCCTAACCTAACCCAACTAACCTATTATTTTTAGTGAATTTAAAAGTGGACTGAATCCTGTGTGGGCTGAATTCCAAGCCCACCTATTTCATATCCTGTGTGAATATGATCTTATCTAAAAAGTAACTACTGTACTCAAAAGTAGTCTAAATCACACTGTATTCATTAATTTATTTATTCATTTATGAATTTTGCAATATGCTAAAAAATTCCTGTTTCCATTTCAGGATCTGCATCAACAGCTTCAATCCCTTCATCATCGGCTCCACTTGAATTATCTGCAAACCTGACTCCACCATAAAGATCACTATCAGACTCCTCCACAGGCGCCACTTCTGCTAAATCATTTTCATTTAAAAGAAAGTCATCAACATCTCTGGACAGATTCATCATAAAAACTTCAGCCTCTCAAAAGGAAAATCTCGACAAAGAAGTTGCAAGAATTGTATTTGCTACAAATTCACCATTTCGTCTTGTTCAGCATCCTCAGTTTCTCAAGATGGTTCAGAGCCTGAGGCCAGGTTATATTCCTCCATCCAGAAAAGATATTGCTGATAAGTACTTGGATCTTGTGTATGAAAAGGAATATAAAAAGAGTGCAGATGACCTGAATAATGAAACTGTATGTCTTTCAATTGATGGGTGGTCTAACATCCATAATGAGCCCATAATATGTATCATTCTGACAACATCCACTGGTCAGATTTATTTAGTTGACACAATAGACACATCAGGGAAACCTCACACTGCTGAATATCTTCTACAACTTGTACAGAATTCGATCAAGAAGGCTGAACAAGATTTTGGTTGTCACATTGGAAGTGTTGTGACAGACAATGCAGCAAATTTCACCAAGATGAGAAAACTCTTGGAGGAATCGAGTGAACATGAGCATACCGTCCTCACATACGGCTTATACAGTTCCTTGTGTACTTGTGGCAAGTCTATATAACATTGCTCCTTATAATGATATGCTAAAAATGTCCTTTAGCAATAAGATCGTATATCAGATAGCAATCCCACAACATTTAAAATCTATAAAAAAAATCTATCTAAATCAAATAAATCTGATTTAAATATAAAAAAGTATATCTTTTATATTAAAAAAAAAAAAAAAAAAAAAAAAATCGCCAACCCTGGTGTCCACTAACCTCATACAATAGTACCTGTCAAGTCCGGCTGAAATTGGCATTTCAAAGCATAACAGTGCCTTAAAGATAGTTTCTTATTTCACTATAAAAGTTTATATTAACTTATATTGCATTGAATAAGTCAATAGTTGATATATTTGTCCCATATACAATGTTAGGTCTCTAGTTTTGATATATTTGTCCAATATAAAATATTAGGTTACAAAGAAAGCAATGTCCTCCGCTAGCGGACACAGGGATCTGGGTGCGCACGTCCTGTGTAATAGTAGTCCTTGACACACATACACACACACACACACACACACACACACACACACACACACACACACACACACACACACACACACACACACACACACACACACACACATATATATATATATATATATATATAGACATATATATATATATGTGTGTGTGTATATATATACATACATATATATATATATATATATATATATATATATATATATATATATATATATATATATAATACACACACACACACATATTGGCGCTGTGGTTAGAGTTCTCGCCTGCCACTACGGCGGTCCGGGTTCGACTTCGGCTCAGAGTTGAAATAATTTCAGTATCGCTGCGCTGCGGAGTGTTGCTCCAACTCTCGCGGGCGGGGAGTTAGTGGTGGTGGTGTGTATGTAAGGTCACAGTACTACCCATTGATCGGTCATACGAGCTCTGAGCTCTCACCCGGGAGGTTAATAACTGTCGATCACGAGTCCACACGTGATCCAAGACTATGGTGAATTACACACATATATGTGTGTGTATATATTATGTATATATATATATATATATATATATATATATATATATATATATATATATATATATATATATATATATATATATATATATATATATATATATATATATATCTTTCTCAGCAGACACAAGGTAGATGCCTGCCATTGTCCGGCCTCTACGAATATTCGCACAAAGGCCTTTGTGCCGGAAGTCCTCATCTTTAATTATTTCTTGCAATTTTCTTCCTCTTTGTTCAGCAGATTCTTCCACTCCCTGTGTCCTTCGTTTCCTGGGGCGCCCTACCGGTCTCCTACCAGGAGGAACCCACTCCAATAATTTCTTTGCGTGTCTTGTATCTTCCATTCTTTAAATAATGCTCACACCATCTCAAATTGTTCTTTTAAATTATCTTCAGCACAGATGTTATTCTTGATCTCTCCCTAATTTCTTCATTTCTAATTCTATCCCGTCTAGTCACTCCCCGGATCATTCTGAGGACTCTCATTTCTGCTGTTTGTATGTGCGATGTTCTTGGTGTCAGTGTCCAGTTTCCGACCCACAAAGAAGTACTGGTCTTAATATTGTTGTAAATATAATGGTTTTGGCCTTTGTTGGGATATTTCTATCCTGTATGGGATATAATACATTGACACCTGCATTGTATTTCTTAATTCTATTCGATATTTCTATGTTTTGCCTGTTTATATATATATATATATATATACATATATATATATATATATATATATATATACATACATACATACATATATATATATATATATATATATATATGTGTGTGTGTGTGTGTGTGTGTGTGTGTGTGTGTGTGTGTGTGTGTGTGTGTGTGTGTGTGGTGTATGTGTGTGTGTTATTTTTCTTTTTTCATCCGACATAATTATGGACTAAAAGTGGTTATATGTTTAATTTTCAAATTACTATTGTTAATAAAAAAAAAAGAGTAAAAAGAATGGTCCAAACATTGTCGATTATTTACACATTTTCATTGCATATATAGTTCAGATGGAGAAAAGACATAAGAGCAGGGGAAATGAGTGTTGTATTTTTTTTTCTTTTTTTTTTACGAAACCTGAAGTTCGATGCTTCACATTCGATTCGAAACCTTTCGTGGTCACTACATTGCGAACAGTACCGGCCCAAGGCATAAACGAACTGAGCGACTGCTTGGGGCCCCCATCCCACCAGGGGCCCCCATGAGCGCCTGAAAAATAATATATCAATCGAGGTTCATCTTCGCACCTACCGCTTTCGTACATATTTTTCAAATATGATCGTTCATTCTAAATTTTGAACCATTACTGTTGTAAGTTGTGAATATTTGTTAGTTTTGTGCACATACTCAAGTATTTTCTCAAGCAATTTACACATTTATTTATTTCTACAACTTCTTTTTATGTACTAAAATACATCTATGATAGTTTTATAGTATTGTTTTAGTTGTGCACACTTACGCGATATATCATTAGAAAACTAAATATTAATTTTGTAAATTATAATACATGAACGTAATATGCGATTTTCTTGGCAGAAATAAAAAAAATTGCTACAAGCAAATTTATTAACGAACGAAGCCGCTAGGTTATTGTCCAGACGCCATGCCAGTCCAGTCACTATCAGACGGTGGCTTTCACGTTGTGGACCAGGTATTCTCCAACTCCAGGTGACGTTAATAAGCGCTGTTACAAAGACAATAGAGCTTCTTTGGATTTTATGAGAGAACACGGGGTTCTGCCGTCGTATGTTAATTGCCCGAGGTACAATAATAATTATATAATCCAGGCCGTCAGCATCCGTGACGACGACAACCCGGATGATCTCTAGAATTTGAGGTACCGAAATACTAAATATTGGTTAAGTTACGTAGGTAGGTTAGAATAAACTAACTTATCATCCTTTCATTTCTTCGACCTTGCCATCTATCAAAACAAACATGGGGTATCATTCAACTGCCGCGACTTCGTTCGTTAGTAAATAGGTTTTAACTTTTTTTTTTTATTGATTTCCGTCAAGAAAAATGCATATTACGTTGATCTATTATAACTTACAAAATTAATAATTAATTTTTCTATTATCTCGCGCAGGTGTGCACAACTAAAAATTTACCGTTTTTGTTTGTAGTAGGAAATTTTTGTTTGTAGACTACAGACGCTCAATTTTTTCAAAATATATGCAATTAAGCTAGTCAACTTTTGTTTTAAATGCCATGTCTTGGCTATTGATCTGTTCTGTGACAAATTCAAGTTCAATGTGCCATACAATAAGTCGCTGAAAATTTAAAGTGCACACAATACTAAAGCACATTGTGAATTTGCTACTCCTCTATGATTGAAAAAAAAAGAATATCCAGTATGACACCGGTATATGTAACTGAATGCTATAAATTATATTGGGTGGGCGTGTTAGTGATGCATTTATAGTGTATGAAATGATCAAGCACAATTCATAGTTAAGCACTGGGAGAGGTGACAATCAGGGGCCTTCCAAACCAATCCCGCTTCGGGCCCCAAAATGGCTTGGGCCGGCCCTTAATTGAGAGTAGAATGGTAAACCTCCTGTACCTAAGGCTAGAGTGCCTCAGAGTTCTGTCCTTGCCGCCACTCTGGAATCCATATACGAATGATATACTAGATCACGCAACCGGTCTCTCGTATGCGAACGACACTAATCACATTAGCAAACACAAAACACTGTAGAAAGTTTTACGCGTAAAGCAGAACATACTCGACGGGGCACACGCATGGAATATACAGTGGCGCATCAAGACTAATTCGTCGAAATATACTGTAAAGCTGTATACTTCTACTGCAACAAAACAACAGAACAATCACGAACACCCCTCTTAAGATAACACACACATCCCAGTGAAATACCACGCCTCTCTGCTTAACCAGCCACCCAGCCACCCAGCCACCCCCGGCCATGCCTCTTCCTCCCCAGCCAGCAAGCAAGCAAGCAGGGGAGGTTTAATAGCTCTAACCTGGACTATACATTACCGTATACAGGGAACGAGGGCTAAGGCTGCGCTTGGCAGACTGAAATGCCTCAAAGCTCCAACACTACCCACCAAACGTCGATTGTACTTGGCGCTAGTCCTCGGGATCGAGTCGATGACAAGCCACACAAACAACAACTATCAAAAGGTTCAAAATACCGCAGGGTTCAACACAAGTTTGCGGTGGTTTCAGAGGTCGCTCTTTATTTTTAAGGAAAATTTGGTAAATGTAAAGTTGTTTGCCAGCCTCCTAGATACAATTCTTACCTATATCATTGGATACCTCCTATCATTCTGATTACTTTAAACCCCATAAACAAGTACCGCAAGTTAACAGTAGCGTCAGTAGCGCTTTTTTCCGGGGCCTGCGGTGGAGAATAGCACAACCGCACATAACCTAAACTAAAAACTCTCATTTTTAGTGTTACGGTTCAGAATAAGTAACAAATCTATCCTCATATCATCAAAGTTCACACTCCTTATCTTCCCCATTTTTTATTTCTTGCTCTTGATATTCCATATGCAGGGATGCTGCTTCAATAACTGTAAAATATTGGGTGTGGCTTCTCGTCCACTCAAAGGGGCTACCAGAAGTGCCCATGAAGGAGAACGCGACGCATATATCCTCTCTCGGGAAAGGCTAAGGTGGCACTGGCGACATCTCCATGCCCATCAAATTGAGTCGGTTCAAAACAGATCAGCAGTGCACTTGCTGTGTTGTAAACCTCGATTTGCAACAGCGCCACTAACACCGCCATGGTCATGGGGCACAGGGTGGGCGGGGACTTAGCCCTCTTTTCCTGAGGAGTCCAGGTAAGGCTAATGTCCAGTATGCTACCTAGCACACAGGTGAACTTTCCTGTCCTTTTGTCCATGTCTTAAACCAGCAAATCAGGTCGCCCCTAGTCTAATAGGTGTCCCGCGATGACTGCATGAGCCACCATCGCATTGTGTGTCGTGTGGTGTGAGAAGTCCGCTCTGTGTTCCCTCAGGCGTGGCTCCAATCCTTTGCCCATTTTGCCACCAGCGTTGTATACTCCATCCCACGTGGAACATGTGGCATAATCTATGTGTTAAGGTGGAGGAAAGACTTTACTCCATCAACCACCAAGTGGGAAACCGTGGAATGAGTCCGTGCGATCGCGGTCTGGAGCTGTATCAGACGTTTTATTGAACTCCGCGCGTTCTTCTTGAGTAAAAGCGCGGGATGGCGTAGGGATCTGTTTAGCCAGGTACTGTAGTCGCCTCTATGATCGCCTGTTTCCAGGAACATCACCATCTCTCCTGTTCCTACTGCACTGGCAAAGACAGAATTGCTGTCTGAGTCCGCCCAGTAAACTTGACTACCAGGCAGTTGGCTTCCTGTAGAGGCTTCTGGTACCTTACTTGTGGAGGACAGTGAGACATTGCGACGGTCTCCAGAGTCCGATGGGTGAAGTATAAGTCCCAGACCCGGCGCACCAGTATTGCCAGTTCTCACGTTCTCGGTGAACCGTCTCCCTTGCCATCTCAACCGTGTCCCGAAAACTGGCGAGGCTCTACGGTGTTTGATGACTCCTGAGGGTCCGGCGAAGCTCGTTGACCCAGTGACCGTGCCTTTTTATTTCACCATTGTAGTACTAAAGGAGGGAAGGTCGCCGTGTAAATAAAGTGGCTGGTCCTGCTACGGATATGCTGTGTCTTACTGCATTTCTTCTAACCCGGGCAGTGGGTATTAGGCAGGGATGACCCTTCATCCACAAGAAGCTAAGAGGAGAGGGAAACAAATGAGTGATGGATGGAAGTGGAATGGGTGCATGCCTTGACTGGTTACTTTCCTTATAAGAGGGAAGAGGCCCTTGGTACATAGATAAATAGTACCAGAAGTCATTACGACCTCTGGTTCTACATTTGATTTCGGCGTAGCCGTCACCGCTGAAGTGAAATGGTCCTCCATGAAATCGGTATTATCCTCAGGATGCTCGTAGATGGTTACCTACTCCGTTAGTCTGAAAGAGAGGGCCAGATGGCGTCCCTCGTCCTTCAAGTTGGTGAAGGATATACCGAAAGAGGGAGTGTCACCTGGAGCGCGACGACACTTCAGAGGGAGAGGGAACAGTCTGTGCAACCAATTCGAAGGCTACCCTTGTTTGCCTGGTTTTCTGAGCTCGCAAGGATGGGGGGCATTGCTTGCATGGCCTGGCTATGAGAGCCTTACAAGCACCTCGATTGCTGTAGGCCGTTATTGTAAACCTGTTGGAGGGATGAGCTGAGGAGGTGGGGGCCTCGGAGGTGGAGTGAACACGCAGGACAAAGTAGGAAACTTTTCCATAAAATGATCTGCATTATGGATGGCAGGCCCAAGCGTACTACACCCCCATCCTAAGAAAATGAAACTCGTCTCCAATGTTAAGAGTAGTTGATATAGGACTTTATAAGAAAAATAAAGAATCTAATACCTTCAATTATGATTCAAAGAGGGTGAAAAATCAAACAAGTGGACGTGCCAGCATGCAAGATATCAGAGAAAAGAAAAGATCTATGCCCCATGCAATGCTAAGTCTTTTGTTCATACAGAAACAAGAAAAAACAACAGATCACATGAAGAATCACCACTGGCTTTATACGACTATCAAAACAATTATTTAGCTCTTTGTCATACTGCTGTTATGTTAAATTGACATTCGAAAGAATACAACTGTAAAGGGCATTCTTGTATCGAAGGAGTGGGAATTATCTGCACATATTTTTCTTCTTTGTTCTGTCTCCCTCTCATCTCAAATTAACATAACACTAAAAGAAGCAGTTATTCTTAGTCAGGTAAGGTTTGGTGATAAATTTCGTCTGCAAAATGTAAGATATTATATGACAATTGGTGTGTGAAGGAGTACATATTAAAAGTGTTTCCTAGAACCTTCCATATTTTCGTTTTACTTCAAATCATTATTCTACTGCATATTCTGTGATTTACGATATTCATATGATGAATATACATTAAAAAACATAAGTAAATTATGGATTTGCATGTGATAATTACTATGTAGTTAAATGTATTAATTTGTATTTTAAAGAACTACTCGCATTCCTTAAAACAACTTCAGACGCCATTTGCAAACGACCATAAGTTGACGTGAGCACCGATCTCCAAAGCGTGTATTATTATCGTAAGTGTTACAGTTAAACCTACCGAATATATCCTTGTATTAGCATAATGCATGTGGAAGAGAATAAACTAGACATGGTATAGAATTTGAAAAAGATAGGTACTCTGACATGGGAAATTAACAATGCTTGTTCATTTAGTTGTTGTTATATCCACATAAGGGAAACACATTTGCTTATTTACAGCTAGCTAAACATGATTATCTTCGGTTCGTAGAAATTATTTCAGATTTTCCCCAAGCAGGATAAGTAATAGTAATATGCGTGCAACTAATTGGGAAACTTACCTTTGTGTAAAATATTAGATTTGCCCCATTCTTCAGGTAAGGACCTGAATGTCTTCCGCTTTTGTTGTTGCTGTCCAACCTCACTAGGGGTACGCGACGTATCATAAACAAAAGGACGTATAGTTTCCTTACATAAGTAGTTCACGTTCTTCATTCTATAGAAGTCATTCTAGAACCTTTTGTGTATGTGTAGTAATGCCCCTAGAGAATAGAACCACGAAACCAATATATGGATAGTGATGTAAACGAGTTGGTATTGTTTAACTTTCTCGCATGCAAGTCGCCTAACCCACATGAACACATCACTTATGAATGAATAATGGAAAAGTTAGAGCTCTTCAGTGATACCCATATACTCGGCCATGAATGTACTAATTGCCAACCTGTTAAATATAACTTGTGTGGAAATTGGCTGTTGTTGGGGCTTAGACTACCACTTAAAGGAGAACATTTCACTTGTCATTTACCTGTATTACAGACCACCTTCCTTTAATAGTTGTTCTCCAGTAGTTTGGCTTTATTATGTGAGAATGACCCTGTAGATTGGTTGTGCTAAGCTGGAAGAATTAGGTATTCTACTGTGATCATCCTGAAGACCATGCATGAACTTGTTTCATTCTTATTTTCTTATATTCTGCTGATCACCGAGTGTTTTTAGACAAAGGCATCAACATCTTTCTTTTTAAGGGAACCTTTGTGAATTCAGAACTAACTTTATTGCTCAGTGTTGTACTCTCCCTAAAATTTTAATTGGATCAATAAGTGTCCTACTAGGTTGAGAGCAAAGCTGACCATTTTCAAATCCAGCAACCCTCTATTAGGAGGTGCAGCCCTAAGGAGCTGACTTGTGGTCAATTGGGTTGAAGATATTTATCAACTTTTAAAATTCTTTAACAAATGAGAGCTGACAGCAAGTGTTCTTTCCCTACCACTTTCTGTGGGTGACATAAATAGTCCCACAGTAATATAACACAGGCAGCAGTCTAAGTTTTCTTCAAAAGAGGTTTGTGGGAGTGTCCAAGGACATATGTCAGTAATGGGTTTTCCACTTGAGACCACAATTAATTAGAATTTGGGTATCCCAATATTCCTTTTTGTGTATGGAGATCAGCACTGCACATCATTATCCAGAATTGGACATAGCTTGTTGATTATTGTTTTTTTATGTTCATTATCTTATATTTGTCTGAAAGAAATACCCATTTCTTGCTCCAGTCATGATTTCCTTATGTCTCAAATTCAAGGCATTTGACATGGTCCCTTGATACATGCTGTACAAGGGCATTGAGATACATTCATAGTAGCAATAGAAGGTGGTCAACTATATAGTAGGAAGATGGTGCCACTGGGGAATATTGGCACCTCAAGGGTTAAACCAAAACATTCCAACTTCAGGAACAAATTGGAATCCTCCCTTGGGACTATTCAATTTCACAAGTGGTCTCTCTTTCTCAAAAGCAGAATTGAGCACCAATGTGTTCTCTTGTGAAGATGAATTGACAATTTTGGTCCAGCATAGAGAAAGCAGAATTGTAGCCAAGTTGACCCAAGCACACTTGAACAAATTAGAGCATTGGCCTCACCCTGGAGGACTATAGTATTGCTCACTCCAGACAACTATGAATGAAATAACTTGCTTCTCAGCCTTCCACCCATACCACACAACATATTCACATTTGGATCACTAAAGGAGCCCACCATGACAGGCCACTCAAGAGAAGTCAAATATGCACACTGGCATATTTGCATTCAGGACATTCAGTGTTAAAAGAGTACTAACACTGAATAGTTCTAGCCACAGATTCTAACTGTGCAATCACCCCACAATCAATCAGTCAATCAATCCATTGCCCCTGATTTCTCTTTCTGAAGACCTGGAGCCTTCAGATAACCATTAACAGCCACCATGAGAAGATACAGAACACCTCACACTACAGTGCTCCAAAGTAATGGTTCATAGACAGTAACATATTTCTTCCCTTACTGACTTACAGGCCTGCCTGGTGGCCATTGCCAGTTACCTGGGAACCATGTGTCTCCTGCAGGAGAGACATAAGCAACAGACTGACTTACTGCCTTACTCTTCATGTCTTGAAAGCTGACATCTGCCTCTATCTCATTTGTTCTATATATTTTTACATCACAAAATGGTTGTTGATTCCATATTGGGAACTAGATAGTTGGTATAAACAAGGAACAGGACAGGTCATATTGATCCTTGTGGAACTCCGCTCAATACTTGTAGCCAATTTGAGGGAGACCCTCCTTTTTGTAAGAAAAATTTGAATTCATCCTTTCATTTTACTCTTTACTGTGTTGAGTTTAGTGCTCAGGCTTCTGGGAAATCCTACTGATTTTTTGCAATCAAAGGAATCTATATATTTTCCACTGTCTACACCATTTACAAGATTATTGTGGTAGTACAATATATTTGTAATGCAACTAGTATCCTTGAATCCATGTGGATGGTGATGAGTCATGCTCAGGAAGATATCAGACTATTTCATCACAAATTATCCCTTCTAGCACCTTGGAGACTGCTTGTCAGAGATACTGGTCTATAATTTAGAGAATTGATCTTGATGCCTTTCTAAAAGATGAATGAAATGTTTGACATCTTTCATTTGTTTGTGATAGTGCTGATCCTTAGAGAATATCTGAAGATGTCATGGAGTGGGTCACATAAGATATCTGAACACTGAATGCTGCTGGCAACACTGCTTGGACCCAATTCCTTGTTAATATTGAGGTTGTTTAGCTGTCATTTTAATTCCTCCTTAGTTATCTTGATGTCCAGTTGTAATGACCCTTCAACCAGTGTCTGGAGTTGTTTCCCCAACACTGTCTTCTCATAAACATACTTTTAAATTCATCACCTGTGCATTTTCAGTTTTCATCTGTGAGGTGGCCATGCTGTCTTGATATTTAAAATTTTGTCTATGATAGTAATTTTCAATCCAACACAGGACCAGAAGTTTCATTAGTTGTTGAGTCCATTGCAACTTTATACTTTGTCTCTCTAGTAACAGTTTCCTATTGTGTTATACTTTTCATGCCTTGGTGCCATATTTCGGGCTCTTACCCTTTCCATGTTCCTCTTTCCTTGTTTATCAGTATCCTTGGGTGTCCATCCAATTGGGAGTGTTCACTTCCTTTTCCGTCTGTATATTGGCAATTCTGTTATATTCTGGTATGAATATCATCCTCTTTCTCACAACAGAACTATCACAGAATGTTTTCCCATTCAGCACTGGTAAATGGTGCTTACATCCCCAGATCTACATTGTGATAGTTGAATATTGTCCAGTTTTATCAGTTTGAATTGATGGTATATTCTGCCTTGAAGCAGAGCTGAGATGTTTACTTCATCTCGGTGGTGCCAAATAACTGATTTCTTCCATAGTACCCTCAGTCTTGAGGATCAAATTAAATTTTTGAAGGATTTTTCCTTCTCATACAAGTCTTGCTTGTCCAAATGTTGTCACTGACCTCTGGGAAGTTATTGTCCTGACAAAATTGAAGTTCCCTTGGACTAACATTTGCTTCACCTAACAATCATAAAGGGTATCATAAAATTTGTTGTAGTGTAGGCTTTTTAATTAATTTATAATATTATGTATTATTATTTTATGCTATTACAACCATATGTAGTTTCATTCTTTACATTTATTTTATGCTTTTTACGTAGGTCTACATGTTTTAATGCATTTCCTGTACACAAATTGTTGCAAATGAGCTGTTTTGGAGATGAATTTGAGTTACTCAATTATTGGAATGGAATGAATTCATGTCAGATGTTCCACATGTTGTCTTGCATGCTCATGTGTATTTCATTAATCCCACTCACAATCCCCACTACAAGCTGATTGGCTGATAGCATGTGATGTCATTGTGTTACATAGTGAACTTTCTTTTGATTTAAAGAATTACATTTGAATATTCATTGTCTCGTCCATTTCAGCCAATCACATTTGTACTTTTATATATACAGTTCAAATAAAGCATTTTTGATTGCTACAATAGCGTCAGTAGAGCGTGAGATAACCTTCATGGAGGACCTCGGCATCTGTACGCATCTGTACACTCATCAGGTAGGTGTGGATATTGCACAAGTGATTATAGAATAGTTTTCTTGAATGCTGCCATTTTGAACCTTGGGAATTTCATGCATACTTGAACTTTAGATTTATCAGGATCAATCAGTCTGTTGCCCCAGGTCTTGCAGGAGACCCATGGCCCCTAAGTAACTGGCATCAGCCACTGGATTGGCCCACAAGATGTACATAGAAAAGATATTGGATTGTTGTCTGGGTAAGGCTAGACTAGAACAATGTGAAATGGTGTTTGATGTCTTCAATGTTCTACTTGTGTTGGGGACAAATTGAAGCACTGTACCAGACAGGCAAAGACACAAAAACCTATGAGTTATTGCTGTCCATTGTTTGACCAAACAGGGCACTCTTAGAAATAAAAAATTGAGGCACTGGCATCTTGCCTGCCTGACACAGTTGCCTCATTTGTAACCAATGTTAGGTTTTCACTGTGTTGGCTTTGTTTTAGAGTTGAATGATTGCCTGAATGCAGATGTACTGTTGTTGTTGTTGTCATTCCCTAGACTGTCTGTTGCTTGTAGAAGTGATTTCTCAGTAGGACTGATGACTTGGAAAGTAAGTTTGTAGAGTTTGGTGGATGGTCTTGGAGTGCTTGTGGTGATGTTTGTGTATGTGTTTTGTATGAATGTATTGTGTGGTGCAAGTAATTGTTTGAGTAGTATGCTTTTTTCTTCCAGATGTGGTCAGCTTTTATGTAATGGGATGGATATATGGGAGTTTGGGATCTTGCATAGAACTGTGTGGCTATCATTTTCATGTGTTCTATGGGGAGGATTTTTGTTTCGGTGTGTAGATGTTCCTTTGAGATAGTTTTAGCGTACCCTAGTATTACTGTTATTATTAACACACTGTGGTCTGGAGATTGTGGGGCATCTATGTATATTTGATTGTTGGGAGTCATGCTACGTAGTAAAGTGGTTTGTAAGAACTGTTTGTAGAATATGATTAGAATGTTGTACTCACCAAAACCTGTGCTTGCCAATCTTGTTATGTTTATTTTATTTATTTGTATATTGAGACATTCTGACAGGTTGACATTAGTGGGAGTAGGAAACCCAGGAGTCTTACCTGAGTTTATTCTTGACTAGTTTTGCAGGCATGGTTTTTCAAAGGAATGGTGTACAAAGTGGGCTGTGGCCATTTATACATGAGGGAGACCTCACTACCTCCCTGCATTGCCAGAGTTTGTGACAAGTGTGGACATTATTGAATGACAAAATTTATTATAACTAACAATAGCAATGTATGACTGCTAACAATAATAATAGTAGTAACAACAATAACAATAATATTTATAAAAACCATGATAATAACAATAATGATATAATAAAAATAATAGTAATGATACTATAATAATGTAACAAGATGATAATGAAAAAATAATAAATGTAGTGAAAAGAGAATGGAGGATGCATGACTTGATAGCATATGAAATAGAAATATGGTAGCATGGTATGTGGATAATCGATAATAAAGTGGAAGAAAATGGAAAGGGTAAGTAAAAGTGACAAAGTTAGGATGTGAAAGTATCTACTTAGTCAGGAAGACTGAGAAGCCATTTTTGGAGGGCAAGTGTTGAGGTGGATTTTGTCTATTTTGAGTCCCCAGTCCTCTTGTTTGTGTTTTTGTAATTGGCAATGTAAAGGGATTCAATTATTTTCAGTTGTTTCTTGTGTAGACTTTTGGCTAGAATAGTGGTTCCCTCCCAGTTTGGCAGGTGTACCTCTGTTTCGCTCTAGTTAATCACATTGACACAGATGGACACCTATGAAACTGGAAGGGAACCACTATTCTAGCCAAAGGTCTATACAAGAAACAACTGAAAATAATTTAATCCCTTTACATTGCCAGTTACAAAAATGCAAACAAGAGGTCTTCCTGACATCTAAGTAGGTACTATCATGTCCCCAACTTCATCACTTTTACTAACCCTATCAATTTTTCTTCCATTTACCTTATCAATTATTCATATACCATTCTAACATATTTCTATTTTATTTCACATGCTATCAAGTCACATATCCTCCATTATTATTACTGTTCTTTTCACCACATTTATTATCATTATTATAATTATCATCATTATCATTACCTGTTATTATTGTTATTAATCATTGTCATTGTTATTTTTAATCATTGTCATCGTTGTTATTAATCATTGTCATCATTGTTATTGTTATCATTTTATATTATCATTATCATAATTTTTATCAACATTTTTATTGCTGTTACTTTTAGCATTGTTGTTATTAGTACGTTGCTAATGTTGGTTAATTATAATGAATGTCACTCGATGATACCCACATTTGTTACCAACTCAGGTAATGCGGGGAGGTAGTGAGGTCTCCCTCATGTATAAATGGCCACAGCCCACTTTGTACACCATTCCTTTGAAGAAAGACCTGCAAAACTAGTTGGGAATAAACTCTAGACTATTATTTTATTTATTCATTTATTATTATTATTTATATGAAGCGGCCTTGCTATGGATGTGCTGTGTCTTGCGACACTGCCTCTGACCCAGGGCAGTGGACAAGGTGCAGGGATGACCTGTCATCCAGGAGGTGCTAAGATAAGTGTATTTAGGGATGGAATGGGTGGGAATGGTTTTATGCCTTTTTCTTTTTGGCTAGCTCCCTTGTAATGGGGAAAAAGCCTTGGTGATATTTATGTATGTATTTATTTATTTATTTTGTGTGTGTGTGTGACTTTCAAATCTCTGGGTTATTATGTAACTGATATTAGGGAGGTCTGGAATACTTGAATTTTGCACTGCTTTTCTGTATCTTTATCAAGCCATTTTGGACAAAGCTGATTCAGAGGCTGCCTTTCCTTACTTCCAATGAGCATGTTTTGAAAGGTCTCTTCCACTGGTTTTTGATCTTATGACTTCTAGTCTGTGATTTCTTCCACTGGTTTTTTATCTTGTGACTTCTAATCTGTGATCTGAAGCTCTTGCCAGTGGTTTGAACACAACTTGATTGCAATCACAAGATGCAGTTATTTTTCAACTTCTACACCACAGTTATTGCTCAGTTGATCAAATGTATTTTCTTGCTATGTGGATTATTTTACAGGATGCGTTGAATAATTGTCAGTCTACAACCTACATTACCAAACTTTTAAAGTTGAGCAGTTAACATTATTAAATTTCTTTTGTATTTTGCCATAAACTTTGGATTTATTATTATTCATTTGTGGTGATTTTGTGATTAACAAATTTCATTGAAATAATAGATAAAACAAAAACATGGTAATTAGTACCCTTAAGACTCTGAGCACTTTATGCTACACAGTCCCTCACTCACTCTAGACAACAGTAATCTCCTGACAGAGTGACTAGGCTGAACTGGTGGCTGTGGCTTGTTTCCTGAGGGCTGCATGTCTCTTGAAAGAGAGCTGGGGAAATGGATTGATTTATTTATATGTAATATTTAGAACGATCCATTAGAATGAAGCAAATGAATTTAAGGTGATGCTTAGAATTGTGTAGTTGTACAATGGTATTTTTGTTCTTCTACACAATTAATTATTTATTTGCAAGTGATGGAATACTCAGACAGTGTTATTTGTTTTCAGGTGATGGAAGACTCGGACAGTGTTCCCCTGCCAGATGGTGACTCTGGTGAAATGAACATTCCTATGCCACAAGACATGGGGGAAATGAAGATGGATGAGAATACCATGGATGGTATCTTGGAACCTGAGGTAGCAGAGGACACAGTTCCTGTTGCATATGAAGTGGAGGAGGCAGTTTCTCAGGTAAGAAGAAACATAGAAAATATGGCATTGAGTGCAGTGAAGGTAGAAATGGAGAGTGAATGATTTGGAGTGAAGGTGGGGTGCACCAATGTTGTGTAATATCACCTTTGTTCAACATGTATATGGATAGAGATTGTGAGTGAATGTGGAAGGAAGCAAGAGTAAACCAGTTGCTTGTGGATTACCCTGCATTTCTAACAGTCAGGAGGGATTAAAGCAATGTCAGTTTGGAGGGCACATTAGAGTAGAAAGTAAATGTGGGGTAGAAGTAAGGTGGTGAGATGTACAATGTGAGAGGGTGCCAATTGGAGATGTTTTAAGTGAGAAGCTAGAGGAAGTAAAGAACTAAATGAATATATGGTCATATATAGGAAGGAATGCAGGTGTTGGAGTAGCTCAAATTATGTGGTAAGAGAAGAAAGTAAATATCTTGGATTTATAAACATGAGAAATAGGTATTGATGAATGCAAAGAATAGCGAGTGTGCATGTGACACTGTATGGAGTAGAGTTGCAATTTAAAGGAGAATGAAGGGAAAAGCCTCAACATATTTTAGATGATGGGGCTATGAGGATGGATAGAGTGAGAAATGGGGCCAAGAATGAAGGAGTGAAAAGGGATTTTTGCACATAAGCCTAATCTCAAATTCTTTATAAATTGAAAGTCTAGTCCTAGTCTGTAACATGATTTATTATTGTTTTTAAATGAAATGGAAACTAAGGTTAGTTCTTGAAATTGCAGGAGTTCTCAGATTCTGAGGAAAACAGTGGAAGTCTAAAGAGGCCAGCCAGCTGTACCTCACCATCTGAGGATGAACCATCTGCAAAAAAACGGAACAATGAAGTGGAGAAACTGTGGAACAATGTCAATGAAAACCCTAATGACTTTCAAGCATGGACTCTTCTGCTGCAGCATATTGACCAAGTTGTAAGTATTGGGAAATTGTATTTATATTTCATTGCTAATAGTGAGAGGAACAGAGGGAGTAATTGGTGAGGAACAGTGTGGATTTAGGACGGGTAGAGGTTGTGTGGATCAGATCTTTGTGGTAAGACAAATATGTGAGAAAGCTATAGGAAAGGGGAAGGATGTTTTTTGGGCTTTTATGGATCTGGAAAAGGCTTATGATAGGGTAGACAGATAGGCACTGTGGGAGGTTATGCAGATATATGGGATAGGAGGAAAGCTTCTAGGAGCTGTCAAGAGTTTTTATGAGAGTAGTAGAGCTTGTATCAGGATTAGAAATGGAGAGAGTGAGTGGTTTGAGGTAAAGGTGGGACTTCGTCAAGGATGTGTTATGTCGCCCTGGCTGTTCAACTTATACATGGATGGGGTAGTGCAAGAGGTAAATGCAAGGGTAGTGGGTCAGGGATTGGAGATGGTTAAAGAAAATGGAGAAAAGTGGGAGGTGAGCCAGCTGTTGTTTGCTGACAACAATGTGCTTGTGGCAGGATCGGAGGAGGGACTGAGGAAGTTGGTGACAGAGTTTGGGAGAGTATGTGATAGAAGAAAGCTAAAGATAAATGTGGGTAAAAGTAAGGTGATGAGATGTACAAGGGGTGAAAGTGGCAGTAGACTGGAAGTGAGCATTAAGGGAGAGCGACTGGAGGAAGTGGATAGTTTTAAATACTTGGGTGCAAATGTGGCAGGAAAAGGTGGAGTGAAGGTGGAGGTAGAATGTAGATTGAGAGAAGCGAATAAATGCCTTGGTGGATTGAAGAGTGTAATGAGGAATAGACATTTGGGAATGGATGCTAAGAGGAGACTGTATGAAGGAGTGATTGTGCCAACAGCACTGTATGGAGCAGAAACATGGAACATGAGAGAAGGAGTTTGCATGTGTTTGAGATGAGGTGTCTGAGAAGTATGATGTGGGTTACTAGGCTAGATAGAGTGAGAAATGAGGAGGTGAGGAGGAGAACGGGGGTGGAAAGGGAGTTGGGAGATAGGGTTGATGAAAGAGTATTAGGATGGTTTGGACACATGGAAAGAATGAGTGAAGAAAGACTAGTAAAAGAGGTATGGAAGGCAGATGTGGAGGGAGTGAACATGAGGGGACACCCTAGGATGAGGTGGATGGATGGGGTAAAGGGGGCTTTGGGGAAGAGGGGAATGTCTGTTGAGGAAGGACGGGAGAGGACAGAAGACAGGGGTGAATGGAAAATGGTTGTATATGGATGATGATGTGATTGCATGAGGTGGAATGGACGGGGGGATTGGGGTGAGGTAGTATGTGTGAGCAAAATTTGACGCAGCCCGAAGGGATTTCTCCCCGTCTTCTCCTTTTATGCATGGGGGGACGGAGAGGGGGGGGGTCACCAATTTAATGAAGCGGCCTTGCTGTGGATGTGCTGTGTCTTGCGACACTGCTTCTGACCCAGGGCAGTGGACAGGGTGCAGGGATGACCCGTCATCCAGGAGGTGCTAAGATAAGAGGGAGGGTGGAGTGTATTCAGGGATGGAATGGGTGGGAATGATTTTATGCCTTTTCCTTTTATGGCTACCTCCCTTATAAGGGGGAAAACGCCTTGGTATATATATGTATGTAATAGTGATTTTAACCTTAGGGACAATTTGCCTAAGAAATGGAATGATACAAGTGGTTAAGGAGAGATTTAGGAGGATAGTAGAAAGTAGGTTGTTTTGTGTTCAATCATTGGGGAAAAATTGTGGGACAGGTTTGTCTGTTATTAATCCAAGGACAGTAAACATTCCTATATTTGGAACAAGTCTGCCACAGACCATTTGGTTTCAATCCACAGTCATCATCTCTTATTTTCTCATGGTTTTTACAACATTGTAAACATGTTAGTTCTGCTTGTACATTCCATTAAATCAGGGGATGGGGGTGACTTCATCTTCAAGGACCTAAGATACAGGGTCTAACAGATAAATCCGTACAAACTTTGAAGAGGTTTTAAGCACTTAAAAAGTAACATATGGCAATTCTGATTGTTTCCAGATACTTCCATTTGTCTAATAATTTAGCCAGTTGTATACTAGCACCGGTGCAATAAACATTATGCAATGGAACAAGCCAAATGTTCAGCCATATGCGAACTTCGTCGCGCGGGTCACACTCCTAGCGCCATAATAAGGATGCTAAAATACTCCAGACAAACTGTTTACGATGTTTGTAAACGTTTTGATGAGACCGGCAAAGACCAACGAGCTGCTCACAAGCCCAGAAGGGGCAGAATTCTAACACCTCGCTTTTTAGCTGGTCTCGAGAAGTGTCAATGCAAATCCAGCCTTACCATTATCGACATTGGCAAAGAAGAGAGGTGTCAGCACAATGACAATTCACAGAGCATTAAAGAAGTTGGGATTAACCTCATTCTCACAAGGAAAAAGACATCTTTTGACACGAAAAATGAAAGAAATCCGCTTGACCAGGTGCCAAAAGCTGTTGAACTAGATGAAGTCGAATGGCTCAGTCATCAAGTTTTTTTCCGACGAGAAGATTTTCACGGTTGATGCGACTTTCAATAAGCGGAATGATCGCTGGATAGCCTCCTCATCCTCAGAGGTTCAACACAAGACAACGACGAAGAAACCAGCAAGTGTCATGGTGCTCTGTGTGTTGTCAAAAGAGGGGGACGTCTTCACTCACTTCTTCAACAACAAGGAGAAAGTCAATGCCGTTGTCTATTGCAAAGTTCTAGAAGAGAAAATAATACCCTGGATGAAAGATAAGGCTAGTGGCAACCAGTTTGTCTTCCAACAAGACTCGGCTCCAGCCCACACAGCGAAGAGGACCACCAACCTTCTCGAAGGGTCAAATGTGCAGTTCTGGAACAAAGAGTTGTGACCCTCAAATTCGCCAGACCTAAACCCTTTAGATTATTATTTTTGGGCGCGAATTGAGGCCAAGGCATGTGACAAGCCACACAGGAGTATAACAACCCTGAAGACAGACATCAAGAAGGCTGTGGGTTCATTATCAAAGTCTGAGATCATCAACGCTGTATCCAAGTTTCGTAAACGCGTTGAAAGCGTCATAACAGCTGAAGGTGGTTACATTGAATGAAATCATTGTTCTTATTGCCTTTTCTAAATATACGAAAAATTTCATAACTCTCTGTTTATTATAACCCGAGATATTAATCTTAAAACATGTGATAAGAAGCTGTACGGATTTATCTGTTAGACCCTGTAGAAGGGACAACATGGGTTTTTCATGGGTGTGGGATGGGTATAGGGTGGTTATATGTTTTGAATTTGCCATCCACCTTTTATATGAAGGAGAGGGCTTTGTGATATATATATATATATATATGCATATGTATTGTTTATTTTAACATTTATGTTTAATATTTTAAGTTTGATTGCTGCCTTGAAATCTAGATTGCTTAGAATTACACCTGAGAAGGATTTATTGTCGCAGAGTGACTTGGAGTCGGGACGGGAGGCGTATGCATCCTTCTTCAGCCGCTACCCATACTGCTACGGATACTGGAAGAAATATGCTGACCTGGAAAAACGCAAAGGGACACATGAAACCACAATGCAGGTAAGGGTCCAGTGCTCTTTGATGGTTTGTTGAGAACAAAAGATGTGAATATGTTAATTTTGTTCTCCCTATATATAGACAGGTGGAAGGTGAGTAGAGGCCCAAGATGAAAAAAAAAGAAAAAAAGTGGTGTAAGGTGCCACATGCATGCTTGCTGGTGGGATAGTGGGATATGACTTCATGTCAGAATTATGCTGCTGGGATAGATGATGGGATACTTATTAAATACAAATTTATTAATTCAATAAACATTCCATTTCAGGGTTTTAAGTATTTCTTGCAGGACTAAATTTTCTTCCCTAAATGGTATATTATCCTTTTTTTATGGTTGCTATAGGGTTTTGTGTATATAGATTGTTATATTTTTGTGACATTCCTTGGGCTTAACTTGATGAATGTCTGTATGAGATGTGTCTATATATTCTTATAATTATATAATATATATGATGATGCTTGTTGGTAATGATATGGAGATAGTGCAAAGTTTGTAAAATTGGTAATACTGGAAGCTTTGGTGAAGCCTTGATGTATTGCACTGTGTGAGGTTTTGGTGCACATGGTTCACTCTTACCGTCATCAAATGAGCAGCAGGAGGACTCTGTCACCTTGGTGCCGGCGCCCAGGCTAGTGAACAGCGCCCTAAGTGACAACAGTAGGTACTCCCTCACATACCAGCCATCCAAGTCCAACACTTGTTTGGGGTGGTACGGGTGGACATGACTACCAGACTAGTGCAAGTTGCATATGCGACAGTTCTCAGGTTGATTGTGTTACACGAAGTAGGGTCAAAGGTTGAAAATTAAACCTTGCTGAAGGCAAACTTGTTACTGAGTGTTTAGTTTTGATACTGAAAATAGCAGGAGTTCAAGTGAATAATTGGGAAAAATTGGAAATTCATCTGAAATGAGATGAAAGGGTTTGATGTCGTTAGCTTCACACTGGTCTGGTGTCATGGCAGCCCCTCATCCTTTCTCGTGTGGAAGGCCTCGCTGATGAACAAAGTGCTACAACCCTGTGAATTGCTATACAATACTTTCCCTGCATGGTTATGTGGTGCCAGCCTCCTGTCTGGGGAACATAACAGCTACGACTCCATGTGGTCACTGCTCGCACTGCTGCCTTTGTGTTTATCCATAGTACCACTTCATTGGTCCCACGGAAAGACCCCGGCTGAGGGTGTTGGTTTTGCTTACCCAAGTAATGGTTAGGGTTCATTGGGAGCTGAAGCAACATGCTCCACCTTGGTCACTGGGGGGAGTTATTTTTTTCTTCTGAACCCTTTGTCACACATAAAAGTCATATTTATTGTGTGTGCCTCTTTGTGCATGCAGGACCTAAATGAGGAGAGCTGTTGACCCCATCCCTTAACCTTATGGCACCTGATAACCATGACCAGTGTGTCGCATCCTGGTGTCTGCAGTACTAATTTGAGATTTGTTGCTTTCTTTGTTGATAACAGGTGTTTGAGCAGGGTATAAGAGGTGTGAGCCTCAGTGTTGACCTGTGGCTGCACTATCTCACCTTTGTCATGGAACAGTACACCGACAATGAAGAGTTTGTGCGCCAGCTGTTTGAGAGGGCGATTGATGTATGTGGCTTGGATTTTAAGTAAGTGGTTAAAAGTGATTGGATGATTACTGTGAAGTTGATTCTCAACTATTGATACAATTTGCCTTGATGAGCATTGCCATATATGATTTATTTTTAAGTCAAATGTTAGATAACAACTATAGAAATATGAAAATAATAATTGTTGACTAAGTTTCATACATACACTAAGTGGCCCATTCACCCTGATAAGGGGTGACAAAGTCAGATTATACAACCATCCTATATCCATCCTCCACCCATCCCACACCCTAATGCCTTGTGGTTTAAAGGTCATCTCTGACCCCTGCCCACTGCACAGGTCAGAGGCAATGTAGTGATACACAGCACATATATAGTAGGGCACAATAGTTTGAAATTGGATTAGGGAGAGATTGGTTTAGGAGAGGGGGTGTCACCACTTGAATGTAGCGGCCTTGCTGTGGATGTCCTGTGTCTTGTTACCTTGCTTCTGACCCAGGGCAGTGGGTAAGATGCAGGGCATCCAGGAGGAGCCAAGAGAAGTGGGAGGTGAATGGGAGTGAAGTATGTGGGGATGAAATGGCTACCTCCCTTGTAAGGGGGAAAAAGCCATTGGTATATGTATTTCTTCATTACATTGTGACTCCCCCACCTCTCATGAAATCTGCTTGAGGACATTGAGAGGAGAAAAGAAGAGATAATTTTGGGTCATGTCAACAGATGGCTTGATTCATTTTGTCCTTCCCTGTAACCCCAGCATAATTCTCAAACAGATCATTTAGATTTCACTTTTCTGCCTCCCTTGTATTTGAAGCCTGCTCCATAGTGTTGTAGGCACAATCACTCCTTAACCACTTCAATACGAGTTGAATATTTGTGTGTGCATTAGGTTGCCAGGTGTATAATGATGTGTCACAATACATACATACATATACCAAGGCTTTTTCCCCCTTCCAAGGGAGGTAGCCAAAAAGGGAAAGGCATAAAAACACTCCCACCCATTTCATCCCTAAATACCCTCCACACCCCTCCCACCCTTCCTCTCATCTGAGCACCTCCTGGATGACGGGTCATCCCTGCACCCTGCCCACCGCCCTGGGTCAGAAGCAGTGTCGCAAGACACAGCACATCCACAGCAAGGCCGCTTCATTTAATCGGCGACCCCCCCTCTCCGTCCCCCTTTGCATATAAGGAGAGGACGGGGAGAAATCCCTTCGAGCTGCGTCAAAATTTACTCACACATACTACCCCACCCCCCCGCCCATTCCTCCTCATGCAGTCACAACATCATTATACTTGTTCTTTTTCACCCTGATCGTTTATAACCAGGGAATATGCAAGAAAGCCTTTTCACAGAATACAAGGGTCACTTAGCTGCAACTGCAAATTAAATATAATCAGGATGCTGACACCGGCATCTCGTATATCCACTTGTGCCTCATGACACCTGCATAGGCATCATTGTATTCTTCATTCCTAGGTACCTATTTATTATGACACTTTTCGTTTCCCCAGAAGACTTCCTTATCTGTTGCCATAAACTTTTCACATATCTTATGACAAAGATTTTAAGGAACCATTGGCAGGTACCTGCCTTTGGTGATCCTGCAAAATGGACTGCGAAGCTGCCCACTTTCAAAACATGTCAACCCCCTCACCTCCATCAGGAGTTGCAGACCCAAGGGGCTGACATTTGGTCCCTGGACCCCACTCTCATGTTCAGCTGTCTTTCTTACTCTGTGTTGCACATAGAGCTGAAAACTGGCAATTGGTCTCTTGACCACTTTTAGCCAGTGACACAGAAACAGTCCCACACTAATTCAACACAGATTAGTATAAGGTGTCTACCCAGAGAGATCTGTAGAAGGACCTGAAGACCATTGCCAACCCCTTAAGGGCTGTGGGTTTTCCCCTTGGTGAAACTAGAGACTACAATTAATTGAATTACAATGTCTTTTATCCACTCACCTCTTAAACCTACACTGTTCTTCTCCAATTACTCCTATTCCCTTCCAAATCCTCTGGACACCCTCCCATGTGCCTTTCCAAGTACACTAGACAGACAAATCCCTCAAAAACTGCTACATTCATATATGTTCCCATTTCATTTTTAAAGTGGAACTTTACAAACACTTCTCCAGTTCTACAGTACGTTGCAAACCTAAGGCATTCATTAAACAACTGCACAAGCCAATCCAATAACAGTCCAGCTATTTGTCAGACTCCACATGACACCCAAGTGCTTTGCTAGCTTTCACCACTTTCAATGATCTTTGTTTCTTATCTTCTATAGCCTGGTTATTTTCTTAGCACCTGCCACTGCCGCATCCTTCCCTAACCTACACATTCAACAGTTCTCAGAAATTATCTACCCACCTTCCTTTTACTGCTTATACTTTCAGTGACATCTGTTCACCTGGTTCCTATACTCTTTCCTTTCCACCTGATTCCTCTCCCCCACTTCATCCTAAAACATCTTTTTATTATTTTTAATATTCTGTCAAACTCCAAGTTCACTTTACATCTGCCCTCCTCTTTGCCTCTCATCTTGCATTTTGCTTCTCTTCTTGTACATACATACATATACCAAGGCTTTTTCCCCCTTACAAGGGAGGTAGCCAAAAAGGGAAAGGCATAAAAACACTCCCACCCATTTCATCCCTAAATACACTCCACACCCCTCCCACCCTCCCTCTCATCTGAGCACCTCCTGGATGACGGGTCATCCCTGCACCCTGCCCACCGCCCTGGGTCAGAAGCAGTGTCGCAAGACACAGTACATCCACAGCAAGGCCGCTTCATTTAATCGGCGACCCCCCCTCTCCGTCCCCCTCTGCATATAAGGCGAGGACGGGGAGAAATCCCTTCGAGCTGCGTCAAAATTTACTCACACATACTACCCCGGCCCCCACCCCCCCGCCTATTCCTCCTCATGCAGTCACATCATCATCCATATACAACCATTCTCCACTCACCTCTGTCTTCCGTCCTCTCCCTTCCTTCCTCAACAGACATTCCCCTCTTCCCCAAAGCCCCCTTCACCCCATCCATCCACCTCATCCTAGGACGTCCCCTCATGTTCACTCCCTCCACATCTGCCTTCCATACCTCTTTTACTAGTCTTTCTTCACTCATTCTTTCCATGTGTCCAAACCATCCTAATATTCTTTCATTTACTTCCCAAGTTCCACCTTGCAACCAGTCCTCAGATGCTTGCTTCTTCTCTACCACTGGCTACATCTCATCATCCCAATTTTCACTTCTCCATCTGTTACCTCCCTCCCTCCTCATTCCACATACCGTCTTTGTCCACCTTATCACTTCCTCTGTGAAGCATACCTGTTCTTCTACTTCTGTTTCCTCCCATCCCTCACCACCTCCCATACTTCTTGTAGCTTCTGGTATTATTTAACTTTTTCCTTACAATTTTATTTGTTTACCTGAAGTACTTTCCAACCTCCCTCTCATTTCCTCCTCCCACATTTTCTCCAGTCTCAATTTCCCTTCTATCAATAAAAATCTGATGATCCCCTGCGCTCAACCACAAAAAACGTAAACATCCAGAACTATTCCAGTCTTCCCTTTAGGTACCACTAGATAGTCCATTACTGCCATTCTTAAATAATGTTTGCTATAAACTCCAAATACATCAATACATCATCTCTCCACCATGACTCTTACTAGGCACCCCAAACCTTACTACATCTACTGATTCCTTTACTTTAGCAGTGAGATCCCAGAACAACACTACACTCCTTCCAATATAATGTATATTCTTTTCAGGAGTGATAAGCTGTGGGAAATGTATATTAGCTGGGAAAGTGCAGGGAAGCGTTGGAAGAATGTCACACTGCTCTATGAACGACTCCTAGCAACACCACTCTGCAAATACCTCACACACTGGCAAAAGTAGGTCTAGCTGTACAATACCTGTCATTTGGCTTTAGATTACTTTAGTTGGACGTAGTGGAATTTTATTTCTTGATTTTATTTTTCTTGCCATTTTAATCTTAAGTACTGATACTGTAGTTGAATTGTATTTCATATGAAAAATATGGTTGTAATATGTTAAGGAATGATTTCACTGGGACCTACTAATTTCACTCTTGCATTTTCTTGGAATGTTTGTTTATTTTCAAATGTTATGTTTCTCTTAAAATTGGCTGAGCAAAAGTGCATTCCAGGAGCTTCCAAGTGCTCCACTTGACCCTGATGCTCAGTACTTTGTTAAGACAGGTAGTTACTCCATTAGGGATTGATTTAGAAGAGAACAAATAAAAGACATAAGCTTTGGATATACCTTGAGAGAGAAGAAAGAAATTACTAGGCCCTGGTGCGATGTAATGCAATCTGGGCACAATGCTGAGCATCTTGAAGCTGTATTCTGATTGCCTGTGGACCTTCCCAAGCAGACTAAAGTGCTGGGCGCCTTTGGCAGCTGTGCTCCATGTTGGCTGATCTGCATTGCTAATTGGCAAATTTTTTGGTAAAATCTGGAGGATGTACATACAAATGCCTTGCATAGTGAGAGTGAGATTTGTGATTATTATTGAACTTGGACATCAACATACAGAAATAGGACTCTATTGAGTTATAGAGCTGTGGTGCAATAACATGTAAAATGGTTATTATATGTAGTTTTTATATTGTTTCATGTTGATTTCTTTGTGTTGTCAAGTGTCGTCACAGGTGCCTAATAAATTGCGTGTTCCTTAATGCACAGGTTCAAGGAGCACGTCAGGAGTCATTTGCCAAGTGAGGTGGTTGGGGTTGATGAGTTCCTAGACCTACGACGGGCTGTCCTGGCTGAACTCAATGGCACAGAAGGCGACAACCCTGATGAGACTCCACCAGGGGTAGAAGCAGCTCCGGGCGATGAACAAATTGGCAACAACGTGGTGAGGGAATCCCGTTATGGGGGGTTATAGGGATAGAGCATCTCATGGTCTTGACACATATCAAAAGGCCTTTTCCATCTTATGATAGATGAACCATTCAAAGCATCCCACACCATATTGTTGTTGCTTCTATCTGCTCTTTGTGGATGAAGGGTCATTCTGGTTCATTTAGTGCTTGAGTCAAAGGCATTGCAGACAGCACCTCTACAGGAGGGCCCGACAGCCAAAGCTGGTTTACCACTCTCTGCTTCAACCCTTTTTTACTTTGCTACCTCCCTTGTATGGGGGAAAAGCCCTTGGTATGTAGATAAATATCTTCAACCCTCTTAAAAAAAAAGAAGGAGAAAATGCCTTTTGGTATAAATGGAAGTCCGTATTACATAGGTTTGAAGTGGCACATTGGTATTGAAATGGAAGTAGTTACAGGCTGATTTTGATAATTGTATTTCATGAAGTGTAATTCTAGCATAGAGAAATAGTTTTATTAAAGTTTTGATGGGACAAACAATGGGTGCTTGCAAGTGATGGACCTAGGCACATGCCCATTACCACTTATCATCCCTATTCATATTATTCGTTAATCACTGTTGGTAAACCAGTTCTTGCCTCTTTCCTTCATAAACCTAAATTTGTCCAAATCCATTACAAATCTTGCCCTGCTGTCTTAATTTGTTTGCATCACCTTTGTTTTAGCTCTTGACCCATTTGAATATCTCTTAGATCACGCCTGCACTATTAGTCTTTCTAGAGAGTGTATGTAAGGTGCATAAGCTTGTCTTTGTATAGTAAAATTTTAAGCCCTTGTGTCATTTTGGTCATTCACTTGTGTACTGATTGCAATGAATAATATCCATTCTAGAAAGAATCATAATGTGCCACCCATCTTCAAAACCATACAATGGACAATAGATTGATGTGGAAGAAATATTGTGTTTTCTGGGTATAGATGGGTTGGACAGTGTAAGATTAGGTATTCCAACTCTTTGTGATGATTGTATCTAGGGTAATGTGTCATTGGAGTCAACCCCACTCATTGTGGGAAAACAGCCTCACAGTTGCTGGCAACAGTCATTGGGCCCTTCCACAGATCTCTCAGTGAAGAAACAGAGTTCTATTAGTGTAAGAGTGTTTCTGTGTCACCAGTTGGAAGTGGTAGGGAGATGGGAGTAGTTGCTGGTTGTCAACTCCTTGTGTTTGAAAAAAAGTGTAAGAAATACTATTGAAGTTAGAAAATCTTGGGTCCAGTCCAGAGATAAAGTGTCAGCCCCTCAAGGCTGCATTTCATGAGGGAAGTGATGGGAGTCACAGGTTTTGAGAATGGGCAGCTGTGTTGTTCATCATGCAGGTACCTGTCATTGGATCCTGACCATATGTGAATATTTTTCCGTTTTTATTAGGTTGGATTAGGATGGGATAGCTTACTTTTTTTTCTCTCCAATTCTCAATTCATCTTGTCTGGTCCAAGGGCTATTTCCCCCTTGTAAGTGAGGTAGCCAAGTCAAAAGGCACACATCCACTCCCATCCACCACCCTCTCATCTTGGCTCCTCATCACCTTATCTGGGGAAAGGAAGCTCAGCTGGGAGTATGAATAATAATAATAATTAATAATAATAATAATAATAATAAAAAAAAAATCACATTTGTATTATACTTATGGCAATGGTTGCCATATAAATGGTTTAACATTGCAGGACGTTGAGACGAAGAAGCTACGCGAGAGCATTATTGCTGCCCGTCAAAAAATTCATGATGCCAACACAGAAGAGGTCAAGTCACGTTGGGGTTATGAAGAAGCTATCAAACGCCCATACTTTCATGTCAAACCCCTTGAGAAGAGCCAGTTGAATGCCTGGAGAGTTTATCTGGACTATGAGATGAAGAAAGAAACTGACAAAAGGATTCGTGTGTTGTTTGAACGCTGTCTCATTGCTTGTGCACTTTATGAGGAGTTCTGGATGAAGGTGAGTTCTCACTTGTTGGGATAAGGGTAAATGTTAAGGCTGCTTTAGTTCATTCACCCTATTACAGGTTATTCTCTGCTGCCATGTGTGTACAAACTCCTTTTCACAACTGACTGAAATGAGAGCAACAGACCCAATCCTAACTGAAAATGTTGGGAGGGAGTGGTTATTTTATGTTCACAATACACTTGCAACCTTATACATTTATCAAAGACCCTTTTGTGTGTGTGGGGGGGGGGGGGAAGGGGGTTAAGTCAGAGCATACCCACCCATTACACACCTTACCCAAAAACCCATTCATTCCCATCATTGTATGATAATGTGGTCACCCTCTCTCCAAACAAATAATGTGGGAAAATTCATGATTTTCTCTCAGGCTACTTCCCAATATAGATTACTTTGGCCTAACTGCCAGAGCTGGATTACCCCCCACCAATTTATTACATGGTAACCATCCCACCTCATCCACTCCAGAATACATAGCAAACAAGAAGAAATATCTTTGGGCTGTCATTTTTCATTTGTTCTCAACCACTCCACTTACACCTATCTCATGCCGCTTTCTTCCATGCCAGACATTCCCTTTTACCCAAGGAGGATTCTGTCACCCCATCCTACACCCCTATCTCTCTCTCTCATATATCTATCTCCTGTACTCATAGCATTAATTCAGAAGTTGAAGGATATCTCAAGTGGATTTTTTTCTCTTCCAGTATATTACCTATCTAGAAGAACAAGGGTGTGAGGAGGATGAAGTGCGGCAAGTTTACCACAGAGCGTGCAATATTCACTTGAGGGATAGCCTAAAACCTCATTTAGCCTGGGCAGCCTTTGAGGAACAGAATGGTAAGGGTAATATAAATGGCATTTATAAGGTTTTGTTTGTCTATGTCTAATCCACACTTGAAGCTAAAAGTTGACCAGGCAACAGCCCCTTGGGGCCAGAACTTCATCTGAAAGTGGGTATTTGTAAGCTGCTATGAACAGTAGTAAAATTGACAATTCCTTTTCAGGGATTATGTGCATTTTCTGCAAGAGGGATGTCACCGATTAAATGAAATGGCTTTGCTGTGGATGTGCTGTGTCTTACAGCATTGTGTTTGACCCAGGGCAGTGGGCAAGATGTAGGGATGACTCATCAACCAGGAGGAGGGAAAAAAAAAAATAATAATGGAGGGAGAGGGATTGAATGGGAGTGGAGTATGTGGGGATGAAATGGGAGGTAGCCAAAAAACAAAGGCATAAAATCCACTCCCACCTATTCCATCCCCACATACTCCACTCCTTCCCTCTTATCTTGGCTCCTCCTGGATGACGGGTCATCCCTGCATCTCACCCTCTGCCCTGGGTCAGATGCAGTGTCGCAAAACACAGCACATTCATAGCAAGGCCACTTTATTAAATCGGTGACCCCCCCTTCTCCGTCTCCTCATGCAGAAAAAGAGAAGATGGGAAGAAATATTTTAATCTATACTCCCTCTCATGCATCACAGCATCATCCATACACACCCATTCTCCATTCACCCCTATCTCCTGTCTTCTCCTGTCCTTCCTCAACAGACATTCCCCTCTTTCCCAGTGCCCCTTTTACCCCATCCATCCATCTCATCGTAGGTCACCCCCTTATGTTCACTTCCATCTCTGCCTTCCACTCCTTTTACTAATCTTTCTTCACTCATTCTTTCCATGTGTCCATACTGTAACCATAGCTCCAATTCTGTGTATCAGTATACCAAAAGGCCCTTTTCCCCCCCTGTATTCTTTCCATTCCTCTCCAAATATCCATTCATTGCCCCTCCCCTCCAAATACCTATTCATTGCCCCTCCCCTCCAAATACCTATTCATTGCCCCTCCCATTGTAGCTCTTTGTGGATGAAGGGTAAACGGTTAACTACACAACAAAAAGAGGAAAAATTCAAGACATCCAGACTTTAATACAATTTTTTATATTTTTTTATTATTATTATTATTATATATATATTTTTTCCATTAAGTTTTCTAGTCAAACTTTAAAAAAAAAAATAGTATTTGGAAAATAACATGTTCAAATTTTAAGACAGAAATAGCAAATTATGGCTATATCAGGATTAGTTCCTGTCTGGAATAACTAAAGGTATATAAATGTTGCAATAACAGTTTTTGATTTTTTATGTAGCAAATTATGCGCTTTCCAGGTTATGCCGATCGATCACTTGAAATTCTCAAGGATGTGAGAGAGAGAGTGATCGGGGGTCTGGAAGCTTGGGTTCAATCAGCTGGTGTAGAGCGCCGACGTGGCAATTTGGATGCAGCCCAGAATCTGTACTTGACATGCTTAGAAGACTGCAGAAATATGGACAACAAACCTAGTCACTCAAATATGTCCCTCAAGTATGCCAGGTTCCTGTGGCTGGTGAGTATTGTATTTACTAGTTCCCATGGCTTATAACCTCTTCAATACAAGTCAAATTTTCGCACGCAGCATTGGATGCCTAATGTATGATGATTCAATGATGCATCACACTACTTGTGTTATTACTCGTTCTCTTTTACTCTGAGTAATAATAAACACAGAAAATGTGATCAAGCCAGTTCACAGAATTTGAGGATCACTCGGCTACAACTACAAAATAAATACAATCAAGGCACTGACACCGGCATCCTTGTATAGCCACTTGTGTCTCATACCGTTTATGTAGGCATCATCGTATAGAAGAGGTTAATATTGCCATACAATGTAAATTACATGTATCAAAGGCCCATATTCCTTATGAGAAGGACAAGTCAAAGTGTAGTGTGTATTATACCCTATTTGGGGTATTGGCTGTATGTTATTATGAAGTTAAAAGCTGTTCAGTAGCATGCAGCTGATATTAGGGTCAAAATGGGGCACCCCTATAGACCAGAGCCACACATAATTTTGTCTGTGACATAGGAGATATCTGTTCTGTACCATCTCTCTGAATGTTCATATCAATTTTTGCTGAACCCTGTGTTAGGGGTGAAAGAATACTGCCACCAAGTGTTCCTACTTGGGTCATAAAAGGTGACAAAAGCAGGACTGGGCAACCTTATCTTTGTAGCCCCAAAGGGAAAAAAAAAGGGGGGGGGGGGTCTAGGAGGAGTTTTCCAACCAGAACACTAAGGTTTGGGTCTATTAATGTGCATGGATGTGGTACAGGTGAGAGTAAAAGGGAAGAGATAGGCAGTATGTTTGTGAGGAGATAGATATGTTGGTAATGAGTGAAACTAAGTTGAAAGGGATAGGTGAGTTTGAGTTTGGGAGTGTAGTTGGGAGGGTGTCAGGAGTGAAGAGAGGATGAGGGAAAGAAAGGGTGTTCATATTAGTAAGTGAAGAGACAGGTAAAACATATGGTGGAGTGGAAGGAGGTTTCTTCAAGGTTAATGTGGATGAAGGTGAAACTGGGAAGGGAGGTGTGGTTTTTTTGTATGTGCATACGGATGTGGTAGTGAGAAGAGTGTAGAGGAAAGGGAGGCTTTTTGGATAGATTTAAATGAGTGCATAGAAGGTTTGGGGAGAAATGTCAATATAGTGTGGTATTTGGAGATCTCAGTGCTAGGGTAGGAGATGAACCAATAGACAGAGTGGTTGGGAAATATGGAGTTCCAGGAAAAAATTGTCGAGAAATATGGAGGCATATGGATTGTTCTGTTGTCTAGAATACAATATCTAAAAAATATGTATATAATAATAATTTGGATTGACCTGTTTTTTTGCATATTTGCACAGTTCATGGGAGATCAGACTGAAGCCCTTCAAGTCCTCAAACAAGCCCGAGAGTTTGATAAGGTAAGAGTAAAAAAATGAGGAACTGCTACTGACCAGAGCCAAACTATACATTCTCTCCCCCTTTCTTCTATCTTCTCTCTCACAACTTCTCCACCTTCACATAAATCTGCTTTGTCAGCATCTTCATTTAACATTGTTCATAAATGTTATATAGCTATTTTTTTTTTAACATGTATTAATTTATTCAATATCTTTATCATATAGGAAAATTCAACACTTTTGCTGAACATTGCTGACATTAGTCTTGCCTGCCACCCACCACGCTTGGAGGAAGCTGCACAAGCCCTTAAAGCTGGAACTGAAGATTCCATGGCCTCTGAGGTGCGGATAATGTTTGCTCATCGTTACATGCATTTCCTTAACGAGTGTGGAGAAGATCGCAAGAGCATAAAAGAAGGCCAGCAGCTATTGAGAGAGGTACAGAAGGATGTTATGGCCAAAAATGTAGAAATGATGGACTCGCCTAGCAAACAGTCCACAGATGGAGGAGGCATTGCAGTGTAAGTTATCTGACCCATTTTGTATGAAGCCAAAAGTCCCCTTTTTTCCTTAACATAAATGTCTTTAAATTCTAACATTGCCTATGATAATGACTTGATGTATAGAAATTACCAAAGCAGCAGTATATCATGTTTTTAGTCATTACTGTATGGACTTACTGACCCAAGTCCAAGCATACACTTGTGTTATGAAATGTGCATGGTTGTGGTACAAATGAGAGTAAAGGGAAGAGATTGGTAGTATGTTAATGAGAAGAAAGATGGACGTGTTGGCATTAAGTGAAATTAAATTGAAAGGGAAGGGAGAGTTTGAGTTGGGAATAGGCTGTCAGGAGTGTGTGTCCATGTGGCTTTCCCATTCTATATTTTTATCTTGCAATAAAAATATCAGAATGCTTTGTACATTGGTATACATTTAAATACAGGTATCCCAAATACTTTCCTGACATCAGGTTTTCTCATTTAAATTTTTTCTCAGTGTGGAGACACGGAGAGACCAGAAGCGATCAAGTGACAAGAACAGCAGTAGTGGCAGTGTCAATGGTGCTGACAAGAATAGTACAACCAGTATGAACAGTCAAGCCAGCAATTTCAATAATAGCAGTAATAATAACTTCCAGCAGAGTTACGGACCATATCAAGGCTATGGACCAGGCTATGGAACACCACATTACCAGAGCTGGGGCTACCCCCCTCAGCAAGGTGGTTATGGATACAATCAGCAGGGTTGGGGCAACTACTCAAATTACTATGGCCAGAGATAAATAGGAGTGCGTTCGTGTGTGTGCATAGCCAAACCAAGCATCCGTACCGTACTGTGATTCATGAGAGCATACAGCATTGCTGGTTGTGGACCAACCAATAATTTTGCATGAGAGGGGTGTGCCAGATTAGAGCTGTTAGACAAGCAGTTGTGCCATGTAGCTCATGTGACATTTGTGGCATGGACCATGTGACGTGCAAATATGGTTGACCAAGCAATTACTGTGAGCCTCACTTTTTCTCACTCTGTCTCTATCAGTCTATCTCCTGTCATTATTTTTTCTTAAGTCTTATTGCTTTTGCTCTTGTTTGTCAAGACTTGGTAGTTTTTAGTGATAAGAAAGTTCATGTAAAAATAGACTGTGGAACTCAGCCTGAGAAGGCATTCCAGTTTTGGTCCCATGCAGGACAGAGAAGTTTTGTATCAAGAATTTCTTATTACTTTTTTTTTCTCACTCCCTCTCTCTCCTGTATGTAAGGAACTTGTTAATCATTTCCAGGTACCCCAGAGACGTGGAACTGCAATTCATGTTGATGTACACTGAAAGACAAATCCTGTATGTATAGGAACATCATATGCATATGTGTTGTCCTTTTATTCATTTGTAAATAATAAAGAAAATTTCTTGAGCAGAATTTCTCTGAATTCCTTTGATCATAAGTTTGATGAAGACTTTTCTGAAGTTAGAAAATTAAATTGCAAGAAAAAAAAGTGGAAGGAAAAGTTTCAAATTGAAAGTCCTTGAGAAGTAGAGATATAGTAGTGGGTTTTAGTGAGAAAATAAATAGGGATATAGTAGCAGACAGGCCAAAACTGGTAGAGGCATGTGTGATGCTTAAAAAAATGGTGTAAGATCAAGAGTAATTGTGTAGAGTACTGTGCTAAAGATAAATGTGGGTAAAAGTAAGGTGATGAGATGTACAAGGGGTGAAAGTGGCAGTAGACTGGAAGTGAACATTAAGGGAGAGCGACTGGAGGAAGTGGATAGTTTTAGATACTTGGGTGCAAGTGTAGCAGGAAAAGGTGGAGTGAAGGTGGAGGTAGAATGTAGATTGAGAGAAGCGAGTAAATGCCTTGGTGGTAAGAGTGTAATGAGGAATAGACATTTGGGAATGGATGCGAAGAGGAGACTGTATGAAGGAGTGATTGTGCCAACAGCACTGTATGGAGCAGAAACGTGGAACGAGAAGAAGAGAGAAGGAGTTTGAGATGAGGTGTCTGAGAAGTATGGTGGGGGTTACTAGGCTGGATAGAGTGAGAAATGAGGAGGAGAACAGGGGTGAAAAAGGATTTGGGAGATAGGGTTGATGAAAGAATATTAGGATGGTTTGGACACATGGAAAGAATGAGTGAAGAAAGACTAGTAAAAGAGGTATGGAAGGCAGATGTGGAGGGAGTGAACATGAGGGGACGTCCTAGGATGAGGTGGATGGATGGGGTGAAGGGGGCTTTGGGGAAGAGGGGAATGTCTGTTGAGGACGGAAGACAGAGGTGAGTGGAGAATGGTTGTATATGGATGATGTTGTGACTGCATGAGGAGGAATGGGCGGGGGGGTGGGGTAGTATGTGTGAGTAAATTTTGACGCAGCCCGAAGGGATTTCTCCCCGTCCTCGCCTTATATGCAAAGGGGGACGGAGAGGGGGGGTCGCCGATTAAATGAAGCGGCCTTGCTGTGGATGTACTGTGTCTTGCGACACTGCTTCTGACCCAGGGCGGTGGGCAGGGTGCAGGGATGACCCGTCATCCAGGAGGTGCTCAGATGAAAGGAAGGGTGGGAGGGGTGTGGAGTGTATTTAGGGATGAAATGGGTGGGAGTGTTTTTATGCCTTTCCCTTTTTGGCTACCTCCCTTGGAAGGGGGAAAAAGCCTTGGTATATGTATGTATGTATGTACTGTGCTGAGAGTTTCCCAGCACCTCTGCACTTGGAAGTGCATAAAGAAAATTGAGAAGAAATAAATACATAAGATAGAAAAATGGGTAACATCAAAAACTCGAATTAGAAGCAGTTGGAGCAACCCAAGGGGCATCACCTAAACAGCAATGCAGATCCCTAGCAAACATTCTAAAGCAAGTTCTCACTGTTCCAGAATAGAGAAAAATAAAATACTAAAAATCAGACCAGACTGAGCCCACCCCTCCATTAACAAAAATGTAGGAGGAATAAACCAATTAACCACTAAAGTATGATGGCACCTACGTAGGCACGAATGGGTACACAATCCTGGTGTCAGTGTCTTTAATATATATATATTTTTGTAGTTGTACATGAATTACCCTGGATTCTGTGAACTGGTTTAATCACATTTTGTGTGTTTATTATTATTCAGAGTAAAAGAGGACACAGTACAGCAGTGACTTTATATTTTATAATGCGAGTACTGTAGTTTGATGATTCGTACTTATGGCATCTGATGCTCCATGCGAGATTTTGACTCGTACTGAAGTGGTTAAGAATCAACCATGCTAGGGCCCAGGTAAGATTTGAAATATCCATCTAAAGTATCCAGGCTCAAAGGTAGTGAAAGCCTTAACTGATTTTTTAAACCACACCTAGTTGCACTATGAAATTAAAACCTCGTCTAGGGTATGGGCTGCATGTTATTGTGGGGTTAAGGATGTACATGTTCTAAGGGTAGAAAGTGGGGTAATATCAGATATTTTTTGGTGGAAGGTAAGTTGAGAGTGGAGGATAGATGGAGAAAGGAAAAGAACAGAAGGTAGGGAGGTACTTAAACTGCTTAAATGAGAAAGAAAAGGAATACAAGAAGCTGAAAGAGGAGTGGAAGTGGAGGACAGAGTAGAACTAGGAGTGGAGGAGGAATAGGGATGGTTCAAGGAGGGAGTCACAAGGCATGCAAAGATGGTGTGTGGAACAAGGAGGAGAGAAAGAAATGCAAGGGTAGTGAGTGGTGGGATGAGGAAACAAAAAAGGTTGTAGAAGAGAAGAAATGACCATTCACTTGGTTACAAAATAGGAGTAGAGAATCATATGAGAGGTACAAAGAAAAGAAGTAAAACATAAGATAAAGAGGAGAGCAGATGTGAAATGGGGTAAGAGTATGACAGAAAATTTTGAACATAAAAAAAAAAATTGAAAGCAAGTAAGAGAGGAAGAGGAGGTGAATCAAGTAGAGAAGAAAAGGTAAAAGGTGCAGATGGAGAGATGATAATGGAAGAGACGGCAATAAGAGGAAGATGGGCAGAGTATTTTAGGGAATTGCTAAATGTGAAGGAGGATAGGGAGGGAAAGGTAGTGCTAAGAAAATGACAGTGATAAGTGAGGAAAATGGAGGAGAAATAAGGAAAGATGAGGTGAAGGCAGTTGTTAAGATGATGAGAGCAGGTAAGGCACCTGGGTTGGATTGGTGTCATGCAGAATGTCTAATAAAAGGAGGTACAGTGATGGTGGACTAGCTGGTAAGGTTATTTAATTTTTAAGAGAGGGTGGAGTGCCAGAGGACTGGAGGAGTGCCTGTATAGTTCCAGTTTACAAGGGAAAAGGGTACAAGTGTGAGTGTAGTAGTTTCAGAGGGAACAGTTTGTTAAGTGTAGTTGGGAAGGCTTATGAGAATATTAGGAGAGGAACAGGGAGTAATTGATGAACAGTGTGGGTTTAGGACAGGTAGGGTTTGAGTGGATCGGATTTTTGTGGTAAGACAGATATGTGAGAAAGCTTTAGGAAAAGGTATGGATGTTTTTTGGGACTTCATGGATTTGGAAAAGGCTTATGACAGGGTAGACAGGAAGGCACTGTGGGAGGTATTGCAGATATATGGGATAGGAGGAAAGCTGTTAAGGGCATTCAAGTTTTTATGAGAGTAGTAGAGTTTGTGTTAGAATCAGAAATAGAGTGAGTGGTTTGAGGTAAAGGTGGGACTTTGCAGGGATGTGTTATGTTGCCTTGGCTGTTCTATTTATACATGGATAGGGGTGGTGTGAGAGGTAAATGCAAAGGTAATGGGTCAGGAATTGGAGATGGTTTAAGGAAATGGAGAAAAGTGGGAGATAAGCCCGTTGTTGTTTGTTGACGACACTGTGTTTTTGGCAGGATCAAAGGAGGGATTGAGGAAGTTAGTGACAGAGTTTGGGAAGGTCTGTGAAAGAAAGAAGTTGAAGATAAATGTGGTTAAAAATAAGGTGATACATATACAAGGGGAGAAAGTGGCAGCAGACTGGAAGTGAGCATTAAGGGAGAGAGACTGGAGGAAGTGGATAGTTTTAGATACTTAGGTGTGAATGTGGCTGGAAAGGGAGGAGTGGAGGTAAAGGTAGAATGTAAATTGAGAAAAGCAAGTAAATACCTTGGGGGATTAAAAAGTGTAATGAAAAATAGACATTTGGGAATGGATGCTAAGAGGAGATTGTGGGGGATAGGTGGTTAGGGAATATGTGTGAAAAAATTTGACGCTGCCCGAGGGGATTTCTCCCCGTCTTCTCTTTTTCTGCATGAGGGGATGGAGAGGGGGGTCACCGATTTAATGAAGCAGCCTTGCTGTGGATGTACTGTGTCTTGGGACACTGCTTCTGACCCAGCACAGTGGGCAAGATGCAGGGATGACCTATCATCCAGGAGGAGCTAAGATTAGAGGGAGGGAGGGCGGTGAATGGGAGTGGAGTATGTTGGGATGGAATGGGTGGGAGTGGATTTTATGCCTTTGTTTTTTGGCCACCTCCCTTGTAAGGGGGAAAGCCTTTGGTATATGTATGCAGAAAGAGCAAGCCACTTGAAAATGATGCAGTGTAAAGATGAATCTCCTTACTATTTGCCATATCTAAGTAGAAGGAAAGATTAGTAACTGAAACACAAACTACCTGGCTCCCATAACCTAACTTTTCAACTCCAAATGACCTACGCATCCAATCACCTGTCTTTATTCACACAAGATATCCTTCTAGACCAGGAATGGTAGGTAGTTTCAGACTAACACCACAGTTACTATTTCTAACTTCTTACAGCCCTTATTACCCCAAACTCCACAACATTGTTGTTCTTTCTCCCATCCAAACTGGAAAACTTCCAACATCAATATTCACAACCAGAACAGTAGAAGACTACAGAACAATTGACACAACAATGAGTTATCACATGACTTCTGCAGCACTCCTATCATTCCCAAAAACTCATCACTAAGCAATAGTTTGGATCAAGTTAACTCACATATACCAAGGGTTTTTTTTCCCCTTACAAAGGTAGCCAAAGTCAAAGGCATAAATCCACTCCCACCCATTTCATCCCCACATACTCCACTCCCATTCACCACCCCTACCTCCCTCTTTTCTTGGCTCCTCCTGGATGACAGGTCATCCCTGCATCTCACCCACTGCCCTGGGGTCAGAAGCAATGCAGAAAGACACAGCACATCCACAGCAAGACCACTTCAACTCACTGTACATAAACATGTCAACTCTGCACATATTTATCATTATATAATACATATATCAACAGTTTTTTCACCCTTACAAGGGAGGTAGCCAAAAACAAAGGCATAAAAAACAACTCCCATCCATTCCATCACATATCTAATGAGTATGTCCTCCACAGTTCTTATTTTAGGGGGAAAACACTGCTCTTTTACCATGAAGTTGCAGATTATGTAAGAATAATCTGTGTGTGGTGGACAGTCATTATGTGATTTTTCTATACAAAGATTGCCATCTTTAACACAATTATGCTAGTCTGTGAACAGATGATATTGATAATGAAATGTATATATCCCTTCACAAATTTTGTAACTGGCTAGATGATTGGGATATCATAGACATAGTCAGTGGTAAATTAAGCAAGGAAAAATGTACTACAATAAGATGTACTACCTTAGCAATGATCGAGGTAATCAGTTATTGGATAAATGAACTGAAAATGTCTATGCATTAATAGCAAAATTTCAAACTGATCAACTTGAGGCCAGATTCAGCCAATATTGCCAACTTGCTGGCTGTAATTATAATGTTTCAATGCAACTGGTATTTGAGTGAAAAAAAAAGCTACGACTTATGTCAACACTGAAAATACCTCTCAGAAACCAGAACATGGACTTAATTGATTTAAAAGAAATGAAGTGGGAGAAAACGCACAGTGATGATTTATCTAATTTCAATAACTTTGATGTAGAAATTACATTGAATGATATTGAAAAAACATTAATTAATTTCCAAGTCTCATATATTTGGCAGGCTATGTTGCTATGTGGTTACCAAAAAAAAATTAAATGATATTCATGTAAAGACTTCCTAACTTGTAATAAAAATGTTGAGGATTTGCCAGACAGTAACAGCTACACACAAGGAATTACCAGAGGTTCTCTTCTCTACCCTGATGAGCGAGTAGTCAATATAGTTATATATAATTATATTGCAGTCAACAAGCTAACAGCAAACCCAGACATTACACATTTATTGAACCATAGGAATGTCGCCACAGAAATAACAATAAACATTCTTGCAAATATTGATGTTTTCCTACAATTAAATAGTTGTGGTAATGAACACAGTATAAATAAAGTTCAGAAAATATTAGTATGGACATCAACAAATGGCTTGCTCAACAATTTCTGTACCAAAGAAAATGATTTCATACACCAAAGAAAACTGGAAAAAAAAAAGGAATCTTCAGAAGTTAACAGGACAATTTTACTGAGGTTAGTGTCAATCATATTCATTATTCTCTTCTCTGTAATAGAATTCAATTAAAATTTGTAATCAAAACCATGTTGTGGGTTTCTTTATCCCAATTAGAGAATTTAGAATTTCATGCCAGGGTAGTTGCATTGAATTACTAATGTTGATATAAAACTGTGGTAGTGAACACAAGGGTTGGGTCCAAGTACATGTACTTGTATTTGGATTTAAGTACAGATTTTCATGTAAAACTTGTACTTAGACCCAAAGTACAGTACTTGAAAAACACCAAGTTAATTTAAGCACAAACAAGCAAATTGTTATTAATAAGAAGTTATATATTGTATATATATTCTAGCAATTTTTGTGATAATAATATGGAGTAAAGGCACGTATTTACCTAGTTGTATTTACCTATTTGTAATATACGGGAGGGGAGCTATGCTCGTGGGGACCCGTCTTTGTATCTCTCTGCATCAAGTTTTATCTTAAAATCTTGTACAGTATAGTGTTAGCACATACTGTTTTGTTGTCTAATTTGTTCCATGTATTTATCGCTCTGTGTGGGAAACTTCCTTTTCAATTTTTTTCTATAATTATCCTTTTTCAATTTTTTTCCGTGTCCTCTTGTTTTACCGTTTTCCCACACTAATAGGTTGTTCCTGTCTAAAACTTCCATTCCTTTCATTATTCTGTAGATAGTTAGCAAATCTCCTCTTTCTCTTCTTTGTTCCAGAGTTGGTAGGTTCAATTTGGATAGTCTTTGCTCATATGTTAGTTCGGCAAGTGTCGGTGATAGTTTGGTTGTCGCTCTTTGTAATCTTTCTAGTTTCTTAATATTCTTTTTGGTACTGGGTGTCCAAAGTGATGCTGTGTACTCAAGTTTTGGTCTTATTAGTGTAGTTAGTATTTTCCTTATCATTTCTTCGTCCATATAAGTAAATGCCACTTTGATTGCTCTCAATAAGTTGTAGGTTTCTCCGAACATCTTATTTATATGCTTATCTGGTTTCATGTCCTTTCCAATCATCACTCCAAGATCTTTTTCATAGTTTTTTTTTTCTTCTTCCCCAATTCTGTAATCTTTTGATATTCTATTTCTACTCTTTCCAAATTCCATTATACTGCATTTCTTAATATTGTATTTTACTTCCCACTTTTGAGTCCAATTCCATATTGTGTCCAGATCTTGTTGCAATGAGTTGCAATCCTCTTCCGTTTTTACTTTCTTAAGTAATTTTGCATCATCTGCAAAAAAAATTATATAGCACTCCACGCCTTCATTCATGTCATTAATGTATACAGCGAACATGATCAGGGCCAGTACTGATCGTTGCGGGACACCGCTTTTTACTTCTTCCCAGTTGGAGCATTTTCTCTAATTACAACTCTCATTTTCCTCCCAATCAGGAAGTCTTTCATCCATTCCAATAATTTTCCTCTGATGCCACCTTTTGACTCTATCTTATTTATTAGTTTCCTATGAGGTACCTTATCAAATGCCTTTTGCAGGTCCAGAAAAGTACAGTCTGCCCATCCATCTCTTTCTTGTATTATGTCTACTAATCTTGAGTAAAAGCAGATTAGATTTGTTGTACAGGATCTCACTTGTCTAAATCCAATTTGATTTGGGTTCAGTATAGATTTTTCTTCCAGGTATTTAACCCATCTGTTTTTGATCACTCTTTCACAAATTTTTGCTATTGTGCTTGTTAGTGAGACCGGTCTGTAGTTAGATGGATCTTCCTTATCACCTCCCTTATAAATTGGTACAATGTTTGCTTTTTTCCAGTCCAATGGCACTTTTCCTTCTTTAAGTGAGGATTTAATTATATCATATATTTTGTCTGTTAATTCTTCCATGCATTCTTTCAGTATCCAGTTAGCTATTCCGTCTAGGCCATGTGATTTTCTGACATCCAGGGTTTTAATTTGATCACTGATTTCTTTTTGTGTTACGTTTATTTCTTTCATTGCTGGGGATAATTCTATCTCTCTAACTTCACTGTTAGGCGAGTTTTCTATTGTTAATACTGATCTGAAGTGGTTGTTCATTATTTCAGCCATTTCCAGTTCTTCTGTAAATTCCTTTTTATCTTGGCGCAGTTTTTCTATTTCTTGTTTGTTTTTCAGTTTTCCATTTACATATTTGTAAAATAGTTTGGGTTCTTCTTTACATTTGTCTATAATCTTTTTTTCATAATTTCTCTTTTCATCTCTGCGTATTTTTACATATTCGTTTCTTAGTTTGATGTACGTTTCCCATTTGCTTTGTTTCTTATCTCTTTTCCATTTTTTCCAAGCCTTGTCTCTTTTTTCCTTTGCTTCACTACATCTTTTGTTGTACCAGTTCTTTATGTATGCCTTTTCCATTTTTTGTTGTGGTACAAATTTTTTCACTCCTTCATTATAAATTTCTTTTAATATGTTCCATTTTTCTTCTATCCCTGTATCTTCGTTTTAGAAATTTTCCCAGTTTGCATTGCGAAAGAATATTTTAAGTTTCTCAAAGTTTGTTTTGTTATACATAGGTCTTCCTATTCTATGTTTATCATTTTTGCTTTGGTCTGTTCTTTCAATTCCATTTCTATTAGTACGTGGTCACTTTTTCCTATCGGAGTTTTGTAAATAATATTTTCAATTATCTCAGGTTCTGTCGTAAGTATTAAGTCCAATTTTGAGGGTTCTTCATTTCCTCTATATCTAGTATTTTCTCTAATCCACTGGGTCATTGTGTATTCAATGGTCAAGTCAAGGAGTACATTGCCCCAGTGTTTCTCTCCCCCTTTCACTGTCATATCTTCCCAGCATATTTCTTTTGAGTTAAAGTCACCCATAATTACTGTATTTCCTCCATCCTTCAGTGTTTCAATTAGTTCTTCTTTTGTATCATCTAGTAACTCGGCATGATCCCTTTCTGTCCAGGCTTGTGTTTTAGGAGGTACATATACCACTGCAAATTTTTTCTTCATTTTTTTACCTTCGACTTGTACTATAATTGATTCTACATTATTTTTTCCTTCAGTTATCTCCGTCTGGGGTATTGGCTCCTCTCCGTCTGCGGTATTGGCTGCTTGTTATTGTGGCAAAGTAGCATGCAGTTGATACTTTAGGGTCTATATGGGGCGCCCCTACGGACCAGAGCCACACATCATTTTGTCTATGATAGAGGAAAACTCTGTTCATAGAGAAATGATGACACTTTTATACTACGACTGTCCCTCCGTTATGCTGTCCTCTAACCCCTTGTTGCTGTCCTGTACCATTTCTCTGAGTATTCCTTTTCTGTGATGGGGGAATTCCCTGTGGTGGGGGAAAAGAATACTGCCACCAAGTATTCCCACTTGGATCGTAAGAGGCGAGAAGAAAGGGATGGGGATTGGGACTAGGCATCCTTCTCCTTGTAGCCCCACAGGGGAAATTAAAAAAAAAAAAAAGAAGGCATAAGAGGGGCTGGAAAGCCTCGAACCAGCACCCTAAGGTTTGGGTCTTTTAATGTGCGTGGATGTGGTACAGATGAGAGTAAAAGGGAAGAGATAGGTAGCATGTTTGTGAGAAGAAAGATGGATGTGTTGGCTTTGAGTGAAACTAAGTTGAACGGGAAGGGTGAGTGTAAGTTTGGGAGTGTAAGTGGGAAGTTATCAGGAGTGAAGAGAGGGCGAAGGAGGGAAGGGGTGGCTATTCTAGTAAGTGAAGAGATAGGTAAACGGGTAGTGGAATGGAAGGAGGTTTCCTCAAGGATAATGTGGATGAAGGTGAAACTGGGGAAGGCGATGTGGGTCTTTGTAAGTGCATATGGGCCTGGCAGTGAGAAGAGTGTAGAAGAAAGGGAGGCCTTTTGGATAGATCTAAATGAGTGCATAGAGGATTTGGGAAGAAATGTCAATGTGATAGTACTGGGAGACCTTAATGCTAGGGTGGGAAATGGTCCAATCGATGGAGTGGTTGGGAAATGTGGAGTTCCAGGAAAGAATCGTAGTGGAGAGTTGATGGTGGAAATGTGTCTAGAAAGAGAGTTGATGATAGCAAATACAGTGTTTCGGAAGAAAGTCAAGCATAAGTACACATGGGAGAGGGTGGTGGAGGGAAGGGTGGTAGATAGAGCGCTAATGGATTATGTGGTGGTAAATAGGATTATGATAGGAAGAGTTGAGGATGTACATGTGCTAAGGGGAGAGGGTGGGGGAATATCAGATCATTTTTTGGTGGAAGGTAAGTTGAAAGTGGAGGATAGATGGAGGAAGAGGAAAGGGACAAAAGGTAGGGAGGTTCTTAGAGTGAACTCTTTGAATGAGAAGGAAAAGGAGAAGGAGTACGGAAAGAAGCTGAAGGAGGAGTGGGAGTAAAGGGTAGAGTAGAGCTGGGTGTGGAGGAGGAATGGGGATGGTTCAAGGAGGGAGTTAATAAGTGTGCAAGGATGGTGTGTGGAACAAGAAGGACAGGGGGAAATAGAAGAAAGGGTAGTGAATGGTGGGATGAGGAAACAAAAAAGGTTGTAGAAGAGAAGAAGCGAGCTTTCACAGATTGGTTACAAAATAGGACGAGGGAGTCATATGAGAGGTACAAAGAAAAGAAAAGAGAAGTAAAGCAAAAGGTAAAGGTTGCAAAGAGGAGAGCAGATGTGAAATGGGGTAAGAGTTTGACAGAAAATTTTGAAAGTAATAAAAAGATGTTTTGGAAAGAAATTAAGAGAGGAAGAGGAGGCGAATCAAGTAGAGAAGAAATGGTAAAAGGTGCAGATGGAGAGATGATAATGGAAGAGAAGGCAGTAAGGGGAAGATGGGCAGAATATTTTAGGGAGTTGCTAAATGTGAAGGAGGATAGGGAAGGAAAGATTGCTGCAGTGGGATGTGCGAAGAAAATGAGAGTGATGAATGAGGAGAATGGAGGAGAAATAAGGAAGGATGAGGTGAAGGCAGTTGTTAAGATGATGAAAGCAGGTAAGGCACCTGGTCTGGATGGATGCCATGCGGAATGTCTGAAAAAGGGAGGTACAGTGATGGTGGACTGGTTGGTGAGGTTATTTAATGTTTGTTGGAGAGAGGGTAGAGTGCCAGAGGACTGGAGGAGTGCCTGTATAGTTCCTCTTTACAAGGGAAAAGGGGACAAGTGTGAATGTAGTAGTTTCAGAGGGATTAGCTTGTTGAGTGTAGTTGGGAAGGCTTATGGGAGGATCTTGGTTGAGAGGATTAGGAGAGGAACAGAAGGAGTAATTGGTGAGGAACAGTGTGGATTTAGGACAGGTAGAGGTTGTGTAGATCAGATCTTTGTGGTAAGACAGATATGTGAGAAAGCTATAGGAAAGGGGAAGGATATTTTTTGGGCTTTTATGGATCTGGAAAAGGCTTATGATAGAGTAGACAGGAGGGCACTGTGGGAGGTTATGCAGATATATGGGATAGGAGGAAAGCTTCTGGGAGCTGTCAAGAGTTTTTATGAGAGTAGTAGAGCTTGTGTCAGGATTGGAAATGGAGAGAGTGAGTGGTTTGAGGTAAAGGTGGGACTTCGTCAAGGATGAGTTATGTCGCCCTGGCTGTTCAACTTATACATGGATGGGGTGGTGCGAGAGGTAAATGCAAGGGTAGTGGGCAAGGGATTGGAGATGGTTAAAGAAAATGGAGAAAAGTGGGAGGTGAGCCAGCTGTTGTTTGCGGACGACACTGCGCTTGTGGCAGGATTGGAGGAGGGATTGAGGAAGTTGGTGGCAGAGTTTGGGAGAGTATGTGATAGAAGAAAGCTAAAGATAAATGTGGGTAAAAGTAAGGTGATGAGATGTACAAGGGGTGAAAGTGGCAGTAGACTGGAAGTGAACATTAAGGGAGAGCGACTGGAGGAAGTGGATAGTTTTAGATACTTGGGTGCAAATGTGGCAGGGAAAGGTGGAGTGAAAGTGGAGGTAGAATGTAGATTGAGAGAAGCGAGTAAATGCCTTGGTGGATTAAAGAGTGTAATGAGGAATAGACATTTGATGCTAAGAGGATGCTAAGATGCTAAGAGGAGACTGTATGAAGGAGCGATTGTGCCAACAGCACTGTATGGGGCAGAAACATGGAACATAAGAGAGGAAGAGAGAAGGAGTTTGAATGTGTTTGAGATGAGGTGTCTGAGAAGTATGATGGGGGTTACTAGGCTAGATAGAGTGAGAAATGAGGAGGTGAGGAGGAGAACAGGGGTGGAAAAGGAGCTGGGAGATAGGGTTGATGAAAAAATATTAGGATGGTTTGGACACATGGAAAGAATGAGTGAAGAAAGACTAGTAAAAGAGGTGTGGAAGGCAGATGTGGAGGGAGTGAACATGAGGGGATGTCCTAGGATGAGGTGGATGGATGGGGTGAAGGGGGCTTTGGGGAAGAGGGGAATGTCTGTTGAGGAAGGACGGGAGAGGACAGAAGACAGGGGTGAATGGAGAATGGTTGTATATGGATGATGATGTGATAGCATGAGGTGGAATGGGGGGGTGAGGTAGTATGTGTGAGCAAAATTTGGCGCGGCCCAAAGGGATTTCTCCCCGTCCTCTCATTTTATGCAATGGGGGGACGGAGAGGGGGGGGTCGCCGTTTTAATGAAGCGGCCTTGCTGTGGATGTGCTGTGTCTTGCGACACTGCTTCTGACCCAGGGCAGTGGCCAAGGTGCAGGGATGGCCCGTCATTCAGGAGGTGCTAAGATAAGAGGGAGGGTGGAGGGGTGTGGAGTGTTTTCAAGGATGGAATGGGTGGGAATGATTTTATGCCTTTTTCTTTTTGGCTACCCCCCTTGTAAGGGGGAAAAAGCCTTGGTATATGTATGTATGTATTTTTGTTACAGTTGAATCTTTCTTGGCCAAAATTAGAACTCCTCCGCCCTGTTTGTTCTTTCTATTCTTTGTCCAACAGTTATATTCACCTTGTCCCACAGTGTGGGGTGTTAGTATGAACTTTAATTTGGTCTCTACAATTCCCATTATGTCTGTTTTTTTCTAATACTAGATAATTGTTTAATTCGTTTATTCCTGAGATTATTCTGTCTATATTTGTGTAAGCTATTTTTAGTTTCCTTTCTCCTCCTCCCCTTCTGTCTTCTTTGTTTCCATTTTCCCTATGACTATGTATTTTTTCCTCAGCCTCATGTCTATCACTCTCCAAAAACAACTCCTTTTCTTTTTCAGTTCTATTCTCATTCCTTTCATTTGCCTCATTAGTCATTCCTATGTTCCTTTTCTTTCTCTTTTTCTTCCTCACTCATTTCTTTTTTTATCCATATATTTTTGTACTGTTCACTGCTTGCTAATCTCATTGTTCTAGTTAAAATTCCTTCTACACTTGATTGCAATCTAAGTTTTACTTTTAATGGTCTATACTGCTTATCTTTAGAGTACCTGCCCATTCTATGAGTTTCCTCGATTTCTCGGTCCCAGCCTAACTCATCTGTTTGTAACTCCTTTAGTATTTCTTTGGCAATCTCTTTTTCTTCCTTTTCCCTCTGATATCTTGGTACATTGTGCTTTTCTTTAATGCCATAGACTACTATACACCTTTTTCTATCCACTGTGTCCCTAACTAGGTTACTTTTCTCTTTAATAACCTGAATTAGTTTCTTTTGTGTTATCTTTAACTTGTTGTTCCATTATTTCCTTTAGGGATATTTCCTGACTTTCCTGCTCAATTTTCCACTGTTTTTTTATTTCCTGTAGGTCATTCTCCTTAATTTTTTCTTCCACCTTTTCAGTCACTTCTTTCATTTGACTTTTAATTTCTCGTTTCAGAGCCTCGTTCCTACTATCATCCTCACTTTTCAACCTCTCATTATCACCCTTAAGCTGTTTTAATTCCTTTTTCAACTCGTCTATCTCCCTATTGTTTTCTTCGTTGGCTTTCCTTAGGTTTGATACTTCCTGATACATTATCTTATATTCGCTTTTAAGTTCTAATAGTTCATCTACGATATCACTTAGATCTCTACTCCTCATTATGTTCCTGTATCTGGGTTCTCTATCCATCTCTACTCTTAGTAATCCATTTCCTTCTCTTTCAAACCCGGAAAATCTACTTACGTCTAATCTTTGGTATTCTCTTGGTGTTGAAGCGAAGCATGATTTTTTTCTCACTACTCCTAGTGGAGTTTCGATTTTTTGTTTCTTCCAGGCTTCTTTTAGTTGTGTCTTTGGATTTAGGGGTTTCCATTTTTAAGAACAATAAAAAAAGTGAAAAAAAGAAAGTAACGGAGATACAATTTCGACCTACATTGTTTCACCACGATTGCACAGCACACCCCGCGTATAAACAACAAGGCCTACGCCGATCGTTTCTTGTTTATATTTTCGCTCGTAATCCAGCGCTCCGAAAATACGTGTTGCTCCGACCAAGATCTAAGAATATAAGGTCTAACCACTTCCGACCGAATTTCGAGGGAGTTGGCGCAGCGGGCCCGTGAACGTCACCTGGCTGCTCAAAGTGGGGTTAGCGGGTCCTATAGCTGTCAGTTGAAGCTGGTCCGTCGTTCAAAAATGACGTTGCCTTCGCTCGCACTGCTCCACGCAATTAGTTATATTCTGACAAATATTATATAAAATATATATATAAATATATATAAAATATTATAGTTCCTGTCTATATATATGAATATATATGATATATAATATATATATATATAATATAAAATATTATAGTTCCTGTCTTCCTTGGCGTTTCACAGTTTTCTTTAGTGTATCACAAAGATAAAATGGACTCAGCCAAATGACGTCAGATGCTGCGCAGAAGAATTCCAACGGTCTGACCTGTATATTTAGACCTTGGCTCCGACCGTGTCTGGACCGTGTGTATCTATTATATTTTGTAATAAAACTACCAGGTATATTATTGATATAGAACAAGGGACATTTTTAATGCCCTGATACTTACCTTTATATTCTACTTTAAATTTAGTGTTATTACTGATATGAAAAATATATGGATAGTCTTTTGCAGTTGCAGCATAGGGAATATTACTTATTTAAGTTATTCATAAAGTATATGTTCTTGTTTTGCATATGATAAAAGCAATGATGTGCCAAAATAAAGTAAAATTTCTATTTATTATTTTATATTGAATCCCACTTTTTAACAATGAATTAATTCATATTTATATACAAAAACTACTAACTTTTGTGTTGTACAAATATGTGACAGTTTTTATTTCTATTTAGTAAAATAATTGTATTTAATTACAATGGCATATACTTGGACTTGGACTTAAGTATACAGCAAAATGACTATACTTGTACTTTAAAAATATCCAGATGCTTGGACTTGGACTTAAGTGCAGTTGCCTGTATTTGGACCCAACCCTGGTCAACACTGATAAATGCTAAAGAACTAATTATATTTAAGTTACAGAAGAATTATGATATACATTAATCATTTATGAAGTATATATTTCTATATGATATATGTGGCACCATGGCTGACGAGTGAGGGAGAGGACTGAGCTAGGGAGATGACCGAAGTTCATGACATTATGGCCCATTTTTCAGGCCCTCTATATAGAAGGCAATGCCTCAATGGATTGTCTCTTTATACTTAAGGAATTTCAGCGAGCTTGCAAGATGAGCAATGATACTGCTCCAGGTAGTGACAGGATACCTTACTCCTTCCAGAAGCAAATGGAGCCATCTGGGGAGCTGGTAGCACTGGCACTCATCAATGCCTCCTAGGAGGCAAAGCAACTCCCGGTAGAATGGAAAAAGGTAGATGTGGTGCCAGCCAGATGCCCATATACCTTCCATCCTAAATTGGCAAGACCACTGAGTGGATGGTCTTCAATCACCTCTTGTGGTGGATGGAACCCTTCCATCATAATATGTATGGTTTTATAATTGGAGTGGTAGTAATTGACTGTGACTGTGTGGCAACCCTTCTTAGATTGGTTGGTAGTCAGCCTGCCAGTGTGGTGTTTCTGGATCTGGAAAAAGCATTTGTGCTAGCAAGTGCTTCTGCAATTCTTGCATTCATATCTACAAAGAGGGCCCAAGCCAGATTCCTGACCTGGGTTTCAGACTACCTCACAGATTGTAGTGAGAGTGCACTTCCAGGGACACCTATCATACCACAGGATGGAAAATGGGATGCCACAGGGTGGTGTTCTTAGTCCTATCCTCTTCAATGTGCTCAAAGAGAACCTGGCTCTCTTTGATCTAGGGGAGGATGCTTGACTCTGTTATATTACCTAATTGTTATATAGAGGAAAAGAGCAATACTCATTGGATCCTCTCTCCTATTCTCTAGTTTTCTAACATACCTAGAATCAAATTCATGTATGGTTCCAACTTAATCTATATCTTTGATTTCCGATTATCATATTTAGATTTGATCTAATGTATTAAGTTTGGGCTATATCACCTTCTAAGCTATTCCACAAATTTAATACATCTATATGGAAAACTGTATTTCTTCACATTCTTTTGACATGTGGTCTTTCTTAATTTACTTCCATGACCTCTTAAATTGCTCCCATCTTTAATCAGGGGATCTCTTCTATTAGTGCAATCTCTCCCCTTTAGTGACCTGAACACTGTAACATGACACCTCTTTCTTTTCCATCTTTCAAAGTCAGTAGACCCAGTACATTTAATCTTTCCTCATATGGTTTATCTTCCAGGGTGGGGACCAGTTTGGTTGCTGCCCCTTGTATTCTCTCAATCTTGTTTATATCCTTTACTCTGTGTAGGGACCATTTTCCTGATATATATTCTAGTCTTAGATGTATCAGCGTTTCAATGAATTTTTTCATCATCTCTCCATCCATATAATGGAATGCCATTTTAATCTTCTGCAGTAGTCCATCTGTCTCTCCCACAATCCTGTTGATATGTATGTCAGGTGACAGGTTGTTTTTTATCAACACTCCCAAGTTGTTTTTGTAATGTGTTTGCTTCCCATGAAATAGTTTAAGGATGGCCTTTTGCTACTATTGCCCATTTCCAGTACTTTGCATTTTTTGGTATTGAACTTCATTTCCCATTCTTGGTTCCATGCAAAAATAGTATTTAGATCTTTTTGCAATATTCTACCATCTTCCTCATTTTTTACTCTTCTCATGATTTTTGCACCATCTGTAAACATGTTGGTATAGCTTGTTATTCCTCCCATCACGTCATTAATGTAGACAAGAAACATTATTGGTACATGTACCGAACCTTGTAGAACTCTGCTCATTACTGCTCTCCAGTTTGACATCTTGTCTTTTACTACTGTCCTTATCCATCTTTCCTTCAAAAAGTCTTTAATCCATTCTAGTATTTTGCCTTTCAGTCCTCCAACATGTTCCAATTTCCACATAAGTCGACTAAGAGGTACTTTATCAAATGCAGATGATCTTGCGTTAGTGGTCACTGGGGGCAGCTGTTTACCTCTTCCAGGAACATGCATGGCTGGGACTAAAGATCTCAATGGCCAAGACCAGAGCAATGAGTCTGAGGACACAGAAGCAGCACCCACATCTTACTCTTCGAGGTAACATCCTCTCCTGAGTGCCCGCCTATCAATACTTGAGCATCTGGATCAATACCAGGCTCTCCTTCGCTCTGGAGGTCAGGTCCCTCTTTGAGGCCATGAAAATGAGATTAAACCTCCTCAGAGCCATGATGGTACAAGGTCCTCTGGACTTACTATATTTAACCCCTTCAATATGCGTTGAATACTCACATGCAGTATTATGCTGCCTGATGTACAATGATTCATGATGCATCATAATACATGCAATATATAATATAAAGTTACAGTAGTAATACTCATTCTCTTTCACCCTGAATGATGATAACCACAGAGATCAAGTCTGTTCACAGAATACAGGGGTCACTCAGCTACAACTACAAAATAAATATAATCAGGATGCTGACACTGGCATTCTTGTATACCTACTCACACCTCATGACGCCATTGTTGGTGTCATTGTATGCTAAAGGCTAAGTAGTACATTCAGTGGTGGACTATACCACAGTGGCTTTCATCACCCTCCAGCTCAGCTTGGGACCAGCTTGAGGTCCTCCAAAACCAGGCTCTGCACTATAATTGCAGCCCCTCCATGGAACAGTGTGGTGAATCTTAAGACAGGAGATGGGAGCTACCTTTCTTTGCCTATGGGTGGAGAGACTTCTTCACATCTTCTTATCAGACTTCTGACCAACCCAAGGGAGAGTGAAGTGAAGACCTCCCTTCTGAGTGTCCTAGACATCAAGGGCAAGGGAGAACCTGATCACTCCTGGAGGGCCCATGTGCTCAGTTCAATCCATGTCATTGAACTCTGGGAATTAGACTGGCAATGTGCTATAGACAGACCTCATCCTGAATGTACACCACCTCACCGGGGCGATCTCCTTGTGCCAGCTTCCAACTTTTCCACCTCCGCAGAAGGAAGGCTGACTGCGACTCATGGTCCTTGAAGCCATATTAAGGCCCATTAACACGCCCTACCTTCACTAAACTTGTCATTCTATGCAGATAGCCCTGTGGGCCTCCTCATGGGAAGGTGTGGCACAGCTTTTACTACTGATTGAGTGACTGCACTATGAAGAGTGAGTGATGGAAGCTCCACTCTACAGATGGAGCTGAAGGGGTGCTATTGACATCATCTGGTTCAGGAAGACAATGGATGTCTACTTAATGCCATCAATACAGCACTTGCTGCACCTTTTGGACCAGCATGAGAGGTCTGCAAAATTTCACTGGATCCCCAGTCACACTATTATGGATGATACTGCCAAGGCAGCAACAAAGTTCAGCAAAAGCATACTGCCCCTGGTACCCACAATCACAAGATCAAGAGTATCACCATCAACAAGGCCAGATTAGTTATTTACCTAATTGTAATATACAGGAAAGGAGTAATACTCATTGGGTCCTATCTCCTATTCCCTAATTTTCTAACATACCTATACTCAACTTAATCTATATATTTGATTTCCAATGATCATACTTTGATTTGAAATCGTGCATTATTTGAGCTTGGGCTAATCACCTTCTAGGCTATTCCACATATTCATACCTATATGGAAAACTGTATTTTCTTCACATCCTTTTGACATGTGGTCTGGACTTTCTTAATTTACTTCCATGACCGCCTTCCCATCTTTAATCAGATCTTTGAGAAAAGTGTGAAACTCAAACCCATGACTAGAAAGATGCTAGACCCACATGCTTCCACTCTTTTTCTTTTTTCTTATAGTTTACTTGTTAATATATTTTCTTTTTTAACCTTGGCCATTGTTGCAAGTAGATCATAAAAATAGAATACATTTACCAATACCCAGATCTGGTATATTAAGAAAGTCATTATCTGATAAAAGTTTATTATGTGCATGTAATAATGGAAAGTTCACAACCAAAACAATTCTAATCTTATAAAAGACATACAAATTGACTAAAGTCCTGCAATACAGGACATGAACAAAAATACCACATCCCTGAAGGTTTGTATGAAAATAAACACTGCTTTTGAACCAAAGGGAAATCTGTATAGATTTATTTCTTTCTCCTATCAATGTTCCTATTCCATGCAACATTTAAGTTCTTTTTAACCTAGTATAAGTATTATCTTTAATGTCATCCTTACACTATCAGGTACAATGATATACTTAACTAAATCTTAATCTCTTTTTTTCAGGTGCATTTGTTTTGAAAATTTTATGTGAAATATAGGAATACTAAGCAGAGCTTTGGAATTGGTGACTAAGAGTGTAGGGAAGTGGGAGATGATCCAGTTGTTGTCTGCAGATGGCACTGGATTTATTGCTGATTCTTAGGAAAGACTCAATCAGTAGGTGACTGAATTTGAAAAGGTGTGTTCAAAGAGAAAACTAAAAGTATATGTGGACAGAAATAAAGTAATGAGAAGTACAAGGCGTGATGGTGGTGACAAGATAAATGTGAATTTGAATGATGTGAATGATGTGGAATTATAAGTATCTGGGGTTGCATGTGGCAGTAAATGGAAGAACAGATGTGGAGATAAATTATAGAGTAAATGAGACAAGTATTTGGGTTGAATAAAAACTTTTATGAGGAATAGTTATCTCAGGATGAATGCAAAGTGAAAGTTGTAAGGAGTGATTATGCCCACAGCACTACATGGAACAGGGACTTGACGTAAAGTGTTTGAGAAGTATAGTAGGTATTACAAGGATGGGTAGAATGAGAAATGTGAAAGTAAGATAGAAAACATGGATGGAAAGTGAGATCTCAGATAGGGTAGATTAAAAGTGTTGAGGTGGTTTGGGCATATGCAAGAATGAGTGAGGAAACATGCAAAAAGAGTGTGTAAAGCAGAAGTGGAAGTGAATTAAAGAGGAAGACCAAGAATAAGGTAGATGGACAGGATAAAGTGGGCATTGGGTACACAAGGAATGTCTGACCAACAGGGAGAGACTGTAAAAGACAGGAGAGAATGGAGAGCAATTGTGAATAAATGAATGATATAGACTGAAGGGGTGTTATTTGCTCTGTAAATATTTTTGAGTGGATGAGGAAGGGGTAGGGTTGCCATAAAATTAGACAGTGAGGGTAAACCAGATCTGGCTGTCACACACTACTGAGAAGTTGTGTCTTGTATTTCCTCTGATCTGAGCAGCATAGCAGGGGGATATGAATAATATTTCATCAGCCTCTCCACAGAATCAGCTAACACAGCATACTCTACAAATAGCAATGAATTCACTTCCTAAGTCCTTCCATCTCAACTGCCAATTCCAAAATTCTGCTTTGCATTCCAACATTTACCTCCCTTTCCACCCCATCCATATACATATTAACAACAGTATCACACAAGTATGACACAACCCTACATTTACCTCAAACCATTCACTGTCTCAATTTGTAACTCTTACACAAGCTATGCTAATTAAAACTTTTGATCTAGTAAAAAAATATAATAAATGCTCCCTCAAGTTTCATAAATAAAATCTGTAGCCTCACAATTACAAGCAACAGTCTATGGCTCCTTCCATAGATCACACTGGAATGTAGGGGTGGAATAAAAAGTACACACAATTCCCATCCTAAAACCAAATCACCTGAAAACCTGGTATCATACAAACCTATCCTCCTCCTATAGATCAAATCCAAACTGATGGAAAGGCTGATCTGGGAAAGAATCAAACCAATTACCTATCTCCCCAAATCAACATGGATTCCAAGAGGTCCATTCCACAAGCACACTGCTCTCAAACATCACTCAACAAGTGCTGGAGGGCTTCAACAAGAATGTGCCACCAGATAAAACAGTAATGGCTGCAATAGACATAAAGCTTTTGACAAAGTCCCTAAACATATTCTATCTAAAAAGACTAATGAGACAGCTATCTACAACAACAACAGCAACAACAAATGGCTGACAAACTTCCTAACTGGCAGAGAAAGTAGAGTATCTCAGAACAGCCATCTATCAGGAACCAAAAGATTATACAGTGGAGTCCCTCAAAGAGTAATACTATCACTAGCACTGATTAATCTATTCACAAGTGTCCTCTTTACCCCAAATCCAGAGCATAATAAGGAAACTCTCACCAATACAGTTACCTAAACAATCACACCCAGTACAGCAACTACAAAACAGCAGCCAAAAACACACAAATTTATCTTGACAAACTGGAACTGTGGCCAAGACAACACAAAATGGCAGCTTCTCCTCATAGATCATCAGTGACAACCAAGATTTAAAGAAACATCCAACAATCAAACTGAATGGCTAACTTTTACCGCTAGACAAAACCCTAAAATACTAGTAATAATATGTTCTTCAGCTCACACATCCAGGACCTGACCATGAAAACAAACAAGAAACTAAATATACAAGATCAGCAGCATTGGTTTTGGTCAGCAAAAAGATGCACTACTCACATTATTCAAACAACTCATAAGAACAACACTTGACTATGCATTCACAGCATGGTTCCTAACAATCATAAAAAAAAGATCTCACAAAAAAGTATAAAATACAATTTATTTATGATTACCATATGCATCACAACTATCTCAAAGACATCTACACGAAGAAAGTTAAATCCTCCCCATAGAACAATACATTAATATAATAGGCACACAGTTCCACACAAGTCCTCAGACCCAACTATCTACTTCACCACATTATACAACCACAACCGAATGGAGGAAAAAAAAAAAATACATATATTATATATATATTATATACATATATATATAATAATAATAACAATAATAATATTCAAACATCTACAACTTACTACCTGTACCTATCAATGTATACCCAAAAACATACACATTCAGACCACAAAACAATCATATCAAAACAGACTTCCAACCTGGCCATCACCTAGCAGTGAAATTAATATTAATACAGAATAGGCCTGGCCATTGACTTGGATTGCCCCAGATACAATCACCACATAGAAACACAGAACATCTCATCCTACAAAGCCCCACTTTCATTTTATCCAAACAATATAATATCTCTTTGCTGAATGACTTGTGGGTCAACCTGGTGCCCATTGCTGGGTTACCTGGAAACCATAGGTCTTCTATAAAGAGACCTAGGGCAATGAACCAATTTCTCTCTGGTAAGATACATGTGGATCTGTATCTACAACCAGCTGGTAAAAGGAGGGAAGATATTGTTAGCTGAAACTATTATTATATAAAAAGTATAATAAAGATACAAATAAAATTTGGTTAGACTTCCATTTAAAGGATTTCATATTTAACAGACTGTAAATAGACTTTTTTCCATTCCTTGGCATAATTGTATGAAGGGGTGATTGTGCCAACAGCACTGTATGGGGCAGAGACATGGAACATTAGAGAAGAAGAGTTTGAGATGAAATGTCTGAGAAGTATGGTAGGGGTTACAAAGTTACATAGAGTGAGAGCTGAGGAGGAGAATGTAGTGGAAAAAGAGATGGTTGTTGTTGTCGTTCCCTAGACTGTCTGTCCGAGCAGTCCCTTCTCACCAAGGAATGCCACAGCCGAAACTGGGTTTTCCCACAAATCCTTTATAGAATGTATGTTGTGTTGTTTGCGTGCATGATTGTGTATAATGCAGTCTTCCATTATGTGTTGTATGGTATGGGGTGAAGTGTTACATCCTGGGCAGCTGTTCACAATGCGGTCATCCTGCCTCTTCTGGTAGCTTAGAAGTGCTGGGTGGTGGCCGCACCGCAGTCTGGCCAGGTGGACTCTGTCCTTTCGTGGGAGAGAGGATTCAGAAGAGTGGATATCAGGGGGTCTGGCATGCAGCAGTGTGTTGTCTTTCAGTGTGTTAATGGAGCAGTGAGTGATATGATTATGAATATCTTTCCGGAGGCTGGTATTTGGTGGTTGTGGAGGAAGAGAAGAGAGTATCTGTGTGTGATACAGGTCTTTGGGTGTTGTTTTAACCCATTTTTCTGGTGTTTGATCAAACATTTTGGTGTTTTATGATTTTTTGTTTTATTTGACCAAATGACAAGACATCTTGTCATCGGAGTTGAATGGGTTAATGTTTCTTGGTGTGTGTGGGTGTTCTGCTATGTAGTGTAATGGGTGTGATGTGTTTGTGGTGGCTGCGGGAAGTGTTTGTGTGCCTCTCATGTCGAGGTGGTCCTTGACTTTGAGGACTTTTGTTTCATGGTGTAAATGGTCTGTAGGTGTTGTATTTGTGCAGCCTGTAGCCACAGCATCTACGTCGTGGGACCAGCCCCCAACCCCAAGAGTTGGGGGCCAAAGGGCGGCAACCAGCCCTGGCCACCGGCTCTATGCAGGTGGCACCGATCCCCAAGAGGAGCTATGACTGCCTTGGGGAGTACCACAAAAGAGATGGTAGATAGGGTTGATGTAAGAATATTGGGCTAACTTGGACACATAGAAAGAATGAGTGAAGAAAGATTAGTAAAAGAAGTGTGGAAGGCAGAGGTGGTGGGAGTGAACATGGGGGGATGACCAAAGATGAGATGGATGGATGGATGGGGTAAAAGGGGCATTGAGCAAGAGGAGGACATCTGTTGAGGGAGGAATTGAGAAGGCAGAAGATGGGGTGAGTGGAGAATGGCAGTGAATGGATGATACTATGATGCATGTAAAGGAGTGGGTGGGGGAAAGGGGGGGTTATAAGGAGTGGTTATGTGTGAATGATATTTTGATACAGACCAAAGGGGTTTCTCCCTGTCTTCAATGTTACTACATGAGAGGACAGAAGGGTGGGGTGGGGGGTTCACCGATTTAATGAAGCAGCCTTGCTGTGGATGTGGCATCTTGCTGCATTGCTTCTGACTCTGGGTGATGGGCAAGATGCAGGAGGAGGTGCCAAATTGAGAGGGAGGGAAGGATGGAGTAAGGGGTGATAAAAGGGAATGGAATGGGTGTGTATGAAATTATGCCTTTTGACTTTGGCCACCTCCCTTGTAAGGGGGAAAAAGCCCTTGGTATATGTATGTATGCTTGGCATAATAGACCACTGATTTGAAAATATTGGAAAAAAAATTTGTCTTTATATATGTCGTATTTAGACCTATGTAAGAATTTTCATCTCTATAGATAATAATTTAATGATCCAAAGTTTAAGGTTCTGGTTTGAGTTCTCTTCACAGACCCTCTTAAGCCTTGAATTTGTGCACAATGAACATAAAGAGAGCAGGATTCCTACTCCTATCACTATCCCACTTTGTCCCCTTTTATGACTCACAAGGGGAATCACAGTGATACAAACCTTTCTTCCCCCCAGCCACATGGGATATGAAGATGTATAGTCATAGAAATGGTAAAGGACAGTTTCAAGAGAGCAGCATAAGGAAGGGACAATTGTAATACAAAAGTGGCATAATTCCTATATGAGTAGAGATATTACTTCAACATAGACAAATGATGTGCAACTCCAATCCGTACGGGCACCTCAAAACAGTCCCTAAAGTATTGGCTGCATTCTACCATGCAATCACTATTGCTTGACAACAAGCAGTCAATACCCCAGAATAGGTATAGCAAACAGAGCATGGAAAACAGAGGTGGATAGAGTGAACTTGAGGGGATAAACAAAAATGAGATGGATTGGGGTGAAAGGGTTGGACAAGGAAGGGAGAAGGTAGAGGATGGGTGTGAGTAAAGAATGGTTGTATATATATTATTTTGATGCAGCCTGAAGGGATTTCTCCCCATCTTCTCTGTTTTTCGCACAAGGGGACAAGGAGGGGTCATTGTGTTAATGAAACAGCCCTGCTGTGGTTATGCTATGTCTTGGTGCATTGCTTCTGACCTGGGCAGTAGGTAGGAGCCAATGACTGCCTTTAATCCACAAGGAACCAAAATAAGAGGGGAACAAATGGGTACCAGTAGTGGCTGGGAGTTGGTGATTTTCTTGGCTGGTTAACTTCTTTATAAGGGGGAAGAGGCCCTTGGTATATATGTGTGTATATATATACATATATATATACACACACACACACACACATATATATATATATATATATATATATATATATACATACATACATATAGAAATATTAATTGCAAATTGCTCCTTATATCCAAATTTGAATCTTGAAATTTTGCTTTGGAAAAAAAAAAAAAAAAGGGGGAGAGAGAGAGAGAGAGAGAGAGAGAGATAGAGCCCATTGTCTACTTGACTTGTTCTTCTACCCCACAAACTACTTATTGGTTTAGAGAATAAGGTACTCCTTAAGATGTGTCTTATATATAAATATAAGCCAATTACAAAACACCTGAATATTCATTGCCTCCTCTAAGCCCCAAACTCCTAATGTGTTCCCCAAGGCTGTTGAGAGGAAGAGAGAGAATATAAAATGAGTGATTATCTTAATTAATCTCATATTCATTTATATCAGGGATCACTTGTTTTCCTCATTTTTCCCCACCCATAATCCTGCATTCTTGGATTCTAATGTTTATGGGGCATGGCGAAATGCCCAAATACTTTCACTGGCTCCCCCATGGAACTCTCCACTGGTTACGATTTCTCTAGTAGCTCTACCTCACCAGCCCCCTCTCGGAGCTCACCCACAACCTTAGTAAACTTCACCACTATTTCATCAGCTCCCTCTACAAACATGCTACATGCATCTCTCATTAATGAATACATGTGCCCAAAAGTTATAAGAACTTAATGTGCGTCTCATTTATATGCCTAACAGGCTTCCCATTTCCCTCTCCATGTTAGGCAGCAATGGACTTTTACCCCCAATGAACCACCTTCAGTTCATTTGGTCCATTGAATCATGGCAGGACTAATGTTAAGATGAGAGATATACTGGACCCAGTCTATTGATTGAATGCCAATCCTTTGTGGCTGTACCTCCAGAAATGAAGGTTACAGGGTTTAAAAATGATCAGTGGAGATATGATTCACTTTGGCATCCATTTTGTATGTAGAAGTGCTAAAATAAACTCAAAAGCCATTCATAAGTTGGGTATTCTTCACACATAATTTTGAGGTATATCTTGCATAACCAGACAAGAACTTGTCCACAATAGTTATCAAAAGATGGGAGGGAGGGTGGAGGGGTGTGGAGTGTATTCAGGGATAGAATGGGTGGAAATGATTTTATGCCTTTTCCTTTTTGGCTACCTCCCTTGTAAGGGGGAAAAAGCCTTGGCATATGTATGTATGTAGTTATCAAAATAATTCTTCCACATGTAAGAACTTACAAAGATACTGTGAGCTGCTTTATACTATACTAATGATAATAACTGTTGCCAAGTTCCACTGACTAGAAACTCAATGCCCCACAGTAGCTGGCAGTGGTCATTGGGCCTTCTCATGGATCTTTCAAAAGAAATGTTGGACTGTCTGTTGTATCAAGGATAGAAGTGCTGGTATACCACACTATGTAACAACCAACTGCATTGTATTAGTGTAGAACTGCTTTTATTTCACCAGTTCATGGTAGTAGGAGAGGAACAATTGCCAGTTGTCAGCTCAAATCAAGTGAAAAGGTAGAAGAAATACAGATGAAGCTGATAGAGATCCTGAGCCAATCGAGACCAAGGGGCAGCACCTCCAGATGGAGGTACAGATGTTGACATGTTTCGAAAACTTGTAGCAGGGAAATAGGGAAATGATTTTAATATCTATCTCAGGACCATTCACTTGCAGGTATTCATTCTTGGTTCCTGTCTTACACTACTTATAAGATCACCCTTATCTACCCATTTGCAGTGGAAGATGTACCTCCATATTTCAGCTATCCTCACCAGATGATCAACCTGAGATCCCCACCCACTATCACCACCACCTAAACATTTAAATCTATCCTGTTACACTAAATACAAAGAATAAATCATTTCATACTAGCGTGCACTCATTCCAGACTCCAAAATTTTTTTTTGCTGAATGAACTGTATGCAAACCCAATGCTTATAGCTTGATCTGTTCATCTGAAAAAATAGGTTAATAAAAAAAATAATAAAAAAAACTAGGCGATTGATTGACTTATCAACTTTGCAAGTGAAGTACTTAATGGGTATAGGACAGATGTTCACTATACAGTGGTTCACCAGTATAGTTGAGTAGATATTTCTTCACCACTACCAAACCTAACTTAACCTAATCTGTCTACACTAGCCTCACATAACATAACCTAATAAAAAAAATATGTAGGGAGTTGGGAAAAACAATTGTAGGGTGAGCAACTGTGTGTAATCCCCCCTTCCCCATAATATCTATGCATTAATTTTCCCATTCAATATATTTTTGTTTGTGTAGATAAAACATTCATTAAATATAAAAAATAATAATAATATTCTAGAATGGCTAGTTCTCTTCATCCTAGTAAATGTTATGAGAAGAAAGTAATCATATAAGAATATAATCGGAATAAATGCTTAATCATTTAGTCTATATAAATCCACAAATACCTGCTTTGTAATTTTGCATTTTATATAAACCTTTCCCTTAACCCATTAAACTCCGATGACAAGATGTCTTGTCATTTGGTCAAATAAAACAAAAAATTATAAAACACCAAAATGTTTGATCCAACACCAGAAAAATATGACGTCAGTCCTCGTTTCGCTCGCGAGCGAAGCGAGGACTGACGTCATATTTTTCTGGTGTTGGATCAAACATTTTGGTGTTTTATAATTTTTTGTTTTATTTGACCAAATGACAAGACATCTTGTCATCGGAGTTTAATGGATTAACTTGTTCCCAAATAGAATATAAGCAACTGTTCTATTCAAATACAAAATTCTGCTTTTCTTCATGAACTTGTCATTACAAAACCCTTGGTCTCTGTTTTCCTATCGGTTGTCCACTTTGCCAGAAACACCAAAATACTCCTTGAAAACATAGCCACACTGATGCTGGTCTAAATATCGGAACACATCACCCATGTCTACATGATGTCCATTGCTCTTGATCCTGATGTTGTTTTCAGAGCTCAATTCCTCAAATCCAGTAAATCTACGGTGGGTACTCAAGTTAGTTTGGGAGTCGATTTCTTCAACTTCACGTTGCTTACACAAAATTTTTTGCCAATTCCATGTTCTCACCTGAAATAATGAAATTATAAACTATAGTACCTTTGTGTCATGTTCATTTTTAAGTTACAGTAAATCATCTAAACAATTGAACATATAAGTGCAGGTTAAGCATATCTGAAATATCTTGGATCTTACTCGGTTCCACCAATCTTCTGTATTGCGAGCCAATCCTTCCACACAAATGATACCAGGCTTTCCTGGTAAACAGAAGCCAGTTAGATCAAACTCCTTTGCTAATTCCAAAATATCTTTTCGTTTAGTCTGTAAAAAGAAGGAAAATAATTGCTATTTTTTTTATATTTGACGGTCCAAAGGGATTACTCCTTATCCTCTATTCTTATATGAGGAGACAAGGAGGGAGGGCCATCTTGTAAATGAAATGGCCCTGCTGTGGATGTACTATGCTTTGCTGCATTGCTTAATGAGGCAGTGGGCAGGAGACAGGGATGACCTTTCATCCACAAGGAGCTAAGATGGAAGGGAAATAAATGGATCGACTACCTCACTTATATGGAGGAAACCTTCGGCATATGGATAGTTTTCATGACTAACCTTCTTATCAAATTAGTTTGGTTGTTATTAGCAATGTACGATTATGGTGTAGTAAGTTTAAAAATAATCATCTAATGTGGGTCCAATTACAATGGATACCAGTAATATCTTGCCTGTCTAAATGCATGTGATACAGCTGATGGCTTTGATATGAGCTTAGTTTTCTAAGACACCCTATATTGAGGTACTAACTGGGGTACCTCTATAGACCACAGCCACACATCATTCATCTAAGTAAAATCTCTACTAACAAAGAAATGATGAAATACTTTTGCACTACTTGTACTGTTATTCCTCCTTTATGCTTTCTTAAACCTATGGCTACCAACTCCTTTGATCTCCCTACAGCCTGTACACAAAAATATATACACACTTAGATCACTAAACAAGCCCTTCAAGACAGACTGCCAAACTCAATACACCATCAACACCCCTCGACAAAAGCCACACAGAAAAATAAAACCTCCCATATTAGGTAAGACCCAGACTGGCATGCTTGTGTTCTGGACACTATCCAGCACTGAAACAGTTCCAATTGAGAACAGATTATAACTGCTCAAGATACAACCACCACACAGAGGGCACAGAATACCTAATGACAATGTCCCAAACTAACAATCCATGGACAAAAATACAACATATCTTCCCAGAGTTACTTGTAGACCCACCCAAATGCTGTTTTTGGCTACCTGAAGGCCATGTATCTTATGCAAAAGAGACCAGGCACAAAAGATTGATTGACTGATCTACCTAAAAAATTAACTTGAAAAATTTGAGTCATATATTCACTAACAACTTGCCTTGCTATAAATATGATGAGAATATATCCAAAGTCTTTCAAACTTTGCTTCAACTGTTTCCAGCCGCTTATTTTCTGAAGAATTATTCTTTTCACTATCTTCCTCTAAATACTTGGCTCCATTTTCTTGAAGCCAGGTGATTGCTGGTCCAATACACAGGTCTCCTACTTCAAATGTTTTTAAATACCTGTTAATTCAAATTTTGTTTGTTAATAGTTACTAAATGCAACATGATACATGCTATTTATGTAATACTAATGCAACAATACATCCTACTATCCATTATATCACTCGAGTGAATTTCATTAGTAAAGTTCCACTTCATACATACTTCATCAAATCTTGGTTCAGGAAATACTGCTGTGATCGACTCAGTTTCTGACTCCGTACAAATATGTCTGGTTCTGACTTGGGGTACTCCAGAGGCAGATTGACACTTACATGTAACTGGCCCTAAAAATGCCTTTGCTCAGATACATGATTTCCACAGTACTGTAGAGTTTCATATTACATAATTCAATATTTCATGTTATAAAAGACTTGAGATAACCATGGAAATACCTACATTTTCAACATCAAGATTAAGAACAAAGTCAAGATGCTGGGGACGCGTTTCTGTAGCCTTTTCAGCAAATTCTCTTAGGTCCAAGAGAATGGATGGATCATCAACAACCAATTCACCAGTACCAGGGAACATGGACTGTGAGACACATAACTGATATTTTATTCTTTTACCGACAAAAAACATTTTTATTTTATGAGTGTAATTAAAAAAAAAAATAATAATAATAATAATAATAATAGTAATAATAAAAAAAAAATACAAGCAAGAACTCCTTAAATAAAGGATTCTCAACCACGGTTTCCTGAACCATAGGAGTCCACAAAGACCATCCAAGGGGTCCAGAAAATCACTATGACATTTGTGAATTTAATGTACTCATGTACTCTGTTCCTATTTCTTCCTGGCATACCATATCTCCTTACTATTCCACCAATATAGTTATGTACAGGGATACAGAGGAACACCCTCCTCCCTTGCCACATAGAATCAGAAAAAAAGTGGAGATTTACAAATGGTAATGGCTAGATTTAAGAAAACAGTAGTAAGGAGGGATGACAGCAATAAAAGTGATCCATCCATCTTTTGAGAGTAGAGGTTTTTCTTTATGTAGATGAGTGGGTGCCCCCCCCAAAAAAGTCCATAAAATAGTGACAGCATAAAATATAATTTATAAGCAATACATATGGATTGTATGGGACAGTTACTTCAGTAAAAATATTGAACAGCTATAACCCAAGAACAAGATATCACACAAACTCCATGAAATGTAAACAAGTTATTCACTGACCTGTAGCATATCAAATTCAGAGAGCTGTAATGCTACCATACTCTGAAGTTCATCAGGATCCAAAGCTGAAGAGCTTTCAGAAAGCCTCCTTTCCCACCCCAGTGCAGCTTCACTATTCAGCATTGCAGATAATCTATGGAAAATTTAATAAATAAGTAGGTGAATAATAATAATATAAAATCATTACCAAGAGTTTGGCTACTTCCCTTATAAGTGAGAAGAGGCCCTTGATATATTTAAAGCCTAGGGTTTCACTGACAGCTTCACAGTGGCTGGCAATAGTCTTTAGGTTTTCCTATTGATCTCTTTGGGAAGAAACTTTACACTGTTATCTGTTGCATTAGAGTGGGACTTTTTATGTTACTGCTGAAAGCATTAGGATGAGGGGGGGAGTATTCACCAGCTGTCAGCTTTCCTCATGTGAAAAGGTGGAAGAAATAGTAACAGGATGCACCAATACAATCCCACAGAAACATTTACATACAGAAATAAAAATCAGTCTTCTCCATAAAATGCACGAAAATGATAGGTATACAGTTTGCAAGGACCCTCAACCCCACTCACCCATCTTGTTACATCACACTAGCACAACCAACTGGACAGACTTAGGCACCTTATTGTACACTTTCTGGAAAGCCGTAGAGTGCAGAGTGATCTAATAGAGGTGTTTGTGTGGGTCAAGGGCTTTAACTCCTTCCATACAATGACACCTACGTAGGTGTCATGAGGCGCAGGTGGGTATATGAGGATGCCAAAGGTTATGCAGATTAGGTCATCATATTAAGACAGCAGGGCAGGACTTGCATTAATGGATTTAAATTGGACAAATTTAAATATAAGAAGGAAATAGGTAAGAACTGGTTTACCAATAATTGTTAACAAATGGAACAGACTTAGTAACCATGTACTGGTGTGTGCTAAAACTATTAGTTGCTTTAAGAGAAGGTTAACTCTATGGATAGAGATGATAAGTGGTAATGGACATGAAACTGCCTAGTGCCTTATGGTCTTCTGCAGTCTTCTTCATTCTTATTCTTAAATGAATGTAAAAAGGAGAGAAAAAATCAGCAATCTACTCAAACATCTACAAAAACTTTCCACCTACACCACATTGATATAAAAACATGTGTGCCACAAAACAAGCACTTCAAGACAGACCACCATACTCCCTACTTCATCAAACTCATGCAGATACAAACCCCATAGAAGACCCCCTACTAAGAGAAACAAGAACCAAATATACATGACTACATTCAGGTCAACATCCAGCACTAAAACAATATCAAGATAGAATAGGCCTAGCCACAGAAACAAACTGCCCCAGATGCAATCATTACACAAAGGACAGATCTCATCTAACACTGCTTCACCCTAGTCATACCCAGGCAACAACACAATATTTCTTTCTTAATAGTGTTATGGTCTATAGTTAACCAGTTGAAATTGATATATGGGCCAATGCAGTGGCTGTTGCTGGTTACCTGGATGTTAGGGATCTGGAGCAGTGGGATTACTGACTGACTGAACTCTCAGGGCCTCTGGGTTCTGACACCAGACTTACATGGAAAACTTATCTCTGGACATAATCTCAATACTAACATGACTTACACAATGATGCACTTATCTGTTACATATTTTAGATAATTTTTATCTCTGACCAGTTAGCTGGACTAAGACATTTAGAGGACCTAAAGATTAAAAATATAATGTACCCACCCCAATGCAAGTTGCCAGATTTTTTTTTTCTGTATTCCCAAGATAAGAATATATTATCAACGTCTACAAGAATATAATAATAATATTATTGTATAATGTACATGTGTTATTTCTGGTGGCCCCATTTGTGGGTTATTCTGATGTTACCAAACAAAATAAGGGGCATAATGCCCCTACCTCCCAAGGAGGTACATTGGAATTGAATACTGTACAAAACACAAATTGTCACACAACTGAAAATGTATGCAGTGAAGGTCACATTCTTATAATACATGTGAGGCTAAAAGTGTTGTTCCATACCAGAAGATGTGCAGTAGTATAAGAGTATATAGCTGCTATGATTTGAACCTATGTTGGCATAAAGTCCAGCACTCTACCAAATGAGCTATTGACCAATACTCAATTCTGTCAATAGTGATATGGGTGGTTATACCTTCTAGTATGGGACAACACTTCTAGCCCCACATGTGATCAATGTCCCTGTGCCACAAGAATGTTCAGTTGAGTAACAATTTGTATTCAGTTTGTATTCTGCTTGCAAATGTTGGTGACCCTTGTGCATCCATACAACCACTATATTTTAGTAATTGGAAGGAATTAGAGGGGTGCCAACATATTGTACATCCTTGCAGAGGGGGGGTGGGTACTAATGCTCCCCTAAATCTGCCAGTGTAAATCCAGCTCTAGAAAAAATACTGTCCTTGTTTCTTCCTTTGAGGGCCTCAACTTACACATATTTTGTTCAGTGTTTACAATATGACTGCCAGTTAGGATCTGATTTTTCAACATATAATGTGTCAGTGTTGACTTCCCTTGCCAAATCCCGTACCTGCCCGTAGCTCCCTCACTCAGCACTATTACAATATGCGGCCCGTGAGCGGCCCTCAGCTTGCTCCCAAGTGTACATTTTAACCACTTCGCAACAACAACATACTCTAGAAATTTTGCAATTATGAAATTATTTTACTTAACATAGGTAATGTAACCCTAATGAACGTGTGAAGACTATCTCGATTAATCCCTTTGCTAAGATGCGGTCTCCAAACCTGAATCATATCACCTGGCACCGGCCAGAATGAAATAACTAGCCAGTGTCACTATAGGTAAGAGGGTGACATGACAGTCTGGCGTGAAATGTATGATGTATGTGTACATACTTGTTAAGGCGTAGTCACACTGGTTACAAATATCATGAACCGTTCCAGATTTTCGCAACTTTCAGCCGTGGCATCCGTTGTTACTAAAAATGCGTTTCCACCGAAGCAACACGGGTAGCATGCAATTTGCCGCCTGGCTTTCAAGTAGGTTGAATACGACTTTCATCTAAGAGACACGTTGCTCCCTCAAGGCACTGTTGTCTGATGTACCATGCGACATGGCAATTTTTATGTTGAATGCTACAAACCTGCCTCTACCGCTTCAACAAATCCTGAGCCACTTGTAAACACGTCCAAACGATCTCTACTACTGTATATTTGATGTTACGCTGTTCGAAAAAAAAAATACTAAAAGAAAATGCCGATGCTGGAAAAGAGTACTGTTTATAATCAGTAACATTACCCTGAATTATTTCATAAGTTACTATCCGATGACTGATATACATGAACTTCTTTTCGGATGAGTGTGGAGGATTTTGATTACCTTGGCAAGAAGTTTGCCTAAGAATTAGCCTATTAGGAAGAGCAACACGGATTAACAGGCCATAGCACCACAAATCAGACATTGAACCTGGCTACCTGTGACATACAAATTCCTTGTTCCTATTCCCCACCATCGGCACTTCTTATTTTTTTAAACAAGAGTATCTTAACTCTGCAGTAGCATTCACACATCGTGATGACAATTGGCTCAGAAAAACGTTTTTGTAGCATTCAGCATAAATGATGGGCAATATGTCTCTTGCTTGAAAGTCGCATTCAACATACATGCTGAAATATTGACAGATTGCATAATGAATGTTACTTTCGTTGCGTCGGTACAAACGCACCTCGAGACCATTTTTCTTTGAACATCGACTCCTTCCCTTGGCTAATGGGAAGGTAACGCTGCAACCGGATAAATCTAGTTGAAAGCGTCGCGTTCAACAAGCATCGTCTTGCCACCTAATGAAAACGACGAAGTTGCACTGAAGGGGTTGGAATACACTTGACCTTTGCGACAATGTTCCATGATATATGTTGCCAAAATGTTGTTTCCTCGGTGGTTCCCCATTTAGATGGGAAACCTAGCTAACATTACGTAACCTGAAATCCCTGCAAAAATTTGCCGTTAAATCTATTTATGCACAATTATTAAGAATTGTATATATTAAAAGACCCAAACCTTAGGTTGGAAAACTCCTCCCAGACACTCCTATTCATTGATTTCTCACAGGAATGCCCCCTTCGGAACTATGAAGAGTAGGGTGCCTAGTCCCAAGATCTAAGAATATAAGGTCTAACCACTTCCGATCGAATTTCGAGGGAGTTGGCGCAGCGGGCCCGTGAACGTCACCTGGCTGTTCAAAGTGGGGTTAGCGGGTCCTATAGCTGTCAGTTGAAGCTGGTCCGTCGTTGGAAAATGACGTTGCCTTCGCTCGCAACGCTCCACGCAATTAGTTATATTCTGACAAATATTATATAAAATATATATATAAATATATATAAAATATTATAGTTCCTGTCTATATATATGAATATATATGATATATAATATATATATATAAAATATTATAGTTCCTGTCTTCCTTGGCGTTTCACAGTTTTCTTCAGTGTATCACAAAGAGAAAATGGACTCAGCCAAATGACGTCAGAAGCTGCGCAGAAGAATTCTAACGGTCTGACCTGTATATTTAGACCTTGCCTAGTCCCACACTCCGTCCCGTTTTAGCCGCCTTTATGGGCCAAGTGGGGAGACTCGGTGGCAGTATTCTTTTCCCCCTACCACAGGGAAAGGCGAAAATTGAAATATTTACTCAAAGAAGTGGTACAGGACAGTATTAAGATGGGGGGGGGGGTGACAGCATAATGGTGGAACAGTCGCAATACAATAAAATAACATCATATCTCTATGATTAGATATTCCCTCTATCATAGACAAAATTATGTGAGACTCTGGTCCGTAGGGGCACCCCATATAGTCCCTAACGTATCGACTGCATGCTACTGCAGTTTATATCGCACAACATGCAACCAATACCCCATACGGAGTATAGTTCCACTTCACAATGGAAAAGGGGACAAGTGTGAGTGTAGTAGTTTCAGAGGGATCAGTCTTTTTGAGTGAAGTTGGGAAAGCTTATGGGAGGGTTTTAACCGCGAGGATTAGGAAAGGTCCTTAGCTGTACCACGTATCAATTTCTGCATATATGCCTCCTCGAGTTCTTCGACGTTGATGGCTTAGAATTAAAGTGAATTGTGGTTGATAAATGTAAACCTGTTCACTGGGACCTATTCAGTGTTGTACATCTATACATACACAAACACACACACACATATATATATATATATATATATATATATATATATATACATACATAATATCAATCAATCAAATCAGTCATCCTGAGTCCACTGCTGAACAAAGGCCTCCATAGCATTCCATGAATCACACGACCGTGCCATCCTCTGCCACGTCACTCCTGCAAACTTCTCGATCTCGTCTCTCCACCTGTCTGGTCTCCCTCTTCCACGCTTCCTATCTCGCGGCGTCCATTCAGTAACACACTTGCTCCATCGCTCATCAGTCGTTCGCAACAACTTACCTGCCCAATTCTACTTCCTATCTTTTACTGCCTCCACAATATCTTTCACTCTAGTCTGCTCCTCACCCAACTTGCTCTCTTTCGGTCTCTCAGCGTTATTCCCACCATTGATCTCTCCATTCTCCTCTGTGCAGTCGTTAGCTTTGTTTCCATCGCCCTCGTCAGCTTCCAAGTCTCACACCCGTAGATTATTGGTGGTAGAATGCATTGATTGTAAACTTTACGCTTCAAACATAAAGGTAGAGAGCCTCTCAGGATTTTATTATACTTACCAAACATTTTCCAACCAAATGTAATGCGTCTTTTTATTTCATTATTATGATCTTTCGTCACCTTCACCATCTGGCCTAAATAATTATACTCTTCAACTTCCTCAAGACTCTCATCATCAATTACAATCTCTTTGAACTATGTTGACTTTATTTATCACCGTACCATTGCTAACGCTTCTGCTCTCATCTCCTAATATGAAGTCTATTTCGTTCTTTGTTGTTCCATTTGGACTTCTTCACGTCCATATACGACCTACACGTTTTTGAAAGTGTTCATTATCCTCATATTGTAGTTCTCTGCAAAATTGACTAACATCTCGCCTCTGTCATTTCTTTCACCTATTCCAAACTTCCCAATGCACGTCTCATCTCCCATCTTCTTCCTTACTTTAGCATTAAAGTCTCCTATTACCAACGTGTACTTACTTTTTTCTTGATCCATTACCTGACTTAAATCATCATAGAAGGACTCAATTTCCTCGTCTGAACTCTGTGAAGTTGGTGCATAAACCTGAACTATTTTTAGTGTACCTTTTACACAGCCTAATCACAATCCAAGCTACCCTGTCTGAAAAACTACTGAATTTGACTACGTTACCAGCAACCTCTCGGTTGATCAAGAATCCTACTCCACTAGATCTTTCTTTGTCCTTACCTCTATAGTAGAACAGGTGGTGACCATCTTGTAATTGTATCAGTTTTTCTCCCATTCTTCGGACTTCGCTCAGTCCTACAATGTCCCACTTGATGTTGTCTAGTTCTTCCATTAAACTCTCCAGTCTGTGGTCTTCTGAGAGACTTCTTACGTTGTAAGTATAGATCTTCATTACCTTCATGTTGTTTAATGTCCAAGACTTGGATCTGCTTGGACAGTGCTTACTCACATTCGGTGGCACACTGCCCGTAAGCACACGTGGCAATGCGGTTGGACCTTTAGGAGACGATGGTCAAACAGGAACGCCCGTTTTTTTTTTTCTTTTTTTTTTTTTGTGCTATTCATACTCATGTTGGCTATGAAGGGGGGTTGGCAGTAATCTCACCTCCTTGCCAACTGGTTTCTGGTGAGATATTTCTCTGGTGTCACCTTATTCATTATATTCAGTGAAGCCCCATATCTATAGGGTGCCCAATGGTCCACGCCGTCATTATGACGGTACCCCATATATCTATGAGGAATTTCCCTGTTTGCCATCAGGGACGTGCCAGTTAGCGGTGGGTCCTGCGACTGTGTGTTTGAGCTGCTCTTTGTCTGATCTTCCCTAAAAAAATCTGTTCGATATGGGTGACCCTGCAGAGATTTTCTCTTTATCGACATAGCTTTTGTAATCATTAAGATTCTCAAGCCTATCCACCACAAGGTGTCAAGTCTCGGATAGGATATATATATATATATATATATATATATATATATATATATATATATATATATATATATATATGTATATATATATGCATGCAGTATGTCACAGAAACACATGAAAATTTATTTGCAGAAAAACCGCAGGTAAATGAGAAACGCGGTCCGAACGTTTTCTATTTAAGGCATCCCTGATGAGGTCTTAAATAGACGAAAACGTTCGGACTATGTTCATTTACCAGTGTTTTTTCTGCAAATGTGTGTATATATATATATATATATATATATATATATATATATATAATCCGATAATTTTTATGACAGTCGTATGCAG
>NC_134799.1:37030692-37253192 GCF_046742065.1 Oratosquilla oratoria | reverse complement strand
GGTGATCTAATAGAGGTGATCAAGTGGACAAAGACTTTAACAAGGGTGACGCAAACAAGGTCATCATATTCAGAAATCAGGGCAGGACTCGCAGTGATGGATTTAAATTGGGCAAATTTAGATTTAAGAAATAGGCAAGAATTGGTTTACTAATAGGATGATCAACGAATGGAAAACTTATTAACCATGTAGTGAGCGCTGCAATTATCGATTGTTTCAAGAAACGGCTAGGCAACTTTATGGATAGGTATGGCAGATGGTAATGGACATGGAACTGCCTAGTGTATGCGATATGGTCTCGTAGTTTTTTTCATACTATGTTCATATATATATATATATATATATATATATATATATATATATATATATATGTTTGTGTGTGTAATATATTTATGCATATAAGTGTATATATATATATATATATATATATATATATATATATATATTGTGTGTGTTCGTGATCGACAGCTATTTCCTTCCCGGAAGAGAGCTCATATATGACCTATGGGTAATGATGTGACCTTACACGCACACACACCCAACTCCCAGACCACGAGAGTTGGAGTAACGACTCGCAGCGCAGCGATACTGAAATTATTTCAGCAGCGCGCGCGCGTTGGCGAAGCACGGTATAAACGGTCCTCTCGGAATCCGTTTTGTGGGTGCTTCGCGTTAACGTTTAGTGTTGTCTTCCTGATCAAGCGTGACCAGACTACTGTCGAGTTGCAGCAACTGAGTTCCTACGCCCAGTGACGGTTGAAAGAATCAGGAGCCAAATGCCATGACTGTCATGATCCCTATCCTTATATCTAGTTACTTCTAGTTTAGCACAATTACACAATGTGTATTAGACCCTACTCCGAACCTACGGCTTCCTAACTCCTTTTGTTGCTATGCAAAGCTATTAATTTGTTCTGCCTACTTTCAAGCTATTTTATTCAGTCGAAGTAAACCCCTTAGCTGCATCACAAAGGTTAAATCTATCTTGGTTAACGCTTTCACTGCAAATGTACATTTGTTCTGGCTGCCGTCAGACAATTTCATTCAGCCGTGGGAGACCCTACATAGCGAATGGGTTCATCTACAGTATTATTACTGACGACTAACGTTCGTTTTGGTAGCCGCCAAGCGATGTTCTGCGTAAAGCCATTCGCTTCGAAGGTGGTGGCCGGCTTTCCTTATCCCTTCAGCTAAATAAAATCGTTTGGTGACACTACTACACCGCAGCGAAAGTGTTAACACCCCCACACGGTGACGCACTTTAGGTGTTTTACATAATAATAATAAGTTTATTTGGCATTGAATCAATATACATGAAGTGCAGACAATGAAAAGAACAGATAGTTCGAAATAACAATTATAATTGCCGAGGATAACACAAAAAAGCATGTAAGCTTATTTCTATTGTGGTCCTCATAGCTAATACCACATTGTTGAAGGGATTCAAGTATTACAATTCAATGCGAACTGTATTCTCTGTACATGAAGTCTGTCCATTACTAAAACCACCACTTGGGTTCCTCCTACCTCAGACAACACGACTGCGCAGGAGAACTTCATGAGAATGCTGCTACTCACCCTCCCGGCTGCCCGCTTCTGAACAGAGTACATCACCTCCTCTGGATCCTAGTCACACGAGTTTCCACTCCCCCTCTCCCCACTTCCTCCATTACCTCATTCCTCCACGCCGCATGCAAGCCCCACCCCCTTTCTAAGGCTCCTCTCCTTTACCCGTTATGATAAACGTACTCGTGTGTTTCCATTCTCTGGTTTTGACGTGGTTTCCTGATACTAAAATTTCAGTCTGTTCTGCCTTGTTCCATTGTCGGTGTGTCCTTCCTGGTGTTAACCTGCTATTTTTCGGAGGCCGCCTGACGCTTCGTTCCGCCATGTCGCGATTTTGTGCGTTTTGTCCTTTTGACACGGCAGCTCCGTCCGTTTGTACCCTCGTGGCAGTTGCCAGGTGCCTTTCCCGCCAGCCCGCCGCGAACCCAAGCCGGACCCCACCCCCTTCGTCCTCCCTTCCCCAACACGCTGCCTGACCCTATTTTTCTTATTCTCTCCCCCTTCCCTACTTCCTGTGTGCAAGTCATGGTATCATACTCCCGTAGATGATGCAGGATCCTCACCCACTCACGGAGACAAATAAAGTAACTTGGTGGCCGGGTTGTACTGTTTTTATATATAAACGTACAACCCGTTACGGAAGAAATTATAAACAATTCTCGATCCCAAGGATCAATCAACAACTGAGAAAGCTGGTGGTTAGATACTAGCTTCCAATCACAGAAATAGCGAAAATGTGAACCCAGTATGACAAACAAATTTAGAATAAGTCACAGGAGTGTAAATCACCAAAAAATGCTTACTAAGACTTATACTCGCTGTAAGAAAGATAAATTTGATGGCGAAAAAGAACGAGAAGGATTCAGAAAAGGGAAGATGATGTGTTTTTGTTTACAAGGCAAATTTGTGACCCGTGTTGGGTGGAAGGAAATATGTGATGTTCTTAGATATTGAGAAAGATTATTAGACAATTCGATTTAGTAAAGAGCTGAAATGATATGCAATAGGACGGAGCACTTACGATAGTTTGTATGTGCAAACATGAACAGAAAAATATTAGTTCAATAAGTCAGGAATGGGACATGAGATGTGGATTCCAAGGCTGTTCAACACATCCTTTGATGAACTAACGTAACAACTAAACAAACAGGAAATGTGTGGAGGAGTAAAAGAGGTGGAGTATAACAATGAACGTGCATGGTGTGGTGTTGGTTACAAGTGCTCAGGTACCTGGAGATGGTGGATAAAGGAATATAATTGGAAATTTTACAAATGCTGACGAGTGACACTAAGGAGGGACGAGCGCAAAGAAAGTTGTAGGTATATAGGAAAATGTCACAGTGGGGTTGGTGAAAAGATCCGTAGCACTTGAACGTATAGTTGATTTGCTTAACTCGGGAATGTGAGCAGAAGAGGCGGTGGAGGTGTACCGAGATACACAAGTAGCACATTACCAGGAATATTGAGAGGATGGCGAATGAAAAGAACGCAAGGAAACACATGGATAGGTGTGGGTGTAAAAGAAAATATATGTGCTAAGACGAAAGGGGCGTGTAAAAAGAATGAACAACGGGATTGCAGCCTACAAATCTACAAAAAAAAAAATATGGGAAAGCGAAAACAAGAAGGCAGGGTACAGGAGAGAAGTGTTAGCAAAATGAAGGAAAGAGATGAGGCGGAGGGTCCACAATAAAGAAATGTTGGAGAGCAGACAGACATATCGCATGAAGCAGTAGAAATCTCGGACTCGGGACAAGGAGGGTGAGCGAAATGATAACCAAACGATGCAATAAACAAACAAAGAACATACTGATGAATCAATAATAAAAAATAAAAAAAATCATCTGGCAAGAATTTCTTCCGCATCTATCTATCCATTCATCTGTCGTTAACGTTTCCCTTGAAGGTACAGCAGATACAATCTGGATCCCTCTCGCCATCTTTGCCTCAAACTCTACCAACGGACTGTGCCAAATCGCCGCTAACATCTAATTCACAACTTTCACCCCACGCTCACTCTATATAATCATCTATGACTCACGAAGCACTCGTCTATCATCCACATATCTAATCATTTTAAACCTGTGTCTTTTTGCTGCGTGTTTTCTCATGGTATCTCCGCCAATGCATAGGCCAAGGTAACCCGAGATGTGGTAATAGAAAATTCGAATGGATCATGAAAACGTTGGAGTTCTAAGATATGCAGATGGTATTGTAATCATTGACGAGAGTGAAATTAGCATCATCAGAAGCATAGAAGAATCTAAAGAAATTGCAAAAATACTCAGACTACTGATGAATGTGAATACACACACTCTTTACCATTTAAGCAATCATGCTATTTCAACAAGACCTGTCGTTCTTTCATGCCTAAATAGCAGGTCCTTCCAGTCCATTTTTCCAGCACCATTTTATCTAGATATAATAATTGTCAACTTCCTCTCTTCGATCTTTTAATGTGGGAAGATCCTGTTTTCTTTATTTTTTCTCTTATGCCTTACCTTTTGAGATTGCGATCATCCTGGCTGTTGCCCTTTGTATTATCTACTTGTTTTATATCTGTGTATAAGGCGTGGTGACCATACCAGTTACATATTCCAGTCTAGGAAGAATTACTTTCATTTATATTTTTCATCATATCCTCATCCTTGTAATTAAACTCCATTCTTATATTCTTCAGCTGTTTAAAAGTATAATTTGTTTTTCTCTTTATATGATTTTCCGGCGACAGCACCCCTGATTAAAATCACCAGATCCTTTTCTTTATTTCTTCTTTCATTACTATCATTTTATTAATTTATTCATTTTTATATTTGGTATTCATTTATTATTATTATTCATGTATTATTATTATTATTATCATATCTTTTGCAGTGTTGACCCAACATACTGAATACGCGCGATAAGGTCGCGAAATTCCCCACAAGAATAGAGGAGTTGGTAAACTATAGCCCATATCAATATTGATTCATTCCCACTTCACCCCCTACATGGCTCTTCAATATTATCCACATGCTGTCAATCTTGAACAATATGAACCATTTCGCAATATTGATGCTTCTGCCTTCCCCCTCTGCCATACAAAGCCACAAGGGAGCTTCACCTCTTCCCTGCTTTCCTCACCCTAGGAGAAAGAGGTGGGCGTGAGAATTAAAATTAAATTAAGGCAAAAATGAAAAGCCTTTCATTACCGTGACGTCTCCTTAATTAAATGAATAAAATCGCTACACGCTTGCCTTAATAAAATCGTCAAGGACGTCACCGTAACATAACGGTTAAAACAAGGAAAATACACTCAGGTCAAAGCAGACGTTGGTACAAACCGACCACGTAGTAACTGATGAAAGTCACGAGGAAGGTCATAACAGGGCCAGACCGGTGGACTCTGCTTCGTGCGGAGGAAAAAAAAATCAACATCTGGGGTGAGAGGGGGTGTTGTGTGGGGGGTGCTTCCTCGTGCCCCTCGACAACTACAACGCACATTTCGTTTCAACCCCTTTACAGTGAACAAATTTCCATAACCCCACTCTCGCCCCTTAGATACAAACGTATTTTCTACTTTTTTTAATTAAAACACTGGCCCGACTTGACTTTATTTCCTTACCAAAACTTGTAGGAGGGATATCTGATTACCATTTCCGAAAAATATACAATATCAAAGCACTGTATGTGACCCATAGCCACGTCTTATCGAGGCTTTTGTGACACTTCTGCAGCAGACGAAACAAGGAACTGCCCGCCTTCCAGTCACATAAAAACCGTTAGGAAAGATGACTCAACTGCGTCACTTCTGCGCAGTTTTTGTCTTATATAGGTTTCTACCACTTTACAAATATTTGAAGATACCTGCCCCATATATGAGATTAATACTTGCCTTTCCTTACTTATATAATTGAACGAAAAGTTCACACTACCTCTTTCCTTCTTTATCTTCGGAAATATCGTACACGTGTATCATGTAAACATTGCTTCCATTCGAATGTAAAATGAAATTATACCTAAAATAAGCATGAAATGGAAGCACAATAGATTAAATAAATATATAAAATAGTAAAACATATAAATATATCTAGTTTTTAGTATATTGTGCAAAGTTTTTCTAAAAATTAAGGCAAAAAGCTTGCACAACTGTTCACCATTGTTTGCCACTACCTTCTGTTTATGGTTTTTGTGATTATTATTACATTATAAAAATTCAGTTAATTTTCACTTAATTCTAGGCACTAATTTTATACATCCAAGATTTACTAGTGAACAGTTGCTAAGGCGGAACATGTTATCACATGCAACACGAATGTACTTTCCATTGTGTTCGCGCGCAAATTCTAAATGTTTTACTGTGCAAGTGCACATGAACCATACATAATGTGCGCGTGAATTACTAAAATTAAGTTACTCTTTTAATGAAAAAAATCAGACCATCTGTTTTTATTTCTTCTACCTCTTTTTCGTAGGCCCTCAGCATGAATAACGTGAATCCAAGAAAAGGTGCAAGGAAATAATAAGTTTGACAGGCAAATCAACAAAACATAACCGGTGGATAAGAGGATGTGTAACCAAATGAATATATTTAAGTGAACTAATAGTTATTTACGAGTTTTACACGATTTACAAGAAGATTTTACCACACTAAGTTCAGAGTGTGCTGATTTGTTCAAATACATCCGCAGTGATATTTCCTTTCAAACTTATTTCTGATTGCACTTTTCTCCTCTGTTTCGCCAAGTAACCAGTGCTACACGCTCTTTCGCATTTATCTTGAAAGTCTACAAATAAAAATGATTATAATTGTAGTAATAATAATGATAATAACACTAATGATAATGATTTTACAAGGTAGGTCAGAAGCAATGCGGCAATACAGCACATCCAATGTAAGGTCTCTTCAATTAATCGGCAACCTCTGTCCTCTGCAGAAAAATAGAAAACGGGTTAAACGGGGACAAATCCCTTCGGTTGGCGTCAAAATATCATTCACACATAACCACTTCCTACCCCCTCCATCCCCAACCCCATCCCTTCCTTGCATCACAGTATAATAACTGATAAAAATAACAGAAAAAATAAAATCTAGAATAAAATTATATGTATTACATAAATAAATATATATATATATATATATATATATATGTATATTTATATATATACATATGTATGTATGCGTAAATAACCACTAGGAAAAAGTAAACTAACGAAGCAGAGCGCTTTCTATAATTCCTTCTTTGTATCTGCACTGAAGATGTAATTATACGAAAGTGCTCTGCTTCGTTAGTTTACTTTTCCTAGCGGTTATTTACGCATTTGTGAACACACGCTCCTAGTGTTTTTATTGCATATATATATATATATATATATACATATATACATATATATATATATATATATATATATATATATGTATATACATATATAAATATATATACATACATACATAAGAGAGAGAGCGTAAACCATTGCAGTTCAGCTAATACCTGTTCAGTGGAGCAACCAAGATTTGTCCAGGGGAGCTCACCTGGTCCCCTTTTCAATGTCATGGCATTAGGCATGAGACGATATCTTTCGTGCATCATGGATATAGAAAATACTAATGCTATTACCGATACGTATGAGACATAGGAAGCACTTAAATTTCATTCTGATTTTTTCTTCTTTTATTTTTACTTGAAAAATACTCTGTATACAGCAATACCATATATGGATACTAAATTTCAGCATAGAATACTTCTCCGGTGTATATTGGACCTCTTGGTGATACATATCCGCCAACATCAAACTACTCCATCTTCTACCTTATGCAAGTTCCATCCAGTTTTCTGGACCGTCATTATTTCTCATCCCCACCACCTTCACGCCAACAATCCTCACCAGCTCCGAATTTACCAATAGACATAGTAGGTCACCAGCGTAAGGCCCACGAGTAACTGGCACTGAACTAACTTGTCATTCAAGAATGGCAAAGAAATTATAATAATAATCAATATATACATATACATATATATATATATATATATGATATTTATATATATATATGTATATATATTTATATATATATATATATATATATATGTATGTATGTATGTATATATATAAGGCAGGCATTGTATTACAGTGCAATAATCCATTTCTTTTTCAGTAAAAAGTAGCCATAATCTATTAAATTGAAATTTAAACTACAGTAATATACATATATATATATATATATATATATATATATATATATATATATATATATATATATATATATATATATATATGGTCACGAAGAATTGTCACCCCAGAAAGCCGAAAATCAACAATGGAATAAAGATTAGGTTAGGTCGACTGAAGGTTATACTCATTGTCATCAACAACAACAGAAGAATCGTAAACCCAGGATGAACATGCCATAATTGTATAAATTTGGGGAACTACTGAGGAGTTTGCCTAAGGCCCAGAACTTGTGGGTCACAAGTAGGTAAATCTGGCCCTGCACCTCATTCGAGGTTTTCCTCTTGATCTCCTTTCTTGGTATCCTGCTCTCATCCATGCGTGCAACATGCTCTGCCCTTCTAAGCTTATTTTTCTTGACAGCATCCGTTCTCTCCAGTTTAGTTACTTGACTAAGTTCCCAGTTGTGCCTTTTTCTCAATCTGTGTTCTTCTTTATTTGGATTCTGTTATAGTTCTCAGTATTGTGTTTTCGAACACCATAATTTTTTTTTTTTTTATAGCCGAATTTCCGAGGCATATGAAGCTGTAGATCGTATTATTGAATCAAGTTCGCAACTTGATTGTTCGCGATATTTATTTTATTTTCATGATATCTTGTATGATAAAGAAACTCCTATTAGCTATCGATAATTTCACCTTAATTTCTTTATTAGTTTTGTTTTAATGTTACTCCTATTAGTGTATAGTTAATTCGCAAGCCGATTTTTTTTTCGTTATCCCGTTGTAAGTAATGATTATGTTGATAAAGTCCTCTCCATTTTCAGCAGACCAACATCATCAGCATAAGTTAGGTATTTTATCGATATATTATCTAACTCTTGTCACTCTTCCCATCACTAAATTCATTGGCAATACTGATAGGACATACCCCTAGCGCACCCCGCTTCTAATATCGAAAGGATTTTACAGCATTTCTCCTACTTTCAGATTGATATATTGGTTATTATAATGATAGACAATTCACTCAAAGAATCTCAGTCGACCTTGCGTTTTCGGTTGGCAGCCCTGCTCACCCTTCCCCCGCTGAGCTGGTTGAAACCCGAAGCTTTCTAATATATTTATATTTGTTCACTTAGCTCAGTGACTATACGAGTTATACGAATTTCATGTACAGCTAGGGATGAAGCAATCCTTGTTCACCTATTTCAAAGATTTCTATCTCGATAGCTCAAAGAAAGATAAGGAATATAATTTTAATGGGTGCTACTACAGCGTGAGGTCTACCGCCATACGTCGCCTACCCAGGTGCAGCCTGAGGCCTACCGCGTGACCCGCGTTCGTAGAGAAAATAAAAATTTCCATTATACGGACATGAACAACAAATTGCACTGCAACCTGAGCCTGTGTGGAATATTAGAATTAATATTTCTCTTTATATTGGATATACCAATGTCCACAGTAACGACTCTCACAGGAAAATCTGCCAATACTGTGACTGGTTCAACATGTGCCGAGAGGTGTGTACAGCCATAGTTTCTCATCAACTACGAGGGGAAGATGGTCGGAACAACAGATAACCCCGTCCAAATTGATGAGGCAAGATTTGGTGGTCGATCGATGGAAGTACAACCGAGGAAGGATGCTGAATGGAGACAACGCTCCTCTCTCCGAGGACAGTGACGCAGAACAAGAAAACAACAGAAACCATGGGGGTAGAATTGATGGGCTTTGGGTTTTTGGTTTTAAACAAGGTTCAGACTGTCGGTACTTTTGGATGGAACGGCGTGACCGCAACACTGTAATCCCTATTATTGAAAGGGAATGTGCATATGGTTCGGTGATTCATTCAGATGAGTTGGTTGTCAGCTGTTCCAGTCTCATCTTGACAATATTTGCTGGAAGGTGATGAAAAATAATTCCAATTATCTATTTGTGTCATTCTTAGAAGATGTACGAAGTGTGTATCGCTAGAATAAATGTATGGAAATATATAACATGTTTATTTTTACTTTTCTTCCTTTAATATGAATTAGAAATCTAATTATCTATGTAATTCCTAGGACATGTACAAATTATGTGTTTATCGCTAAAAATAAATGTATGGAAATGTGCGATATCCATGAGGGATGGATAATGTAGCGGTAGACCTCACGCTATAGCACTAACGGGAGGTAGACCTCACGCTAGTCTGGTAGATCTCACGCTAGTCTGGTAGACCTCACGCTATATTATGGTAGACCTCACGCTATAGTGTGGTAGACCTCACGCTATAGTGTGGTAGACCTCACGCTATAGTGTGGTAGACCTCACGCTATAGTGTGGTAGACATCACGCTATAGTGTGGTAGACATCACGCTATAGTGTGGTAGACATCACGCTATAGTGTGGTAGACATCACGCTATAGTGTGGTAGACCTCACGCTATAGTGTGGTAGACCTCACGCTATAGTAGCACCTTTTAATGTTTATACAGCATTTTACTTATTATCGCTGTGTTCAGTCATTATGAGGCTGGTTGTAAATTGTGATATAAAATAGTCATGAATATAACTGTGATTTCACATATCCCATAAAGTGACACATCAAAGAGAAAATGAAAGGTTCATATGATTATCTTTTGATACTGGATGGATGGCGGGAAGCACATCGTCTTGCTCCCTCTCTCCCTTCACCCTAATCAATCTCATGAGTCAACATGACTTGAGTACATACCGCTCATGGTTTTTCGATCTCGATTGGTTTACGGCTTTCATCGTCTCATATTTATTATCTTCTTGAGTCTTTGAATACGGTTGTACCAACGTTTATGGTCGGAAGAGTGACACTCAGATCGGAAATTGAAATATTTAGATATGAAAAAGTTCGTGAGTTACATCGTAGCGAAGGGCGAGCAGGGCTGCCAACCGAAAACGCAGGATCGACTGAGATTCTTTGAGTGAATTACATATAATGGAAATATGATTGATGAACCAATCCCAGTTTATTGTTGAAACATTCTGGAATGCATGAAAAAGTGTAATTTCAATACATTTCCCAGTCCACTAATTAAGTCCACAAAGTGGTGGAATATTAATGCTTGATCATGTTGCAAGGCAGTTTTTGGCATTTCGAGCTCATAGCATCATGCCCTCCGTGGTTGCGCCATTACCAACTCAGAGAAACAATGGGGATTTACAACTGCATATCAGGGATGCAATGCACCCTAGGGTCTATGAGAGGGGGAGTCCAGCCAGTGCTTTATTCCAGGGCCCCACAGCAACATTTATCACCCCTCAAGAACAAGCACTTTTAACTACACCCATCCTGTATACATTCACATACACAAACATCACTATACTTATCACACCACACTTACTTCTTTTTATTAGTATTTATTATTATGTGGATGTCCTGTGTCTTGCTGCATTGCTTCTGCCCTGGGCAGTGGGTCCACAAGGAGCTAAGATAAGAGGGAAACAAGGGTAGTGGATGAGAGTGGAATAGGTAGGAATGGGTATGTCCCTTTGAATTGGCTACCTCCCTTATAAGGGGGAAGAAGCCTTTGATATATAGAATTATTAATTATTGTAGATTTACTGGACATCATATCCTTAATTTTGAGAAAAAAAATTGCCTGCCTTGGAGCCCCAAAGGGGTCTTGTACTGCCTTTGCCTTAAAAAAATTATCTTGGAGGACCTGATGCACCTGCCTAGTGTATGCTATCAATAGATGTTGATTCTACATGATCTATAGGTGCCAGACCATCACTTATTAGGAGAGTGGCTGAGTCAAAGAATCTACCCAGCTTACAGCCATCCATCCTAAAAACCATAAACCCATTCATCACCTTGGCTCCTTGTGCATGAAGGGTCATCCCTGTTCCCCACCACACCACTTGATTCAAATGGAATACAGCAAAACACAACACCTCCACAGCAGGGTCGAACCACTGAAGTTGATTTATCCCCACATCATTACATGGTGACCCCTAACCCCTTCATCCAAATGAGAAATATAGAGAGCAGACAAGAAGATATCCCTTCAGACCATGTAATTTCTTCATTCATTTACAACCACTATTCATTTCTATATTTTGCACTCTCTCTTCCTTGCTCAACAGACATTCCTCTTGTATCCAACACTTCCCTCTACCTTTCCACCCACTTCGCTATTGGTTTTCTCCTGAAGTTCCCTCCATCCATTTATATATCCCAAATTCTTTTTGCTAGTCTTTCTTCAATTGTTCTTTCCATGTGCACAAACTATGTTAATATTTTTTTATAAACCCTTTCCATCCTTGGTCTCAGCTTCACCTATACATTTCTTGCTGTATCCATCTTTATCAACCCTCCATATTCCTTTACAATTCATCTAAAGCAACTTTAGGGTCTTCCTTTCTGCCTCCTTCATATTCCAAGTCTGCTGCAAACAATGCCATGGGCACAATCAATCCCTTGCACAGTCTTCTCTTTGTTTATTCCCATATTTCTCATGATCAAGTTACCTCCTCTCCTGTACAAATGGTATAGACTTCCCCCTGAAAGCATAAAAATTATTATTTTCTTGGATCAGTGCTCCAATCCATCCTTTACAGTGGTGCGTGTATGTAGTTCTATTTCGTCATAATCATACTCGTACATGTTACCCTTAATCTGTCAAGTTACAGTTGTTTGTTAAATTACCTTATATTACTCTGGCAGAGGATCTCTCTAAATAACCCTGTATACTGTAGAGTACTAACTTAGGTGACATCCCCATGGACCAGTTACCCAGCATTTATGATTGGAGACTTATCTTCAACCAAAGAAGAATGCTGATTACTCTTTACATTTCTTATCCCTCTATTTTGCTACCCTCATTAAATCTAACAGCTCTGTGATTGTTTTCTGGTGTGATATTGTCCCCAAAGGCAGGAGCACTGATTATATTATTGGTGACAAAATACCTATCACTAACACTAAATGATAATCTTCTTTTGGGTTGGCTTTTTTATATGATTCTGTATAAATACATAAGCATGTTTTATTAGTATTAGTGAAATGTATGAATAACATGATGAATGTATGAAATTATTCAATCTACCTTATAATAATTGGTATTTTATGTTAAATGGTATTAGATTCTGTATGTACAATCCAGTATAAGATTGAATTGTGGTGTAATTTCTTCCATTACATTCATCATCATCATCATCAGAGGGAGGAGGGGATGATGGGAGTGAAATCGGTGGGAGTGGGTACATGCTGTTGACTTAGTTACATCCCTTATAAGGAGGAAAAAGCTCTTGGTATACAGATATAGACTGTATTATGTTTTGGCATTAACTGCCAGAGGGCTAGCACACAGTGCAGAGGCATGTTTACATTGTAACAACAAAGGGAGTATGTGGTGATGAAATGGGTGGGAGTGGATTTATGCTTTCTGACTTTGGCTACCTCCCTTATAAGGGTGAAAAAGCCCTTGGTATATGTATACATGTATGTAACAAAAAAGGATTGCTTTGAGTGAGTGGTTTGAGGTAAACATTGGATTTAGCCAGGGATGTCTCATGTCACCATGGCTGTTCAATGTGTACATGGTCATGGGCTGGAGATTGGAGATAGTTAAAGAAAATTGAGAAAAATGGGAGATAAACCAGTTGTTGTTTGCTGACAACACTGTGCTTGTAGCAGGATCAGAGTAGGGATTAAGGAAGTTAGTGACAGTTTGGGAAGGTGTGTGAAAGGAGGAAGTTGAAGTTAAATGTGGGTAAAGATAAGGTGATGAGATATACAAGGGGAGAGGATGGCAGTAAATTGGAAGCGAGTATTAAGGGAGAGAGGCTGGAGGAAGTGGCTTTACATATGTGGGGGCCAATGTGGTGGGAAAGGGAGGAGTGGAGGTGGAGGTAGAATGTAGATTGAGAGAAGTAAGTAAATGCCTTGGGGGATTAAAAAGTATAATGAGAAATAGATATTTAGAAATGGATGCTTAGAGGAGATTGTATGAAGGGGCGAATGTACCAAGAGCACCATATGGGGCAGAAACACGGAACATATGAGAGGAAGAGTTTAAATGTGTCAGAGATGAAATGTCTGATAAGTATAATAGGGGATAATAGGCTGGATAGAGTGAAAAATGAGGAGGTGGGGAGGAGAGTAGGGGTGGAAAAGGAGTTGGGAGACAGGGTTGATGAAAGAGTATTGGGATGGTTTGGACACATGGAAAGAACGAGTGAAGAAAGATTGGTAAAAGATGTGTGGAAGGCAGAGGTGGATGGAATGAACATAGGGGGGTGACCAAGGATGATATGGATGGATGGAGTAAAAGGGGCGTTGAGAAAGGGGGGATGTCTGTTGATGAAGGAAGGGAGCAGACAGAAGATAGGGGTGAGTGGAGAATGGTTGAGTATGGATGATACTGTGATGCATGGGAGTGGGTGGGGGAAGGGGATTTAAGGAGTGGTTTGTATGAATGATATTTTGATGCAGCCCAAAGGAATTTCTGCCAGTCTTCTCTTTTTCTGCACATGGGGACAGAGAGAGGGGGTTTCCAATTAAATGAAGCAACCTTGCTATGGATGTGCTGTGTTGTGCTGCATTACTTCTGGCCCAGGGGAATAGTTGAGATGCAGGATGACCCACCATCCAGGAGGAACCAAGAAAAGAGGGAGAGAGGAGTGGTGAAGGTAAGTGGAATGTGTGGGGATGAATTGGGTGGGAGTGGATTTATGCCTTTTGACTTTGTCTACTTCCCTTGTAAAGGGAAAAAATCCCTTGGTATATGTATATATATGTGTCTGGGGTATTGGCTACATGTTATTGTGGTTAAAAGCTGCTCAGTAGCATGCAGGTGATACTTTAAGGCCTATATGGGGTACACCTATGGACCAGAGCCACACATCATTTTGTCTGTGATATAGGAAATCTCTATTCATAGAGAAATTATGCTACTTTATCATATTGTGACTGTACCTCCTTCATGCTGTCCCCCACTTCTAATACTGTCCTGTACCATTTCTCTGAATATTCATTTCCTTTTTTGCTGAACCCTGTGGTAGGGGAGAAAGAATTGTGCCACTGAGTGTTCCCACTTGAGTTGTAAAAATTGACAAAATGGAATAGGGACAGCACTAGGCATCCTACTCTTTGTAGCCCCAAAGGCGACATTCCTAAAAAAAAAGCAAAGGAATACGAGGGTCTGGGAGTTTTCCAATCAGAACCCTAAGGTTTGGGTCTTTTAATGTGCATGGATGTGGTACAGATGAGAGTAAAAGGGAAGAGAGGCAGTATGTTTGTGAGAAGATGGATATGCTGGCCCTGAGTGAAACTAAATTGAAAGGGATGAGCAAATTCGAGTTTGGGAGTGTAGCTGGGAGGGTGTCAAGAGTGAAGAGAGGATGAGGGAGAGAAGGGGTGGCTATACTAGTAAGTGAAGAGATAGGTGTATGATGGAGTGGAAGGAGGTTTCTTCAAGATTAATGTGGATGAAGGTGAAACTGGGGAGATATGGGTCTTTGCAAGTGCATATGGATCTGGTAGTGAGAAGAGTGTAGAGGAAAGGGAGACTTTTTGGATATATTTAAATGAGTGCATAGAGGGTTTAGGGAGAAATGTCAATGTAGTGGTATTGGGAGATCTCAGTGCTAGGGTAGGAGATGAACCAATAGATGGAGTGATTGGGAAATGTGGAGTTCCAAGAAAAAAATTGTAGTGGAGATGGTGTACATGTGTCTAGAGAGTTGATGATAGCAAATACAGTGTTTGGGAAGAAAGTCAAGCATAAGTACACATGGGAGAGGGTGGTGGATGGAAGAGTGGTAGATAGGGCTTTAATGGACTATGTAGTGGTAACCAGGAGAACAGTAGGAGTTTAAGATGTACATGTTCTTAGGTGAGAGAGTGAGGGACTATCAGATAATTTTTTGATGGAAGGTAAGTTGAGAGTGGAGGATAGGTGGAGAAAGAGGAAAAGGACAGGGAGGTGCTTCAAGTAAACTGCTTAAATGAAAAAGAAAAGGAATACAAGAAGCTGAGAGAAGAGTGGGTTTGAGTGAAGGATAAAGTAGAACTAGGATTGGAGGAGGAATGGGGATGTTTCAAGGATGGAGTGACAAGGTGTGCAAAGATGGTGTGTGAAACAAAGAGGACGGGAGGAAATAGAAGGAAAGGTAGTGAGTGGTGGGATGATGAAGCAAAGAAGGTTGTAGAAGAGAAGATACAAGCATTCAATGATTGGTTGCAAAATAGGACAAAAGAATCATACGAGACACACCAGGAAAATAGAAGAGAAATAAAGTATAAGATAAAGGTGGCAAAGAAGAGAGCAGATGTGAAATGGGGCAAGAGTATGACAGAAAATTTTGAAAGTAATAAAAAGAGGTTTTGGAAGGATATTAAGAGGAGGCAAATCAAGTAGAAAAGAAAAGGTAAAAGGTGCAGATGGAGAGATGATAATGGAAGAGACAGCAGTAAGATAAAGGTGAGCAGAGTATTTTAGAGAGTTACTAAATGTTTAAGGAGGGTAGGGAAGGAAAGTTGGTCACAGTGGGAAGTGCTAAGGAAATGACATTGATGAACGAGGAAAATGGAGAAATAAGAAAAGATGAGGTGGTGATGATATGGTTTAACATCACTAGCTCTCACCTATCAGGAGGCTAGGATGGTGCCCTTTACAAAGGACTTTGTAGCATGAACTTTAATGAGGTGAGAGCAGTTATTAAAATGATGATAGCAGGGAAGACACATGTGTGTTATGCAGTGTCCAAAAAAGGGAAGTACAGTGATGGTGGACTAGCTGGTGAGGTTGATTAATATTAGTCTAAAAGAATTTAGAGTACTGGAGGACTGGAGGAGTGCCTGTATAGTTCAGCTTTACAGGGGAAAAGGGGACAAGTGTGAGTGTAGTAGTTTCAGAGGGATCAGTTTGTTGAGTGTAGTTGGGAAGGCTTATGAAAGGGTTTTGATTTAGAGGATTAGGAAAGCAACAGAGGGAGTAATTGCTGAGGAACAGTGTAGGTTTAGGACAGGTATTATAGGTTGTATGGATCAGGTTTTTGTGGTAAGGCAGATATGTGAGAAAGCTATAGGAAAAGGTAAGGATGATTTTTGACTTTTATGGATTTGGAAAAGGCTTATGACACGGTAGACATGAAGGCACTGTGGGAGGTATTGCAGATATATGGGATAGGAAGAAAGCTGTTATGAGCAGTCAAGAGTTTTTATGAGAGTAGTACAGCCTGTGTTAGAATTAGAAATGGAGAGAGTGAGTGGTTTGAGGTAAAGGTGGTACTTTGCCAGGGGTGTGTTATGTCACCTTGGCTTTCAATTTATACATGGATGGGTTGGTGTATGAGGTAAATGTAAGGATAAGGGGCCAGGAATTGGAGGTGGTTAAAGAAAATGGAGAAAAATGGGAGATAAGCTAATTGTTGTTTGCTGATGACACTGCGCTTGTGGCAGGATCAGAGGAGGGATTGAGGAAATTAATGACAGAATTTGGGAAAATGTGTGTGAAAGAAGGAAGTTGAAGACAAATGTGGGTAAAAGTAGGGTGATGAGATATACATGGGGAGCGGATGGCAGCAAATTGGAAGGGAGTATTAAGGGAGAGAGACTGAGGAAATGGACAGCTTTAGATACTTGGGTGCAAATGTGGCGGGAAAGGGAGTGGAAGTGGAGGTTGTTGTTGTTGTTGTCGTTCCCTAGACTGTCTGTCCGAGCAGTCCCGTCTCCCCAAGGAAGGCCACAGCCGAAATTGGGTTTTCCCACAAATCCTTTATAGAGTGTATGTTGTGTCGTTTGCGTGCATGATTGTGTATAATGCAGTCTTCCATTATGTGTTGTATGGTATGGGGTGAAGTGTTACATCCTGGGCAGCTGCTTAAATGAAAAAGAAAAGGAATACAAGAAGCTGAGAGAAGAGTGGGTTTGAGTACTAATCGGGGGTAAGGGCAAAGGGAAATTGGGAGTGGGTAAGGGTGTTGGCTGTGGTTGGGGAGGTGGGAGTGGGGTTACTGGAGGGCAGGTAGAACATGTCCAGGTGTTTGTGTATTGGTTTGTGTCAGCAAGTGTTGTACAAGTGAGGTGGGCCCAGTTTTTGCACATATTGCACTGAACTGAGCAATATGTAGAAGTGGCACAGGACAGTATTAAGAGTGGGGGGACAGCATAACAGAGGGACAGTCGCAGTATAATAAAGTAGCATAATTTCTCTATGAATAGAGATTTCTTATATCACGGACAAAAATTATGCGTGCATGATTGTGTATAATGCAGTCTTCCATTATGTGTTGTATGGTATGGGGTGAAGTGTTACATCCTGGGCAGCTGCTTAAATGAAAAAGAAAAGGAATACAAGAAGCTGAGAGAAGAGTGGATTTGAGTACTAATCGGGGGTAAGGGCAAAGGGAAATTGGGAGTGGGTAAGGGTGTGAGGAAGTGTAGTGTTAAGTATTTGGGAGCACATGTGGTAGTGAATGGAAAGGTGGATGTGGGGATACATTATAAAGCAGGTAGGGAATACAGTGCAAAAGATAGGAATGAATGGAGGAAGATTAGAATGGCTGAAAGGGTAATGATGCAGCTCAAAGGGATGTTCCTCTCATCTGTTCTGTAAAGAATTTTGAATGAAGAGAAATGAGGGGGGCATACAATGACATCATGGGATAACTATGGATAACTGATTTTTTCTTTTTGCATAACAGAGTATGTGCATGAGATGGAATCTCTATGTGATTCACTGCCATCTGGGATCACATTTTGGACTCATGATTGACAACTATTACATCCTGAGAGAAGCAAGTAAATGCCTTCGAGGATTAAAAAAATGTAATGAGAAATAGACATTTGGGAATGAATGCCAAGAGGAAATTGTATGGAGTGATTGTGCCGACAGCACTGTATGGGTCAGAAACATGGAACATAAGAGAGGAAGATGTGTTTGAGATGAAATGCCTGAGAAGTATGGTAGGGGTTACTAGGCTGGATAGAGTGAGAAACAAGGTGAGGAGGAAAGCAGGGGTGGAAAGGGAGTTGGGAGATAGGGTTGGTGAAAGAGTATTGGGATGGTTTGGACACATGGGAAGAATGAGTGAAGAAAGATTAGTAAAAGAGGTGTGGAAGGCAAAGGTGGAGGGAGTGAACATGTGGGGGCAAGTTGGGATGTCTGTTGAAGAAGGAAGGGAGAAGACAGCACATAAGGGTGAGTGGATAATTGTTGTGTATGGATGATGATGTGATGCATGGAAGGGTGGGGGATGGGAGGGGTGAGGGAGTATGTGTGAATGATATTTTGACACAGCCCAAAGGGATTTCTTCCCATCTTCTCTTTTTCTGCATGAGGGGATGAAGAGGGGTGGAGGGTCACTGATTAAATGAAGTGGCCTTGCTGTGGATGTGCTGTGTCTTGCTACATTGCCTCTAACCTCGGGCAGTGAATGAGATACAGGGATGACCTGTCATCCAGGAGGAGCAAAGAAGAGAGGGAGGGGTGGTAAATAGGAGTGGAGTATTTGGGGATGAAATGGGTGGGAGTGGATTTATACCTTTGACTTAGGCTACCTCCCTTGGTATATGTATGTAATAACAAAGGTAGAATAAACTTTGGGCAATTGATGCCATTTCCATTACCACATCAAGAGGTGGAGTATGACGAGAATGGGATGGATAGCAAACATGTGTTAGACATCAACAGTGGCGGCAGTTGTAGTGTCTACTCAAGTACACTTCAATGGTTGAGGTTAATAAAGTTAATGATCACTTTCAGTAAAAGCTGTTTTTTATATAATTCTGTAGGAATACATACTTATTCAAGGATCAAGGATAATAAATTCTTCCTATTAAGTCTCCTATATTATCACATTTCAATCTTCCTGATAAGTCTGCTGATAGAAAGTAATGTTTCTGAATACTCAATAATTGCCTTTCATACAGTAGGTATAATTTTGGATTAACAAATTTTTTATGATTAACATGTCTTGCATTTTTTTTTTTATAATTTGCACATGCAGTTATTGTATATATATATATATGTATACAGTCATCCCTCGTTATTCACGGGTTTTTTATCTGCAGTTTTTACTATTCATGGATTTCAATTGGAAGAAGAAGAAGAAGAAGAAGAAGAAGAAGAAGAAGAAGAAGAAGAAGAAGAAGAAGAAGAAGAAGAAGAAGAAGAAGAAGAAGAAGAAGAAGAAGAAGAAGAAGAAGAAGAAGAAGAAGAAGAAGAAGAAGAAGAAGAAGAAGAAGAAGAAGAAGAAGAAGAAGAAGAAGAAGAAGAAGAAGAAGAAGAAGAAGAAGAAGAAGAAGAAGAAGAAGAAGAAGAAGAAGAAGAAGAAGAAGAAGAAGAAGAAGAAGAAGAAGAAGAAACATTGGAAAGCCACTAATGCATCCTGCGGCCCATGCTGCCTGTGTGGGCCGCGGGCAGCATGACCCACCACTCAGTTCAAGCGTGTTCTTCAAGGTAAATAATTATAAGGTGAATAATCACAGAATAATTATTTTTTCTATAGCTGTTCATTCATCAGTTTCCTGTTGATCAGTACCAAATTTTCCCCAATATCAGCAATAGCTTGTCCGAAAATAGCAAAAAACTAGACCTATGTTCAATTGTATCACTCAGAGCGCTAGTGCGTCGATGCAGTGGGTGTGGCCTATCAACCAATCGTTGGCCGCGGAGTGATGCAATTATTTATTGGTTAAATGTTTTGTTGTTGATATTTGTCTTTGAAGTATTTCCTTTTATGCCATGCATTAAAAGTTGGATTTTAGCAATGAAGAAGGAGGGTAAGAAATATGAGGTATGAAGTCAGTGAGTGAATGGCCCTATTATGGGCCATATTGTATTATTCTTAGTTTATTAAATGTTATTAAATTATACTTGTTAACTGCTGATCTATGAGAAGTGAATATATCATAAGTGGAAGACATTTAAAGCACGTTTCAGCTGTTCGTAGAGAAGTGTGGCTAGACTGAAGCATGAGAGTGCGAGTTTTGGCGGTGATATTCTGTAGATTTTCAATGGTTTTCTCAAAAAGAGTATTAGCGGTCTTAGCCATTCATGGGGGTTTTGAGAACGTATCCACTGCGAATAACGAGGGATGACTGTATATTATATATATATATATATATATATATATATATATATATATATATATATATATATATATATATATATATATATATATATAGATATATATATATATATAGATAATATATATATATATATATACATACACATACCTATATATATATATACATACACATACCTATATATATATATACATACACATACCTATATATATATACATACACATACCTATATATATATATACATACACACACACACACATATATATACATACATACACACATATATATATACACATACATATATTAGTTTTATAATCAACAGCCCTGATCAAAATTCAATAATTACAAATCTCTGTCTCTTCTACTAGTTTTACTGATTTATATTGGTCCTTAGAGCCCATTGTATTGTAGTGCATCTGAGGAATCTCTATTTTCTTGCCGGTTACTATTTCCTGATAGTCTTGCTAGAAGCTTTCGAGATTTAGGTTTGGGATTGTTATCTGGAGCTTCAGATGAATCTCTGAAATATAAAATAATTAAGGCAGATTTAAAAAAATAGTAGGAAGAACTAATACTAGATGATATGTTGTTGGTTCCTAGTTCTCTGGCTGGTAATAAAGCAATTATAATAACAATAATGCCAGTAACAATAATAGCAATAATAAAAATAAAAGAATGTGCATACTGTTTATGAGTGAACTCCAACACTTACACTGAGTACATACACTATGATTATGTGTTATTCTAACTGACAGTACTCTATAACTTTTTAAGATGTCCAAATACATACACAAGGAATGGTAGAAGGCTTGCAAGGGTAGACTTCTGTGGGTTATTTGCTAACTGTGGATTTGTAGCCAGGATGTGGTTCATGAGGAGTCGCAGGTACTGCTGCAAGCACACTCTCCGTTCCTCAACAACAGTGATGTCCTAAATCAGTTAAAGTATATTATATATATTACAAAGAATTAGTTCTATTATTACATCAAATACATAAAATAATTTCATGTACATAAATAAACATTTATTTGTGGACGATAGTGCACCAGTGGATGATTCTGAAGAGAGATTGAAAAAGCTTGTAACCAAGTTTGAAAGGGTGTATGAGATGGGATAGTTAAAAATAAATGTATACAGAAGTATTATGTTGATGAGATGTAGAAAGAGTGATTATGGCAGGCTGGATGTTATCATGAAAGGGGGAGGTTGGAGGGTGTGTAGTGTTAAGTATTTGGGAGCACATGTGGTAGTGAATGGAAAGGTGGATGTGGGGATACATTATAAAGCAGGTAGGGAATACAGTGCAAAAGATAGGAATGAATGGAGGAAGATTAGAATGGCTGAAAGGGTAATGATGCAGCTCAAAGGGATGTTCCTCTCACCTGTTCTGTAAAGAATTTTGAATGAAGAGAAATGAGGGGGGCATACAATGACATCATGGGATAACTATGGATAATTGATTTTTTCTTTTTGCATAACAGAGTATGTGCATGAGATGGAATCTCTATGTGATTCACTGCCATCTGGGATCACATTTTGGACTCATGATTGACAACTATTACATCCTGGATGAGAGCTCATAGGCCATATGAGGTTCTGTTCGGAAAGATTCCAGCCATTATGAATACCCCATCTGGGGTATTGGCTGCATGTTATTGTGAGGTAAAAATCTGTTCAGTAGCATGTAGCTGATACTTTAGGGTCTATATGGAGAATGCCTATGTACCAAAGCCACAAATCATTTTTGTCCGTGATAGAGAAATTATGTTACTTTATTATACTGCAACTGTCCCTCTGTTATGCTGTCCCCCCACTCTTAATACTGTCCTGTACCACTTCTACAAATATACATTTCCTTTTTTGCTGTACCCTGTGGTAGGGAAGAAATAATACTGCCACCAAGCATTCCCACTTGAGTTGTAAAGGGCAACAAAAATGGGATGGGGATAGGATTAGGCATCCTACTCTCTGTAGCCTCAAAGGAGACATTCCTAAAAAAAGTATAGGCATAAGAGGGCCTGGGAGGAGTTTTCCAACTAGAATCCTAAGGTTTGGGTCTTTAAATGTGCATGGATGTGGTACAGATGACAGCAAGGGAAGAGATAGGCAGTATGTTTGTGAGAAGAAAGATGGATATGTTGGCAGTGAGTGAAAGTAAGTTGAAAGGGAGGGGCAAATTTGAGTTTGGGTGTAGTTGGGAGGGTCTCTGGAGTGAAGAGAGGAGGGAGAGAAGGAGTGGCTATATTAGTAAGTGAAGAGATAGGTAAATGTGTGGTGGAGTGGAAGGAGGTTTCAAGGTTAATGTGGATTAATGTGGTGATCCGTTTTTGTATCTTTCAGCATCCAGTTTGATCTTAAATTCTTGTATAGTTTTTGCACTCACTGTTTCCTCATTCAGTTTATTCCAGATATCTATCACTCTGTGTGGGAAGCTATTCTTTTTCAGATCTCTTCTGTAACTATCCTTTGTAAGAGCATATGGGCCTGGTTGTGAGAGTGTAGAGGAAAGGGAGTCTTTTTGAATAGATTTAAATGAGTGCATAGAGGATTTAGGAAGAAATGTCAATGTAGTGGTATTTGGATATCTCAATGCTAGGGTAGGAAGTGTGGAGTGCCATGAAAAAATTGTAGTGGAGAGCTGATGGTGGAGATGTGTCTAGAATGAGATGTTGATGATAGCAAATACAGTGTTTAGATACAAAGTCAAGCATAAGTACACATGAATGAGGGTGGTGGATGGAAGGGTGGTAGATAGGGCTTTAATGGACTATATAGTGGTAACCTGGAGGAGTAAGAAGGGTTTTGGGTGTACATGTTCTTAGGGGAGAGAGGGAATACCAGACAATTTTTTGGAAGGTAAGTTGAGAGTGGAGGATAGATGGAGATAGAAGAAAAGGACAGAAGGTTGGGTGATGCTTGGGGGTTGAGGAAGTATGCGTGAATGATATTTTGATGCAGCCTGAAGGGATTTCTCACCCTCTCTTTTTCTGCATGTGAGGATGGAGAGGGGGGTCGCTGATTAAATGAAGCAACCTTACTGTGAATGTGCTGTGTCTTACTGCATTGCTTCTGGCCCAGGGGAGTGGATGAGATGCAGGGATGACCTGTCATCCAGGGGGAGCCAAATAAAGAGGGAGTGGAGGGGTGGTGAATGGGAGTGGAGTATGTGGGGATGAAATGAGTGGGAGTGGATTAATGCCTTTGACTACCTCCTTTGTAAGGGGGAAAAGCACTTGGTATATGTATGTATGTATGAACATTTGAAGAACTGGACATGTGATCCTAACAGAACTTGGCAGATACTGACAGAAGACCCTGCTGCACATTTGTGAACAGCCATATTTCCCATGTGACACCTCAGTTACCTGCCAGACATAGTTGAGCGAAAGTGTGTGCTGTTTGACTGTCGCACTGACAATGAGTGAGTATATCAGTGAATCTGTATCAAGTTTTATTGCAAACAGAACATTCATCAGCGGAAACTATTCGAATGATTAAGAAGGCATTCCAGGATGATTCAATGTGTGAAGCACAGATAAAAATGTGGTACAAACACTTCAAAGAAGGCTGAGAATCCATTGAAACTGATCCACATTCTGGAAGGCCTTCAACAGGCAGAACACCTGAAAATGTTGAATGTGTGGAGACCAATCTATGAAAATCAGTGATTGACAGTCTGAGAATTTGAAGATCATCTTGGAATCCCGTAGACAAGTGTTTCAAAGATTTTGATGGAAGACCTTGGCATGAGATGTGTGGTGGCAAAATTCATCCTGTGTCTCCTGACCCATGAGCAGAAGGAATTTCATGCTGAAAATTCACAGGACTTGCTTCAAGCTGCTACAAATGACCCAAATTTCCTGAAACAAGTAATAACCAGAGGTGAGTCATGGATCTATGGGTATGACCCAAAAACAAAAGCCTAGTCTAGCCAATGGAAGTCACCTGCATCTCCACTTCTGAAGAAGGTACAGCAAAGTAGAAGCAATGTCAAAGTCATGTTGACCGAGTTTTTTGATTATCAGGATGTTGTCCACCACAAGTATAGCTCCTCAAGGCCAAACAATAATGAAGGAATATTACATGGAAGTTCTTCACTGTCTGAGGGATGCAGTGAGAAGAAAATTGCCACAGCTGTGGATTAGTGGAGACTGGATCCTTCATGATGATAATGCACCTGCTTGTTCTTCAAGTGCTGTGCAGGGATTTTTGGCAAAACATTCCATCACCCAGCTCATTCAGCCCCCCTACAGCCCAGATCTAGCTCCCTGTGACTTCTGGATTTTCCCAAAGCTAAAATCGCCATTAAAAGGGAGCAGATGAGATTAAGAAGAATGCGATGAACCAGCTGATGAAGATCCCAAAAGAGGAATTTGCAAAAAAAATTGAAATGTTGAAGGGATGCTGGGAGACATGTGCAAGGTCCAAAGGAGACTACTTTGAAGGAGAGTAGGGCACCATTGTCCTAGGTTAGAAGCATTTCTTGAAATCGTAAATGGCTGGATACTTTCTGGACAACACTTGTGTATGGCCCAATCTTTGGGTAATACTGTGACCTTATGCAAACACATATCCAATTTCTTGCCCAATAGTGAGGTACCAGCTTACAGTGCTGTAATGCTTTTCACCCCCAGGGCAAGGCTTGAACTCAGACCACTGAGTTAGCAGGTGAGCTTTGCACCATACACCAACAAGGTAGTGTGCTGTGTGTGTGCACTGTAATGTTCAACTCACAAGTATAGTAATCCCTCCCATACCTAAACCTTGGGTTAATTACATGATTTATGTGTGTGTTAGCTGCAGGTCCCTAGTCATCTGGGAAAAAGCCAACAAACAAATAGTTGCCAGATGTAGATGAACCACTAACATAATTTCTTGAGGTTTCTTGAAGAAAGTTCTAATGTCCACTTGATGGACAGCTAAGTTTATCATACTTTGGGTGAGGCTAATGTACATGGACTGTAAGCAATTCTTGGATTGAGAAAAGTGGACTCCTCTCTATAAAGTGGATGACATCTTGATACAACTGTTCAAGTGCTCTTCACATTACCTTCTCTCAACTTTCCTCCTCTTCTGAATTGCTGTTTCTGTCCTCTTCATACCTTTCTCTTTCTTCTTGCATGATTCAATCTTCTGTTTAGGTGATGAATTACATGCTGCAAGTTACTCATCACACTTTTCATGCCAATCCCCGACTGTACTTGCTTCCTTAACTCTGTAACTTGTACCTACATCCACTCCACACTAACATCAAATATGAAACATATCAAGATTTTTTTAAATAAACCAATTTCTACACTACAATACAATGCAATTCAAAATAGTAAATAGCATACCTTGTATCCAAATGTCTTCTTCTGTGGAAAATTGAAGGTTTTCACAACCGGATCCTTTCTCTTCAGAGACTTATGAAAATGATGAAGCTGTGTGTAACGTCGATATACGTTCCACTCCTCATCCTTTATACGAATATATATCTGCAAGACATGCAACTATATTACTAGGAAGTAGGCAAGAACTGGTTTACCTACAAAGTAGTTAACACATGGAATAGGCTTAGTAACCATGCAAGATTTCTGTGCAAATTATAAAGCTAAGCAAATAAATCTGTAATCCTTTTCTGTAAATCTAAAACAAACTCCATATCAGACTACAAATTTTTTTATTCTGTTACTGATAATTCACCAGAGCTTCTATACTTGAGGACCATATTGTGCTGATATAAAGGATTCTTTATGATTTATAAAGTCTGGTGAGAAATAAGGGTCAGTTGGGGCACAATATTAGGTGTATATTGTATGAAGGGATTATACTATAATCATTATCATTTGGTAACAAGGTTCATCTCTTCAAGGATAGTATGAGAAACTATAGTATTGATGCTGGGTCCAAAATATAACGTAATAAAACTATTGTTGTTGTTCCCAAGACTGTCTAGCTGAGCAGTCCCATCTCCCTGAGGAACTCCACAGCTGGAAAGGGGTTTTCCCACAAATCCTTTATAGTGTGTACATTGTGATGTTAGCATGTGTGATTGTGTACAATGCAGTCTTCCATAATGTGCTGTATAGTATATGGGGTGAAGTGTTGCATCCTGGACAATTATCTGGGGTGGTCATCCAGTCTCTTCTGGTAGCTTAGAAGGGTTGGATGGTGGCTGCACTGCAGTCTGGCCAGGTGGACTCTGTCCTTTCAGGGGAGAGAGGATTCAGAGGGATGGATGTCAGGGGGTCTAGCATGCAGCAATGTAGTCTTTCAGTTTGTTGATAGAGCAGTGAGTGAAATGATTATGGACATGCTGTTGCTTGAGGAGGAAGGTAAGAAAGGAGATTGTTATGAATAGGTAAGATATTAAAGTAAAATATGTTCTATGATAAGAGGAATAAAGTGAGTAGGTAGGGGGTTATTAGACAAAAAATTGTCATGGTTGAGACAAGTTTGTTGATGGAGCAGAGTGAAATGATTATGGATATGCTGTTGTTTGAGGAGAAAGGTAAGAAGAGGTTGTTATGAATAGGTAAGATATTAAAGTAAAATGTGTTCTATAATAAGAGGAATAAAGTGAGTAGGTAGGGGGGTTATTAGACAAAAAAAATTTCATGGTTGAGACAAGAATGTCCTGTTCTTAAGCATATCAAAGCTCAATCCAATAGTTATGCTGGTGAGAAGAGTCCTATGTCTTTAAGTGGCTTATCAAGTACTCTTCCCAGCATTTTTGGCACAAGTCTCATAGTGTGAACCACAGGGTGGGAAGTCTGTTGTAGGTAGTAGGATGAAAGCATTACAAGGGGCTAATGCTGCACCTTGAACTGCCTTGTCAACTTGTACATTGTCAGGGATGTCAATATGAGACAACACCCAACAAAAGGAAAGATTTGAAGTGGGAGAAAATTTAGGTGTCATGTATTCAGTATTTCATCATTAATAACCAACGCTTCTTTCGTTGTGGAAAATATTATAAGGAAGAGGTGGAGTCAGAGGTAGTACAGGAGAGATACAAATAAGTTAGCAGAAAGGACAGATAGTACAAGTTAGAAGTTATCAGTTTTCTTCTTTTAGAATGTTGTACAAGTGGTTCATATGAGTATTACTAAAGCACCTAAAATAGTGACTGCATAAAAGTCAATACCTTGTATGTGGGGAAGGGTTGAGAATTGCTGTTGGATGAGCCATGAATGGATTTTACATGTCAATGAGTAGTGGCAATGAAAGGTGGAAAAATTTAGGGTGCCACAAGTCAGAGATGATTGGAATGATGAGGATAGGGAGTTGAAAATAAAGCCAAAGTGGTGAGTATTGCAAAGATTTTAGCAGTACAGACTGAAATGAAGGGGAATAGTTATCTGGACTTTTGTGTCTGTGGGGAATATTTCTGCATATCCTACTTTGTAGTCTGAATAGGAACAGTCTGTATAGATGTGGATAGCAGGAGAATAAGAGGATAGTGAGAAAGCAACTTGTCAGATAGTGTTCAGGTTTTTGATGGTGTAACTGAGGCAATGCAAAGATGTACAGAAGCGAGACACCAAGGGCCCCAGGTACATGTTTTAACTACAAGAGTATTGCCATTTACAGTAGAACAGTGGTTCTCAAATGTCTCACAAGTCAAACAAATTGGTTCTTGACCAAAAGCTTAGATAACTTTTTGCTTTGGTAGTCGTCCAAAATATTGGTCCTCTGCCAAACAAGAGAAAAATGGAAAAATCGAAGCAAAATTTGAAGTTTTGTGGAAAAATATCACCCAGATAAAGCTGTATCCGGCACATTAGTAAAGTTGTTTTGGTCCTCGACCATATTGGTCCTGAAACAATTTTCAAGAATGAATGGTTAAGAACCGAGGTTCTACTGCATTTCTATTATGGATAGCAAGTTATTCATCTTCATGATGGGTACAGTGTAATTACAAAGCAAGCAGTTCAAAACCAATCAACAAATTCCCAAATCCATCAAACCTCTCTAGACATCACACACACACTAACATGTTTCCAGATGATGCAAAAATCATGAGAAGAGTGAAAAATGAGGAGGACAGTAGAACATTTCAAAAAGATCTAGATGCTATTTTTGCATGGAGCCAAGAATGGGAAATGAAGTTCAATATCAAAAAATGCAAAGTACTGGAAATGGGTAATAGCAGCAAAAGGCAATCCTTAAACTATTCCTCCTGGTTAAAGATGGGAAGACTTTAAGAGGTCATGGAAGTAAATTAAGAAGGACCACATGTCGAAAGGATGTGAAGAAATAGTTTTCCATATAGATGTATAAATATATGATATAGCCCAAGCTCAAACAACACAGGAGATCTCTTCTCTCAATGGAATCACACACAACTAGGTAAATAAAGGGGATAGATTGCATTGATAGAAGAGATCTCCTGATTAAAGATACATACATACATATACCAAGGCTTTTTCCCCCTTACAAGGGAGGTAGCCAAAAAGGAAAAGGCATAAAATCATTCCCACCCATTCCATCCCTGAATACACTCCACACCCCTCCACCCTCCCTCTTATCTTAGCACCTCCTGGATGATGGGTCATCCCTGCACCTTGTCCACTGCACTGGGTCAGAAGCAGTGTCGCAAGACACAGCACATCCACAGCAAGGCCGCTTCATTAAATTGGCGACCCCCCCTCTCTGTCCCCCCATGCATAAAGAAGACGGGGAGAAATCCCTTCGGGCTGCGTAAAAATTTGCTCACACATACTATCCCACCGGTTATGGAAGTAAATTGAGAAAGACCACATGTCGAGCGGATGTGAAGAAATACAGTTTTCCCTATAAATGTATAAGCCCAAGCTCAAACAATATGCAAGTTCAAATCTAAATACGATAATTGGAAATCAAAGATATAGATAAAGTTGGAACCATACATGAATTTGAGTCTAGGTATGTTTGAAAATTAAAGAATTAGAGAATAGGACACAGGACCCAATGAGCATCGCAGTTAAGAAAAAAATAAAAAATAAATAAATAAATAAATAAAATAATAATAATCACACTATTACAAATGCATTCAGATAACACAGTATCTGCATAGAATAGGCACACAACATCAGAACCCAACTGTCACATATATAATCATCACATAGAGGACATCTAACACTCCATCTTACACTGCCATACCCAAACCAGACAATATGAAATTTCTTCCTTGAGTGACTTTTGGGTCAATCTGGTGACTGTTGCTGGTTACCAAGGGCAATAGAATGACTGATATGTAATATATTCAGGGCGTGTTAGTTTTGTGCTGAAGAGTGGTTTTTGGATTTTGCCCTTGGGTGCAGGTCCTTTGTGTTGTGTGGTTAGTGTTAGTGATTGTGGTATATGATTGGTGGACCCAAGATTTGCATGTGTGACTGATGTGCACATAATTTGTGTCTTGTACAAATTGGGCATGGAAAGGGGCATTGCTTAGTTTCAATGTCACCAGTTAGAGGGTGTGGGATAGTGGTATACTGTCCTCTTTTTTTTTTTTTTTTTTTAACCAGTGGTTCTTAACTGGGGGTACTCACACCCCTTAGGGGTGCAAGATCAATTCCTGGGGGGAACTCTACATTGGCTCCTAGGGGGTCAGTTATGTGAATAAAGATTAAAAACACACAATTTTTATTATTTACACATAATATCAATGTTGTTTCTTTTGATCAATTCTAGAAGGATATATGAGAACCCGTTTGTGATTTGAAGGGGGTGCAAACAAGGAAATAGGTCAAGAATCACCGTTTTAAACAAAGTTGTATTTTGGGTCTGTTCTATAGACCAGGTACTCCTTAGGGCCACATTTCTAAATGGAGGTGGGGGTTGGCAAATTGCATTTGTGTGGCATGAAGTGACTTGTCCCGCCCTTTCTCATTGCTTCAGGTTAGAAACAGCTCCATTCTGACCTCATTACCTGGTAAACATGATGAGTATCTGCAGAGGACCCAGTAAGAAAGGCAGATGGAATCCATATGTTAATGAGTGTGCGATGTGCTCCTGAGATATTATGAGCATCTAGGTCACTTGTCATACTCATGACATCTTCATCTTCGTCGTGGTCAATGGGCAAAGGACCACGCAACTCTTCCAGTTCCTCCCGCAGCCTTCTTACTTGAGCCTCACGTATTCGCACCTGATGCTGTAATTGCTCATTGAACTCCATCAGTTCTCCATGCATCTCAGCTACCTAGGATAACAAAGAAGAGACAAAATTAGGTGCAGTATATTCAACACAACATTAGTTTGCATTCTTAATTTACCAACCTTCACATACTTTACGTAACCCCTTCACTAGCCACATGATACGAGGGGCGTTCAATAAGTAATGCCCCTTACCCCCTTCCAGTTGTCCAATCTAGCTGAAATTTTGCATGTGCAGTGATTTATATCTCTATGGGTTATGTGGAAAATAAGAGCTTAGAACTAATTGTGGTTTTTTATTTACAGGTTTTTGAACTAAGTCAGGTGTGAAATGGAGCCTGTTGAATGCTGAGCTGTGATCCGGTTTTTATATTTGAAAGGACGCACACCATGGGAGACTTTTGATGAAATGAAAGAAACTTATGGTGATGATGCCCCATCCTATGACCTTGTAAAACACTGGCATCATGAATTCAAACATGGCCGGAACTCTGTGGAAACAGCTCCCAGACCTGGTCGCCCCCCTTCTGCCATTGATGAGGCATCTGTCCGTCAAGTTGAGGCTGCCATTTTGGAAGATCGACGCATTACTATTCGCCAAATAGCCCAAGAGGTCAAGATTAGTACAGGTTCTGTAGAAACAGTCATTCATGATCATTTGTATATGCATAAGGTGTCTGCCAGATGGATCCCCAGGTTGCTCACACCTTTCCAGAAGCAAGAACATGTCGTGTGCTCGAGGATGAATTTGGAGATGTGCCAAGATGAGTCAAAGTTTTTCAAAAGACTGATTACACAGGATGAAACCTGGGTCCATCACTATGATCCAGAGACCAAAGCCCAGTCAATGCAGTGGAAGCACTTAGATTCACCACCTCCAAAGAAGGCAAGGGTGCAGCCCTCCACTGGCAAGGTCATGCTCACAGTCTTCTGGGACCAGGATGGAGTAGTGATGACAGATTTCCTGGCAAAGGGTACCACAATTACAGGAGCCTATTATGCTTCACTTTTGAGGAAATTAAGAGAAACTATCAAAATCAAAAGGCGGGGTAAGATCAGCAAAGGTGTCCTCCTCCTGCAGGACAACGCTCCGGTCCACAACTCGCATGTCGCCAGATCAGAAGCACGGGCGTGTGGCTATGAAATTCTCCCCCATCCCCCCTACTCTCCTGACCTTGCACCCTCTGACTTTCACCTTTTCCCAGCTATGAAGTTGTTTTTGAAAGGAAAGCGTTTCCTAGATGATGCAGCCTTGATTTCTGAAGTCACGTCGTGGTTGGAGGACCAAACTGGGGTGTTCTACAAAAACGGTCTCCAGAGCTGCATCAAACGATGGAAGAAATGTGTAACTCTGGGTGGTTCCTATGTAGAGAAAGACTAATGAATGTTCCAAGTTTCGTTGCTCTGTTGCTATGGGAAATGGGTGAGGTACTTATTGAACGTCCCTCATACAGTCTGGTGTTAGAAATAAAAAGGTATCACTCAGTAATGTTGCGTCTTGCTATACTGCTTCTGACCCAGGGCAGTGGGCAAGATGCAAGGATGATCTGTCAGGAGGAGCCAAGAAAAGAGGGGGGGAGGGGTGGTGAATGGGACTGGAGTATGTGGGAATGAAATGGGTGGGAGTGGATTTAAGCCTTTGACTTTGGATACCTCCCTTGTAAGGGCGAAAAGCCATTGATATATGCATGTACTCAGTAATGAAGGATCAACCATGACAGGTCCAACTCCTTTGGATACCACATATGAATAAAAGTATCTACCAAGGAAGAGCTTAATAATAACATTTCCTCCCAGTATTCAAATGTTTTGAGTTCAATCTTAAGTGGACCATCTAAAACTTTATTTTTCTCCAATAATGTTTTCAATATTATGATCTAACAGCTCTATCATAATATTCAAAAAAGACTTATTAGTGCAGTTATCCAAATTTGCCAGACTAGCCAGCATTCTTAAAAAACAGCAAGAATATACTTAAGAAATTGATAACCTGGCAAAGATAATTATATTTTCTTGTTTCTCTTTTAAGCTTATGAATGTTTTCTTATGTTTTATTTTTCCCACTAGTTCTATTGTAATCTTTATTAGGGAGTGGTCTGAGGGGAGGTCACATATGGTTCCCCACATTATTTATGTTTAGAGGGAGGGTGAGCACATTGTTATTTCAGAGGAATTTGCTTGTTAGTTATACTGTGGAGGCTGGGAAGTTGTTCTTGTATTTTGTTTCCTCTCTGGTTTGCTATTTGTGTGTTAAGCCAAACTAAGTGGTGTGTGGTCATGCCACTTGTCTATATGTGGTTCATGAGCAAGTTGAGAGGTTAGAGTTGAGGGTTGTAGTCCACACAAGGCAGTAACAACTCTAATGCGCTTATGGTAAATCATTAATAAGGTATTTCATCAGCATTCTGGCTACTCACCTGTATCAATTTGCTTTCGTATTGTGTAGCTTCATAGTGATAGTCCCGGTATTGGGGAGGTGGTGTTGGGGGTTGAGGGTTGTGTAATGCCACTTCACCGCCTTCTCTTCTGAGCAACTGTACTGCACCAACATACTTCTTTAACTGGTGTTTCAACAAGTCATTCTCCCTGTGAAAAATTCAAGTTACCGTAAATACAAGTGATGTTGATTTCATTTTTTTTTTTTTTTCCCCCCCCCATATGCAATTAGTCAATTGATGTCTCGTTTCTGTCAACAAATTTACAGACCCCTGGCAGCCAGATCTGGTCCTCAAGAACTTCCATAGGTTGAAAAACTGGACTCAACTGTATTGGGTGGTGTAGGGCTGTTTCTACCTCACCAGCTGATATAAGGAGGGGGATAGTTCCTGCATCTAGAATTCTTACAAGAAAAAGTGGTAGAAAAATAATGGAAGATAATAAAAGAACTTTAACCTGGTCCAGTGCTTCTAGTCTCTTCTTGTATCTCATCTGCAAGGCTGGGCATATTTTGCTTGCTGCTCTTTGTATTTTCTCGATCTTTGTATGGGGACCACACCACTGCTGTATATTCCAATTTATGGCAGATTAGGGTCTTCATGATTTTTTTCATATCTTCATCCATGTAGTGGAAAACTCTTTTTATATTCTTCAATAATCTGTAGTCTTTCCCAATATGTTACTGATGTGTTTGTCAGGTGACAGATTATCCCTAATCAATACTCATAAGTTCTTCCTCCCTTCTGGTGTGTATATTCTCTTACAAGATATGATTAGATACCAGGTATTACTAGTATATTTTCTATGTAATTATTTCTATCACTCATAAAACTATCACATTTTCTATAATTCTTTATTTCAGGCATACAAGTGACTGCACCTCCTCATTCTACAAGCAGATGGCACTGAAACAATTACTGTATGAAAATATCTATGGCTGTACTTAAAGATTGTTGCTGGCTGCCATGGGTTCATAGGTTTTAAGCCAGAGAAACTTAAGGCAACAACTAAATGATTATCAATGGGAGAGTCATCGAATCAATTTGTACTAAACTACGTTTACCTTGAGAGAGTGCTTATCCGTGCATTGAGTTTCTCAATTGCTTCTGTATGCTTGGTTTGTTCATGTGCCATCTGAGCACGAAGCACAGATGAGTTCTCCATTTCTTTAGTTAAGGCAGAAGCTACTTCCATCCTCCTTCCTTCTGCAGCATCCCTTGCAGCACTGATCTCCAAAACTGCTGCACGCAACTCACCTGTTCAAAATAAGAAAATTATTTAGGCATTTTCTTGCACTAAGGTAAGGAGGTAAGGAGGAGAACAAGGGTGGTAAAGGAGTTGGGAGATAGGGTTGATGAAAGAGTACTAGGATGGTTTGGACACATGGAAAGAATGAGTGAAGAAAGACTAGTAAAAAGAGGTATGGAAGGCAGATGTTGAGGGAGTGAACAGGAGGGGGCATCCTAGGATGAGATGGATGGATGGGGTGAAGGGGGCTTTGGGGAAGAGGGGAATGTCTGTTGAGGAAGGACGGGAGAGGACAGAAGACAGGGGTGAATGGAGAATGGTTGTATATGGATGATGATGTGATACATGAGGTGGAATGTGTGGGGGGATGGGGGTGAGGTAGTCTGTGTGAGCAAAATTTGACGCAGCCCGAAGGGATTTCTCCCCGTCTTCTCCTTTCATGGAGGGACGGAGAGGGGGGTCGCCAATTTAATGAAGCGGCCTTGCTGTGGATGTGCAGTGTCTTGCAACACTGCCTCTGACCCAGGGCAGTGGACAAGGTGCAGGGATGACCCGTCATCCAGGAGGTGCTAAGATAAGAGGGAGGGTGGAGGGGGGTGGAGTGTATTTAGGGATGGAATGGGTGGGAATGGTTTTATGCCTTTTTCTTTTTGGCTACCTCCCTTGTAAGGGGAAAAAAGCCTTGGTATATGTATGCTACTTTCTATAAAAAAATAATAATAATAATAAAAAAAAAAAAAAACTAAGTACATTACTCTATGTTACACATCCCCTTAAAAAATATATGAAGATCCCTTAATAAATCCTCACATTTACCTCCCATACTACCCCATCCACAGTGACATAACACAGCCCCTGTGCAACCCTACTTTCACACCAAGCCACTTAATTTAACCATTCTCTATCCTACCCCAAGTTCTACTCTATCTATATACCAAGGGCTTTTTTCCCCCTTACAAGGAAGGTAGCAAAGTCAAATGGCATATACTCACTCATACCTATTTCACTCCCATCCACCAAACTTTCCTCCCTCTCATCTTAGCTCCTCATGGATGATGGGTCATTCCTGTATCCCACACAATGCCCTGGGTCAGAAGCAATGCAGTAAGACACAGCACATTCAAAGCAAGGCCACTTCACATAATTGGCGGAAAAAAAACTTTATTCCTTCATGCAGATTTGAGAAGATGGGGAGAAATCCCTTTGAGCTATGGCAAAATATCACTCACATTTAACAGCTCCCTATCCTTCCCAATCCCCCACCCAGTCCCTTCCTTGCATCATACTATCATCAGCCATTCTCCACTCACTCTTATCTCCTGCCTTCTCCCTTCCCTGCTCAACAGACATTCTCCTCTTGCTCAATGCCCCCTTCACCCCTTACATGTATCTCATCCTCAGTCCTCCCCTCAAATTCATTCCCTCCACCTCTGCCATCCACAACTCTTTTAGTAATCTTTCTTCACTCATTCTTTCCATGTATCCAAGCCATCCCAATAATCTTTCATCAACACTATCTGCCATTTCCTTTTCCACCCAAACTTTCCTCCTCATCTCCTCATTTTTCACTCTATTCAACCTTGCAACCCCTACCATACTTCTCAGACATATCATCTCAAACACATTTAAACTTTTCCTCTCAGCTTCTCTAAATTCCAAGTCTCTGCCCCATACAGTGCTATTGGCACAATAACCCCTTCATATAATCTCCCCTTTGCACCCATTCCCAAATGCCTCTTTCTCATGACAATTTTTAATCTCCCAAGGCATGCTTCTCTCAATCTACAATTTACCTCCACTTCCACTCCTTTTCCTGCCACATGCGACCCCAAATACCTAAAGCAATCCACTTCCTCCAGACTCTCTCCTTTAAGACTTCCAACTTGCTGCAATCCTCTCCCCTTGTACATCTCATCACCTTTTACCCACATTTAACTTGAACTTCATCCTACAGCATACCTTCCCAAACATTATCACTAACTCCCTTAATCCCCCTTCCGATCCTGCTACAAGTGCTGTGACTTCAGCAAATACAACTGACTCACCTCCCATTTTTCTCCATTTTCTTTAACCATTCCAGTCCCTCACCCATTACCCTCACTTACCTCCTGCACCACCCCATCCATGTACACATTGAACAGCCATGGTGACATGACACATCTCTGGCACACCCCCACCTTTACCTCAAACCATTCACTCTCTCCATTTCCAATTCTAACACAGGCTCTACTACTCTCATGAAAAACTCCTGACTGCCCTTTACAGCTTTCCCCCCAATCCCATATATCTGCAAAACCTCCCACAGTGCCTTCCTGTCTACCAGGTCACAGGCCTTTTCCAAATCCACATACACCTAAAAAATATTCTTACCTTTTGCTAAAGCTTTCTCACATATCTGCCTTACCACAAAAATCTGATCCATGCAATCCCTATCTTTCCTATACCCAAACTGTTCCTCACCAATTATTCTCTGTTCCTCACTTAATCCTCTCAATTAAAACCCTCCCATAAACCTTCCAAACTACACTCAACAACCTGATCCCTCTGAAACTACTACACTCTATTTGTCCCCTTTTCCCTTAGACACACATTAAACAACCTCACTAGCCAGTCCACTGTCACTGTACCTCCCTTCTTCAGACACTCAACATGGCATCCATTTAACCCAGGTGCCTTTCCTGCTCTTGCCATTTTCAAAACAACTTGCTATTCATCTTTTCTTATTTCTCCTTCATTCTCTTTTACCATCACCATCATTTTCTTAGCACCTCCCACTGCTACCATCAATACCTATCCTCCTCCACAATTAACAGCTCCTTAAAATACTCTGCCCATCATCCCCTTACTGCCTCCTTTTGTTCATCTGCACCTTTTACCTTTTTTTCTCTACTTGACTCACCTCCCCTTCCTCTCAACTTCCTCCCAAAACATCTTTTTAGTACTTTCATTTTTTTTTGTCATACTCTTCCCCATTTTACATCTGCTCTCCTTTTACCCTCATTTTTTCCCACCTCTCATATGTTTCTCTCCTACTTTGCAAATAGTTCTCAAATGCTTGCTGCTTCTCTTCTATTATCTTCTTCACTTCATGATCCCACCACCCACTATACTTCTTTCTATTCCCTCCCATCCTCCTTGTTCCACATACCATCTTTGCACATCTTGTCACTCCCTCCTTGAAACCCCCATTTCTCTTCCACTTTTACTTCTACTCTATCCTTCATCACCTGGCACACTTCTCTCAGCTTCTCCTTGTACTCCTGCCCCTTTTCCTTCTCATTAAGGCAGCTTACTCTAAGCACCTCCCTACCCTCTGCCCTTTTCCTCTTTCTCCACCTATCCTCCACTCTCCTCTTACCTTCCACCAAAAAATTATTTTGATATTCCCCCATTCTTAGGGTAAAGAATGTGGACAACCAGAACTCTTCCTATTTTTCTCCTGGATACCACTATATAGTCCATTAATGCCTTATCAACTACCCTTCCATCCACCACCCTCTCCCATGTGTGCTTATGCTTGACTCTTTTGCTAAACACTGTGTTAGCTATCATCAACTCTTTAAACATATCTCCACCATTAACTTTCCACTATAATTCTTACCTGGCACTCCTGACTTCCCAACCACTTCATCTATTGGTTCATCCCCTACTCTAGGATTGAGATCTCCAAATACCATTACAATGACATTTCTCCTGAAAGTCTCTAAACACTAACTTAAATGTATACAAAAAGCTTCCCTTTCCTCTACACTCTTCCCACTACCATGCCCATATGTACTTGCAAAGACCCTGTAAGGTTAACCTTCATCCACATATTCTACTACTAGTGTAAAAACTTTTGACTGCCCTTAACAGATTTCCTTCGATCCCATACATATGCAAAACCTCCCACAATGCCTTCCTGTCTACCACATAAGCCTTCTCCAAATCCATAAAGAGAGAGAGAGAGAGAGAGAGAGAGAGAGAGAGAGAGAGAGAGAGAGAGAGAGAGGAAAAAAAAAAAAAATCTTGCAAATCTACCTTAGTACAAAAATTTGATCCCTTCACCCTCTACCTTTCCAAAACATTGTTCCTCATCAATTATTCCCTCTGTTCTTCTCATAGCCCTTTCCATTAACACACTCCCGTATGCCTTTCCAACTACACTCAACAAACTGATCCCTCTAAAACTACATTCGCATTTATCCCCTTTCCTTTGTAAAGCCAAAGTGTACAAGCTCTCTTCCAGTACACTCCCCCCATATAAACACACATTAAACAGCCTTGCTATCTAATCCATGATAACCACACCTCTCTTTTTCAGGCACTGCATAACACCCATCCAACCCAGGTGCCTCACCAAGCTTTCATAATTTTCAATCCTCCTTGTACTTTCCCTTTTCCCAACCCCCTATAATTTTTCTCTCCCACCACCATCATTTTCTTAACATATGAGTATGAATAAATACAAAAAAAAATTCTGTTTATCTAAATGAACTTACTTTATCAAACTCAGAAGGATATGAAACTTACCTATATTCAGAGTGGAGAAAGATGAACTTGTGGACATGGAATGATTGGTGACACTTTGAGAGTCTTGAGCTACAGCTGCAACAGCTGCTGCTGCATCTTCTACCTCCTGGTTAATGCAATATCAACATCAAAGTTCCACTCCAATGTATACTTTCATTGAAATATGAATATTAAATCACACACTCCATGGTAGTCTCATGCAAGAATAATAATGACAGAAGCACTTTTTTTTTCTTAAATCTCAGGATGATTACTTATATATATATATATATATATATATATATTATATATATATATAAATATATATATACACACACACACACACGAGGTCTGTTAAAAAAAATACACAGACTGTTTGAATTGCACAGCTCAAGTTGGTTCCAGGGAAATCTGCTTGATGTTGCTAGATTTGCACAGATCAGTTGATTATGACGCCATTTCCCGATTGCAAATAACTTTATTTGTGTATTAGCTATGCAGTTTTTAGTGAAGTGCGATTTCTTCATTTGGCAGATTTCAGAATGAATGATGTGAAGGAGCAACGACTTGCTGTAAAATTTTGTGTTAAACTTGGAAAATCTGGGACTGAAACTTTTGCTATGCTTAACACGGCTTACAGTGATGTTGCTATGAAGTGTATGGCATGTTTCAAGTGGCATGAGCGTTTTAAGGATGGTCGACAGTCCATTGAAGATGATGAGCATCTTGGACATCCTTCCACATCAACCGATGACCCACTTGTCAACAAAATCAACACCCTGGTGTGGGCAAATCGATGTCTGACTGTCTGGAAGCTTGCTGAAGAGTGTGGTATATCAGTTGGATCTTGTTACAAGATTTTGACAAAAAGATTGAAGATGCACCGCGTTGGTGCGAAATTTGTGCCATGCCTGATGACATACTTACATATACCAAGGCTTTTTCCCCCTTACAAGGGAGGTAGCCAAAAAGGAAAAGGCATAAAAACATTCCCACCCATTCCATCCCTAAATACACTCCACACCCCTCCACCCTCCCTCTTCCCTCTTATCTTAGCACCTCCTGGATGACGGGTCATCCCTGCACCTTGTCCACTGCCCTGGGTCAGAAGCAGTGTCGCAAGACAGCACATCCACAGAAAGGACGCTTCATTAAATCGGCGACCCCCCCTCTCCGTCCCCCCATTGCATAAAAGGAGAAGACGGGGAGAAATCCCTTCGGGCTGCATCAAATTTTGCTCACACATACTACCTCACCCCCCCATCCCACCTCATGCATCACAACATCATCCATATACAACTATTCTCCATTCACCCGTCTTCTGTCCTCTCCCGTCCTTCCTCAACAGACATTCCCCTCTTCCCCAAAGCCCCCTTCACCCCATCCATCCACCTCATCCTAGGACGTCCCCTCATGTTCACTCCCTCCACATCTGCCTTCCATACCTCTTTCACTAATCTTTCTTCACTCATTCTTTCCATGTGTCCAAACCATCCTAATACTCTTTCATCAACCCTATCTCACAAATCCCTTTCCACTCCTGTTCTCCTCCTCACCTCCTCATTTCTCAATCTATCTAGCCTAGTAACCCCCATCATACTTCTCAGACACCTCATCTCAAACACATTCAAACTCCTTCTCTCTTCCTCTCTTATGTTCCATGTTTCTGCCCCATACAGTGCTGTTGGCACAATCACTCCTTCATACAGTCTCCTCTTAGCATCCATTCCCAAATGTCTTTTCCTCATTACACTCTTCAATCCACCAAGGCATTTACTCGCTTCTCTCAATCTACATTCTACCTCCACTTTCACTCCACCTTTTCCTGCTACATTTGCACCCAAGTATCTAAAACTATCCACTTCCTCCAGTTGCTCTCCCTTAATGCTCACTTCCAGTCTACTGCCACTTTCACCCCTTGTACATCTCATCACCTTACTTTTACCCACATTTATCTTTAGCTTTCTTCTATCACATACTCTCCCAAACTCTGTTACCAACTTCCTCAATCCCTCCTCCGATACTGCCACAAGCGCAGTGTCGTCCGCAAACAACAGCTGACTCACCTCCCACTTTTCTCCATTTTCTTTAACCATCTCCAATCCCTGACCCACTACCCTTGCATTTACGTCTCGCACTACCCCATCCATGTATAAGTTGAACAGCCAGGGCGACATAACGCATCCTTGACGAAGTACCTCAAACCACTCACTCTCTCCATTTCTAATCCTGACACAAGCTCTACAACTCTCATAAAAACTCTTGACAGCTCCCAGAAGCTTTCCTCCAATCCCGTATATCTGCATAACCTCCCACAGTGCCTTTCTGTCTACCCTGACGTAAGCCTTTTCCAGATCCATAAAAGCCCAAAAAACATCCTTCCCCTTTCCTATAGCTTTCTCACATATCTGTTTTACCACAAAGATCTGATCTACACAACCTCTACCTGTCCTAAATCCACATTGTTCCTAACCAATTACTCCCTCTGTTTCTCTCCTAATCCTCTCAATCAAGATCCTCCCATAAGCCTTCCCAACTACACTTAACAAGCTAATTCCTCTGAAACTACTACATTCACACTTGTCCCCTTTTCCCTTGTAAAGAGGAACTATACAGGCACTCCTCCAGTCCTCCGGCACTCTACCCTCTCTTCAGCAGACATTAAATAACCTCACCAGCCAGTCCACCATCACTGTACCTCCTTTTTTTTAGACATTCTGCATGGCATCCATCCAGACCAGGTGCCTTACCTGCTTTCATCATCTCAACAACTGCCTTCACTTCATCCTTCCTTATTTCTCCTCCATTTTCCTCACTCATCACGGTCATTTTCTTAGCATTTCCCACTGCAGCTATCTTTCCCTCCCTATCCTCCTTCACATTTAGCAACTCCCTAAAATATTCTGCCCATCTTCCCCTTACTGCTTTCTCTTCCATTATCATCTCTCCATCTGCACCTTTTACCTTTTCTTCTCTACTTGATTCGCCTCCTCTTCCTCTCTTTATTTCTTTCCAAAGCATCTTTTTATTACTTTCAAAATTTTCTGTCATACTCTTACCCCATTTCACATCTGCTCTCCTCTTTGCCTCCTTTACCTTTTGCTTTACTTCTCTTTTCTTTTCTTTGTACCTATCATATGACTCCCTCGTCCTATTTTGTAACCAATCTGTGAAAGCTCGCTTCTTCTCTTCTACAACCTTCTTTGTTTCCTCATCCCACCATTCACTACCCTTCCTTCTATTTCCTCCTGTCCTTGTTCCACACACCATCCTTGCACACTTTGTGACTTTCTCCTTGAACCATCCCCATTCCTCCTCCACACCTAGCTCTACTCTATCCTTCACTCCCTCCCACTCCTCCTTCAGCTTCTTTTTGTACTCAGGAACTGCTTTATTGTTCAGAAGAAGAAAACTTCTTGTACAGGATCATAACAGGTGATGAATCATGGTTTACGGTTTTGACATTGAAACAAAGTTCCAATCGTCCCAGTGGATGAGTGAAACATCCCCCAGACCCAAAAAAGCTCGCCAAGTTCGATCCAAGGTCAAGGTGATGTTGACAGTTTTCTTCAATGCTAAGGGTGTTGTTCACCATGTGTACCTCCCCGAAGGCTCCACAGTGAACCAGACTCACTACACTGAAGTTCTGAATTGTCTGAGGGACTCCATCTGTCACAAAAGGCCAGAAATGTGGAGGAGTGGCGACTGGTTTTTCCATTACAACAATGCTCCAGCCCATTCAGCCCTCAGAACTCATGAGTTTTTGGCCAAACACTCGATCACTGTTCTTCCCTAACCCCCTTACTCACCTGACCTTGCTCCTTGTAATTTTTTCTTGTTCCCAAACTCAAAAGACCCATGAAAGGAACAAGATTTAAGACAATTCCCAAGATTTAGGCAAATGCGACACAGGAGCTGAAGGATATTACAAAAGAAGTGTACCAGGACTGTTTCAACAAGTGGAAACACCATTGGGATAAGTGTGTGCATTGGGGAGGAAAGTACTTTGAAGGGGACCCAGATCTGTAACTTCTAAATAAAGTACATTTTGCTTTATGACGTTAGTCTGTGTATTTTTTTAACAGACCTCGTGTGTGTGTGTGTGTATATATGTATGTATGTATACATATATATATATATATATATATATATATATATATATTATATATATATATATATATAAAATGCTTTATCACTGGTTCAACTGTATCCTACAACTTTTTTTCATTAATCAAGAACAATTGGTGCTAAAGAAAAATGCCTATACACTGTGGCCATCCTAAATCAAATGTGCAACAGCAGTAGGCAGCTGGGAAACAAAGAGTACTGAAGTTATAGTTACTGAGTATTCTGAGGTGAGGAAACTTCATCCTCTAGACAGGGGATTTAGCCATATATTACCCATCTTACTATTTTGATTACAATATATATATATATATATATATATAATTTCAATAATCTTGCCCCTTATTTCATGGCTGCACCACTATGCAACACATAAGATAATGCACATGGTTGAATTATTTGTGAAAGACTATTTTTTGCATGATTCATTACTATGACTTCCTGTAGCCTATGCTTACCATTACAATGAAAAATTCACTTTAAATGTATCCTCTGCGCATAGATACTTTAACCTTTTGGGTAGTAAGAAGGGGTTCCTTAAACAGAATAAAATCACATAGCAGCAACCTGAACAAACGAGACAGAACCACCCCCAAAAAGGGTTAATATCTTAGAAAACAAGAAATGAACTACATTATAAAGTAAATGATCAAATACCTCAATTTTAACTAAGAGAGACCCACACAAAGGCAGCTTGTTTCATTGTGAAACCATTTGAAATGAGATCTGACCACTTTCTTCATATGTATTCTACGAAAGAAATTCAGATATTGATGACTAAGTTACCAATGGGCAAAGCAACAGGGCATAATCTCACTTGCAAAAGAAAATGGGTTGGAATGACATCAAGAAATTTAGTTACCTATATAAAAGCATATAAATGGAAGAAGACACTAGCAGAGGTGGTGTAGCCAAAATATACAAGAATTTAAAAAAGTTGTATGAAAAAAAGTCAACACATGAGATACTACAGAACAACCTTTACCCTGTAAATGACTTAGTAAATACCACAAGGTAAAGTGGGTAAACAAAAATAAATACAAACCCGACATGTATGCTTGTTTTCAGAGATAAACAGAACAAATAGAATTCTTATTAGATATCATAAAGATTATCCATAAAACAACAGCTGTCCCTAGTGTTGCTCCTGATATTCTTAAAACACAACTCACAATATCTTATATCTGATTCAAAAGCTTACACACAATTTGAATTAAAAAAAAAAAAAAAAAAAAAAAAATCCTATGCCAAACATGGCATCCCCTCAGCACTTTACTTAAGCAATAGAAACAAACTGCTCTCTCTTACACAAAGTTACATATTTACTTCACATAAGACTGTATGCACCAGACATGCATATGTGACAGCATACCTGAGAGTAACTTTGTTCAGACAAGTCATCATCAGACTGTGTGGTTTCTAGTGCTGCAGGAATGGCTTGGGGACTGACGGGTATGAGATTTCCTACTACGCCATCCTCAAGAACAGGAGTCAGTATGGTGGCACCAACACCATTCTCAGTCTCACTGCCAATACCAATATTGTACCTTATTTACCTTAAAATACATTGTTAAAAGCAACAATAATAATAACAGTACAATAATCCCTCCCATATCCAAATTGTCATTATATGGACCTCATTCATTATTACATGAAGTAAATGTGTTGTATACCTATATATACAAAGGGCTTTTTTCCCCTTACCATGGAGGCAGCCAAACTCAAAAGGCATAATACCACTCCCATCCATTTCATCACCACCCATTCCACTCCCATTCACCATCCCTCCCTCCCTCTTATCTTGGCTCCTCCTGGATGACGTGTCATCCCTGCATCTTGACCATTGCCCTGGGTCAGAATCAATGCAGCAAGACAGCACATCCACAGCAAGGTTACCTCATTTAATCAGCAACTCCCCCTCTCTGTCCCTTCATGCAGAAACATTGAAGATAGGGAGAAATCCCATCAGGCTAAATCAAAATATTATTCACACATAACCACTCCCTAAATGCCCTCATCCCTCACCTGCTCACTTCCATCCATCACAGTATCACCCATAAACAGCCATTCACCACTCACCCATATTTTCTGCCTTCCCCCCTTCCTTCCTCAAGACATCCCCCTCTTGCTCAATGCTCCTTTTACCCCATCCATCTATCTCATCCTCTGTCACCCCCTCATGTTCACTCCACCCACCTCTGCCTTACACACTTCTTTTACTAATCTTTCTTCTCATTCTTTCCATGTATCCAAACCATTTCAATACTCTTTCATCAATCCTACCTTCCACCTCCTTTTCCACCCCAGCTCTCCTCCTCACCTCTTTGTTTCTCAATCTATCCAGCCTAGTAACCCTTACCATACTTCTCAGAAATTTCATCTCAAACACATTTGAACTCTTCCTCTCTTATGTCTCTGCCCTATAGTCCTGTTGGCACAATCACTTCTTCATACAATCTCCTCTTAGCATCCATTCCCAAATGTCTATTTCTCATTACACTTTTTTAATCCCCCAAGGCACTTCTTGCTTCTCTCAATCTATAATCTACCTCCACCTCAAGTCCTCCCTTTCTCACCACATGTGACCCCAAGTATCTAAAGTTATCCACTTCCTCCAGCCTCTCTCCTCTAATAATCAATTCCAAATTGAAACCGTCTTCTACCCTTGTACACCTCATCACCTTACTTTACCCACATTTACCTTTAACTTTCTCCCCTCACCTTCTTAAACTCCATCACTAACTTCCTTAATCCCCTCTCTGATCCTGCCACAAGCTCAGTGTCAGCAAACAACAACTGGCTTACCTCCCAATTTTCTCAATTTTCTTTAATGATCTCCAATTCCCTGGCCATTACCCTTGCATTTACCTCCTGCACCACCCCATCCATGTACACAGTGAACAGCCATGGCAACATGACACATCCCTGGTGAAATAAGAGGGGTACAGGATGCCCAATGAATGTCATGAGTAGGGAAGAGAGAGGGCAAAAGATAGATGCGAGTGTGGAATGGTTGTGAATGGTTGAGGAAATAATATGGCCCAGTGATTTTCTTCTTGTCTATTCTATATTTAATCAAAAGAAATTGTGGAGGGGGGAGGGCAATCATGCAGTAAGCCAGTGGGCATAAGCCAGCTGCAGTTGTCAGACCCTACTATGGAGGTGTTGTGTCTTGTTACACTGCCTCTGATCCAAGCAGTGGATGGGGGATAGGGATGACCCTTTATTTATAAGGAGCTAAGATGGGAGAGAGAATGAACAAATTTTTAGATGGGTATATGGTGGGCATGTGTTTTGACACAGCCACCCATTATGAAGGGAGAAATGGCCTTTTGGTATATAGTAGTATTTTCATGATCTTTCTTAGGAGCAAGGCCGCTTCATTAAATCAGTGACTCCCCCTCTTCGTCCCCCCATTGCATAAAAGGAGAGGACGGGAAGAAATCCCTTCGGGCTGCGTCAAATTTTGCTCACACATACTACCTCACCCCCCATCCCCCTGCCCATTCCACCTCATGCAATCACATCATCCATATACAACCATTCTCCATTCACCCGTCTTCTGTCCTCTCCCGTCCTTCCTCAACAGACATTCCCCTCTTCCCCAAAGCCCCCTTCACTCCATCCATCCACCTCATCCTAGGACGTCCCCTCATGTTCACTCCCTCCACATCTGCCTTCCATTCCAGATAAGAGGGAGGGTGGAGGGGTGTGGAGTGTATTCAGGGATGGAATGGGTGGAAATGATTTTATGCCTTTCCCTTTTTGGCTACCTCCCTTGTAAGGGGGAAAAAGCCTTGGTATATGTATGTATGTATATTTCTTAGGAGGTAAAAAATAACAAATAATCCAAATATCATGTTCTTACACAAACATATGATCCCCTAAAAATTATCAGTTTATTTTTATTATCTAATATCAAATGCTCCTCATATATAATATTTGCCTACCTGGAATAGCTTTCCCCAGAAAGGTTAGATATACTTGATTTATACGAAGCTGTATCTTGTTCAGTGGTGTTTACCAAGTTAACAAGTCCAGACAGGGTTGCAGCTTTCACCTCGGCATCCCCACTACCTTCTGTTTCCTGTGACTCTTCTTGAAGCTGAGCTTTGGTGGGCTGTTGTTGAGATATCAATTGATCAAGAACCTCAAAATAACTAGGTTCAACTGAGGGATTTCCTTCCCGATATGACTCATCATTCATATTTGAGGTCTGGTTTGAGATAGTATCCTTGTTTAGGTCAAGTGATTCTGTAGAAAAGTTGTGGTGTAATTTTGGTCCCTCCTGCTGAGCTAACTTGTCAAGACGATCTGCATATGGCGTGGAAGAAGGAGGAAGGGTTGGGGCAGGGGAGTTGAGACATGTGGTTGGGGCACTGTGGTAAAGTGGTGAGTGAACTGCAGGTTGCTCTATGGAGCCAAGATCTTCCTCATCAAAGGAAACTAGCTGTGAAGGTACTTTCTTCTTCTTCCTTCTGTGCTCCTTTTTTTTACTGGAGTTTGAATCTGTTAAGTTATAGAATGAAGACACAATGAATTAGTGATCTGGACCAATAACAGGTATCTGCTACTGGTAGTCCTGTAAGATGAACATAAGACAGAATTATCTCCCTACTGTCCATCAACCTCCTCACCTCTATCTAGAGGTGCAGCCCTAGACTAATATATCACAGGTAAATGTCTAAAAGATTCTTCCCTGAATGATCTATGGGAGAACCTGAAGATTATTGCTCAACACTGAGGGGCTGTGGATTTCTAGTCAATCAAACCTGATGTAACAATCATTATTATCATCATTACCATTATGAATAAATGTGATACAAGGCAAAGATCACAATCAATATGAGTGTTCATTTGAAATCATATACCAATATGCACTCAATGAATATGACTTTCCTTACACAAAAGAAAGCTTAGATGGTAAATGATTCCACTCAAAAAAGTACTACAGTACTACCTCTCATTAACGGACTAAAAGGGGGTAACGGTGTCCATTGATGTGAATAATCTGTTGATTTGGAGTGTTTTTTGGGTGGCATAGTGATTGCACGCACTAAACAACAGCACCGAAAACAGCAAAAACACCGCAAACACAGCTAATTAACGTCCGTTAATGAGAGGTAGTACTGTATGTGTATTTATACAGCAACACAGTGCCACACAATAAAAATAGTAGAAAAATCATCATTCAACCATTCAATAATGTTCTGAATCATACCTTCTCCAACAGGAGGGCCAGATTGATTGGAAACAATCTGAGGTTCTGGTTCATTTTGTGTACAAAGAATAGGTTCAGATCTGGTCCTGCCATCTCCATCTCCATTCAAATTATGATTGTCAATGTTGATGGCAAAGAGTATAGAATCCAGACCTAAAAAATAATAATAATAATAAAAAGAAAGGGAGGATAGGCAATGAAATATATTGTAAAACATATCAACAAGTACACCAGTCCCTTGTAACATGCGTCTTTCCAATATGTGAATTCATATATAAGCAGTCTGTTCAGGAAGGAACGGAGAAGACAGAAGATAGGGGTGAGTGGAGAATGGTTGTGTATCGATGATGGTGTGATGCATTGAAGAGAGCAGATGGGGGATGTGGGGGTTGAGGGAGTATGTATGAATATTTTGATGCAGCCCAAAGGGATTTCTCCTAGTCTTCTTCTTTTCTACATGAGGGGACAGAGAAGGGAGAGGTTGTCAATTAAATGAAGAGGTCTTGCTGTGGATGTGCTGTGTCTAGCTGCATTGCTTCTGACCCAGAACAGTGGGCAAGATGCAGGGATGACCTATCATCCAGGAGCCAAGAAAAGAGGGGAGGGAGGGGTGGTGAATGGGAGTGGAATATGTAGGGGATGAAATGAGTGGGAGTGGATTTGTGATTTTGACTTTGGCTACCTTCCTTGTATGGGGGAAGAAGCCATTGGTATATATATGTATATATAAGCAATGAACCTATTTCTTGCAAGTCCCCATTTAATGAGTAAAGATTTCACAGGTATGAGAGATGTGTGAGGTAAAATGTGATATGGCCCTAATTTTCACATTCACACACTGTGACATTTTTTCACAGCATATCACCTACCCCCTCATCACTCCTGACAACTCTACCCACCATGCTCCCAAACTCTAACTCACCCTCCTCTATCAATTTAGTTTCAATCAGTGCTAACACATCTATCTTTCTTACAAATATATTCCCAATCTCTTCCCTTTTACTTTCATGTGTACCACATCCATCCACATTTAATGATCCAAATACTAAGTTTCTGGTTGGAGTCCTCTCCGACTCTAAGAGTAAAATAGTGTGGGGAATCCCTAGTCCCTGCATTCTGTCCCATTTAGCAACCTTCTATGACAGGCATGGGATTACATTGGTACCAGTCTTCAAGCCCCACCACAGGGGGATTAGAAAGAGGATGAGTTGTGGAAATGGTCAAGAACAGTTTGAAACAAACAACAGAGGAGAGACTGTAGTAATATAAAAGCAGCATCATTCTTTCATGAGTAGATTTAAACCCTAACATAGATGGAAGCATAACTTTGGTTCATAGAAGTACCCCATAAAACAGTCCCTAGACTGATGACTTGTGTCTTTTATTAATTTGTACCAATGACCTTGTGACATCCTCCAGTCCCAAACCAAGATATCATATCTGTCAAATTGTGTATTACCACTGTTGAACAGTCTGTAAATATGTGCTTCATTGCATGTGAAACTGCCTGACCCAGTGATGTAAAACATCAAAATAAACTCAAGACCTACCAGCAGCTAGAGTAGGAAGCATGGCTGCTCGCTCCTGGTCCCGTAGTAAAGCCCATGGTTCATACCATTGAACCAAAAGTTTTTCATCACACACTAAAATCTGAAATAAAGTCCATGAACCTCACTACATGAGCCTGAGTAATTATAAGATACAAACAACCTTATCTTACCAATGACAAACTCAAATGTGAAAAATAGTGCTAAATAAGTTAATTATTTTAGGCCATGTCTCTGAGAAATCAAAAAATCTTGTGTATCTCAAACTATTTTCTACTTATAACAATTCTCTTCTCTAGTAATATCCAATTTCAATTCAGCTTGAAAAGACTTCAACTATGAAAAATTGTGCCAAATAAGCTAAATACTTTATGCCATGTCTCTGAGATACCATGAATTCTTGCTTCATATCAAACAATTGTACTTTCAATTTATTGCATAGTTCTCTGCTGTAGTAATGACCTGTTTTTCCTGGACTTGAAGTTTTAATACACATATACACAAGCGACTGAAACTAGCTTACACTGATAAAATGACATCAGCAAATTAGATATATAAAAATACCTAAAGCCCCCTTCCCCTTTATAGAAATGGCCAGCCAAGCCATACACCCACCTTTCAAAAATTCTTTTACTTTTTTTCTTGACTCCTTATAGATGAAGTGCCATCCTAGTCCCCTGACCACTACCTGGGTCTGAAGCAATGCAGCATGACACAGTCCCTTTACAGCAGAGCCCATCAGCCAAACCTGGTTTATTCCTACTGTTTATCTAGTTGTAGTATACAGGTTTTGAGTCATGTTCATGGGGTCCCACTTCTTTGTCCCCATTTATGGTGGTAGCTGAGATTATAGTTTCATCCAACTTGTTCCACAAGGTTACACATCTATACGGAAAGCTATACATTTAATGACAAATGTTGCAAGTTTCATGATTCTCTAGTTAAACTTGACAGCTGGAATAAAACAAAGGCAGAACTCATGAACCCACTGTAATTCCATTTTATATCAAATTACCTTTTCTGGCAGTCCAAACAAACAAGGTAAAGGTAACAACTCTGGCCATACCTAAAAAGCTTCTGACATTTGTTACTCACCTTATCTCCTTTGCTAGTAAATAAATAAATTAGCTGTGCTTTTAAGCTAAGCAGTAAAAGGAATATATTCATATATACAGTGGAATCTTTATATTTAAATGACCCTTTATTTGATTTTTTCATTAAAAAAAAAAAAAAAAAAGCTCCAGTACTTGAACACTGCTCCAATAAATTAACCAGTTGTTGCCTTGAGTTTTACTGAAAACCCATTGCCCTACAGTGGTCAGTAATGGTCCTTGGGCCCTCCCACAGATCTTTCTAGAAAGAAACTTTGGACTGTGTTGTCCATGTTGTGATGTGACATGTTTTAACGTCACAAACCCCCCCCCCCTATCAGAAGGCTAGAATGGTGTCCCTCACAGAGGACTTTGTAGCATGGAATCTAATGAACCATGCCCTTGATTTAACTTTGCCAGTGCCAGGATTCGAACCACCATCACTTCGACCTTCGCTGAAATATGGCGCCCTAACCCGCTCAGCCAGCGAGGTTCCTGTCTGTGTTGTAAGTATGGGAATGTTTCTATGTCACCAGCTAAAAGTGGTAGGGGGAGGGGAGCAGTTACTGGTGTAAGAAATTATTTGGTGACACCATTTAAGAAATAGTAATTTGTGAAAAAAGAAAAAAATGCTGGCATGTATTTATTCTTTTTTACAGTTTTCAAGTACAATTTTATGCATGTTATTACTATTACACAGGTTCAAATGTGTAATATTTTCAATTGAATGTGTGTGGAAGGCACAGATGAATGGAGCAAACTGGAGAAGATCAAGAATGGGAAGTTTTCAAGTACAATTTTATACATACAATTACTATTACACAGGTTCAAATATGTAATACTTTCAATTGAATGTGTGTGAAAGGCACAGATGGATGGAACAAACTGGAGAAGATTGAGAATGGAAAGTTTTCAAGTAAATGTTTTTGCATGCAATTACTATTACACAGGTTCAAATATGTAATACTTTCAATTCAATGTGTGTGGAAGGCACAGATGGATGGAGCAAACTGGATAAGATTGAGAATGGGAAGGATGGATGGGGCAAAGGGGGCTTTAGATAAAAGGAGAATGTCTGTTAAGCAGGGAAGGAGGGTAAACCAGCTTCAGCTGTCAGCCCCTACTGTCGAGGTACTGGGTTTTCATATTATTGCTTCTCAGCCAGGTAGTGGGTATGGGACAGGTATAGCCCTTAATCCACAAGGAAGTAAGACATCTTTCCAACAGGAAAATAAATGTGTGATTAATGGGTGTGGGATGGGTGGAAGGTGGTTCCATTCCTTGGCTGGCTCCCTCTCTTCTGAGAAGGAAGAAGCCGTTCAGCATATGGACAGTTAGATAGAAACCTGATTTTGTATCTTACGTGAAATATCTACTAAACAGTGAAAAATACATTAAATCTCCCATTTGGTGATTTCTAACCTATGACTTGGTGATTTTTTTCCTAATTTTGTCCAATTGGCAAATAGGCTTCAATATCTCAGTGCAGTGTGTTAAAACATAGATTTATATAACCCAGAAAACAGGTATATCTTAGATTACACCATTTTAGAGAAAACAGAATTTGAAAAGGACTTGGGAGTGTTAGTGAGTCCTGAACTTAAATCCAGGAAACTATGCATTAGTACCAACGATAGAACTAACAGGGCATTAGGATTTATTGCTAAGACAGTTACAAAGGTGCAGATGTAGTTATTAAACTATCTGGCAATAATTAGACCCATCCTCAACTATGCAGTACCATTTTTGGTCTCTGCCCTATAGAATGGATATAAATTCACTAGAATCAGTACAGAGGAGAATGACCAAAATGATACAAGGGTTTAGAATTTTGCCACACAGACAGGCTTAGGCACTTTAACTTACAATCTCTGGGAAGGTGTAGAGTGTGGGGTGATCTGAGTTATTCTAATGGGTCAGGGGCTTTAACAATGGTAAAACAGACAAGGTCTTCATATTAAGACAGCAGGACAGGACTCATAGCGCTGGATTTAAATTTTACAAATTTGGATTTATGAAGGAAATAGACAAGAATTGGTTTACCAATTGAGTGGTTAATGAATGGAATAGACTTAGTAACCATGTAGTGCGTGTTGAATCTATTAAGTTGTTTGAAAAGGTTAGATAACTATATAGATGGAGATAATGGGTGGTAATGGACATGGAACTTCCTTGTGTGGGTATTACGGTCTCTTGCAGTCTCCTCCATGTTTATGTTTTTAACTCTGTGTTCCAATGGATTTTTTTTTTTCTTTTTTAGGGGGGGGGAAAGGTTTCAAAACAAATCAATACTATCTACATGGCTTTGCAAAGGAAAATTTTACTTAATATTTGAACAATTCCATAATCAAACAACTTCATGGAATGAATTAAGTTAAAATATAAAGGTTCCACTGTAGTCTTTTCTTTCAATCAGACACAAAACAATGTTATGGGCACTGACATGCATATATCTCTCCAAGGAATGTTCATTGAGTAAACTCCGTATCCAGGCCTTTCCTCGTCCTTCATCTGTCAATACATTTTTCAAAAGCAGGAAACGTTCATACTCATGTCTAGTTAGCAGCTCTCGCACATACCACCACAAAACTGAAAAATGAAGAATAGCATATCAATGGGGTATTGACTGCATGTTATTGTGAGGTTAAAAATTACTCAGTAGCATGCAGCTGATACTTTAGGGTCTATACAGGGTGCCCCTAATGGACCAGATCCACACATCATTTTGTCTGTGGTGGTGGAAATCTATATTCATATAGAAATGATGATACTTTGATATACTGCTAACTGTCCCTCCATTATATTGTCCCCCCCACTCTTGTTACTGTTCTATACCACTTCTCCGAATATTCATTTTCTTATTTTGACAAACCCAGTGGTGGGGAAAAATAATACTGGCACCAAGTGTCATAAAAGGCAACAAAAAACAGGACAGAGATAAGACTATACCCGTTGCATTGAGAAATGGCCGTTAGGGCGGAGCACTGGGAGTCCCCCTGTGGTGCCACATATAATTATTTCATAATTCTATTTTATTTTATAATTTTATTTTATGATTTTATAATGTTGCCACATATAATTTTTTGTCACACACCACCACTGAAGTAAAAATCAAAGCAATGTTTTCTATACAAAGGTTTCGTTTCCTCGAGTCTAGACATGGCATATCAGGAAGAGAGAGCGACGTTGCCGCTACATCTAATCTCTGGCCCCGCCCCCCTCACACTGCATTCAGAAAACATTACATCCACACGCACGTTCTCGCCATGGATGCCCATGTGTGGCAACACCGGGAAATCTCCTAGCCACGCCTTAGCGGTCATTTCTCGTTGCGTTGACTATAGGCATCCTTCTCCCTGTAACCCCAAAGGAGACATTCCTAAAAAAAGCAAAGGCATAAGTGGGTCCGGGAGTTTTCCAACCAGAACCTTAAGGTTTGGGTCTTTTAATGTGCATGGATGTGGTACAGATGAGAGTAAAAGGGAAGAGATACGCAGTATGTTTGTGAGAAGAAAGATGGATGTGTTGGCATTGAGTGAAACTAAGTTAAAAGGTAGGGGCAAATTTGAGTTTGGGAGTGTAGTTGGGAGAGTCTCAGGAGTGAAGAGAGGATGAGGGAGAGAAGGGGTGGCGAGATTAGTAAGTGAGGTGATACGTAAACATGTGGTAGAATGGAAGGAGGTTCCTTCAAAGTTAATGTGGATGAAGGTAAAACTGGGAAGGGAGATGTGGGTTTGTGTAAGTACATATGGGCTTGGTAGTGAGAAGAGTGTAGAGGAAAGGGAAGATTTTTGGAGAGATTTAAATGAGTGCATAGAGGGTTTGGGAAGAAATGTCAATGTAGTGGTATTGGGAGACCTTAATGCTAGGGTAGGAAATGAACCAATAGTTGGAGTGGTTGGGAAGTGTGGATTTCCAGGAAAAAATCATAGTGGAGGGTTGATGGTGGAGATGTGTCTAGATGGAGCTGATGATAGCAAATACAGTGTTTAGAAAGAAAGCCAAGCATAAGTACACATGGGAGAGGGTGGTGGATAGGGCATTAATGGACTATATAGTGGTAACAAGAAGAGTAGGAAGAGTTAAGGATATACATGTTCTAAAGGGAGAGAGTGGGGTAATGCCAGATCATTTTTTGGTGGAAGGTAAGTTGAGAGTGGAGGATAGATGGAGAAAGAGGAAAAGAACAGAAGGTAAGGAGGTGCTTAAAGTAAACTACTTAAATGAGAAGGAAAATGAGGAGTACAAGAAGAAGCTGAGGAGTAGGAGTGAAGGATAGAGTAGAACTAGGAGTGGAGGAGGAATGGGGATGGTTCGAGAAGGAAGTCACAAGGTGTGCAAAGATGGTGTGTGGAACAAGGAGGACAGGAGGAAATAGAAGGAAGGGTAGTGAGTGGTGGGATGTGGAAGCAAAGAAGGTTGTAGAAGAGAAGCAAGCATTCACAGATTGGTTACAAAATAGAATGTGTAAATCATATGAGAGGTACAAAGAAAAGAGAAGTAAAGCATAAGATATCCGAGGTAAAGAGGAAAGTAGATGTGAAATGGGGTAAGAGTATAACAGAAAATTTTGAAAGTAATAAAAAGATGTTTTAGAAAGAAATTAAGATAGCAAGGAGGAGGCAAATCAAGTAGAGAAGTAAAGGTAAAAGGTGCAGATGGAGAGATGATAATGGAAGAGAAGGCAGTAAGAGGAAGGTGGGCAGAGTATTTTAGGGAGTTGCTAAATGTCAAGGAGGATGAGTGAGGAAAATGGAAGAGAAATAAGGAAAGATGAAGTGAAGGCAGTTGTTGAGATGAGAGAGAGAGAGAGAGAGAGAGAGAGAGAGAGAGAGAGAGAGAGAGAGAGAGAGAGAGAGAGAGAGAGAGAGAGAGAGAGAGAGAGAGAGAGAGAGAGAGAGAGAGGGGGGGGGAGAGAGAGGAAGGGGGGGGAGAGAGAGGGAGATACTTTGATCCAAGAAGTTCAATAGGGGCAAGGACTATCCTTCATCCATAAAATGAGGAGATAGAAGGGGTAATTAACTGGGTTTTATTTGTTTATGATGTGGGAGAGTGTACTGACTCAGCCACCCCTTTATATGGTGAAAAAACACTTTATTACATATACCAGCACATGACCATCCCTTCCTACATTTAGTACCTTGATTCTTGCTTTCATTACTTCAATGAAGTCTCTACCCTTACCTGGTTGTGTGCCCTGCTGGGAGTTGAGGCTGAGGTGAAGACTAAGTCCTGAGCTTACTATGTCCTTAACCTGCCTAAAAGAAGGTATAAATAATATCAGTTATTTTCCAAATTTAAAATGTCATTTGCTATTGTAAACTTTATACCCTATGTTATCTGATAAGAACTGGAAGACCTCAAACCATATGAAACAATAATGGAAATAATTACAAGAGATGCCATGGAACAGTACTCAGAAAGTAACTGTCTAATGAATACCAGCCAGTATAGTTTCAGATATTGACTTTGCAAGATTAACCTAAAATTCTATGACAAAAGGAGTTGTGTAGATTTTATATCTAGACTTTGACAAAGCTTTAGAAGCTGTCCCAAATATATTTTTACAGGGTTAGGTTGGGTTTTTGACATTTTTTTTTATTGATTTATCTATTTTTCCATTTGTATGTTGTACCCAATTAATGACCTATGTCAAGTATGAAGTGTTTATGAAGTATGGTGGGGGTAGCAAAGATGGATAGTGAGAAATGAGGAGGTGAGGCAGAAAGTAGTGGAGGAAAGAACTGGCAGATAGGGTTGATCAAAAAATATTGGGATGGTTTGGAAATATTATATGGAAAAAAATGTGTTACGAAACACTAGGAAAATGAGTGTGGAAGGCAGGGGTGGATGGAATAAGAATAGGAAGCTGTAAGCTTATTCTATTTAATGACAATCCAGTTGGCAACATTATTTACACCTACTTTTAAGTTAAATCTAAATCCTGACAGCTTGAAGCACTTTTTATTTTGGCTGCCACCAGGATATTCTATATTTTTTGTGGTACCCCTTGGTAATAAATGGGAATCTCAATCAACCTCTTCCATACTAGGTGGTATTTTTCTTTTATATTGGCAGCCCCCCCCAACTTTTCTTAATCTCCATTATATATACACCTAAGTTTTCCGAGTATCCAACCCAACAAGCTCCCAGCATGTCTGGGTGAAGGTTGGGCATACATGTGTAGCAGAAGAGAACACACCAATGACCCAATGGTTCCATATTAAGATAAGGTTGTCCACAGTACATTGTAGTAGTGAGTTAATGAAAGCCAAAATCATCATTCCAAATATCATAGCACTAACAACAAATGAACATGGTACTGCGTTCCTTTCCTTTCACAAATTCTATCATCACCTTATTTCCACTGCTTCCATACAACTTTTCTCTCTTGCATTCATCACAAGGTCCTACCCCTTTACATACCACTTAGCACAACTACTTTTCCATACATTCACTTTAGTACTTTCAATGACATTTTTATTTCTCAAAAAAAAATCTCCCATGGCACCTCCTACCTTCTCCCATCCCTCACTCTCCCTTCAGACTTCCACTTTCATGTATATGAATTCCCTACTGTTGATAACTATAACTAAAACAACAAATACCAAATATTACAATAAAAAATCTACTACACTCTTTGGTATTTAAAGTTATGGATACTACCTAATAGCAGCAAGACCCTTGCTGCTTGTTCGAGGTTTAAGGCCATGGGAAAGTGCATCTTCCAAACACTTGCATAACCCTGCTACACGACTATCAGATTCTGTTGCCAATTCAGTGCGCCCTCCATAGCGAATCTGTAGAAGGAAAAATGTTAAGCATCTACACAGCAACAAGAAAACCAAAGAAGCTGAGTCTGTGATTATACAACTATATATGTACTAACAGAACTGAAAGTACCATCATATGGTGAGATGATTATATGAATACATACATGATGCATACCTGCTAGTGGTGGTCCTGCAAGATAGACAACTAAGAGAATCATCTCACTGAATACAACTACTATAATATTCAGAGTATTCCTCAGAAATGAATCCCATCTACACTATAAAATCAAAAAAGGATTATGAATTTACCTGACAACTCTGGACAGCAGCTAGTAGTCCTGACAGCAGTTCCTCTCGTTCAGCCCCGCCAGTATCTGAAGATGTAAATGAATATATAGCTTCTTTTAGACAAAACTATAAAATATGATATACCAATGGCATGTTCCTCCTTATATGAAGGGTGCCCAAGTCAAAGTTCACACTCACACAGAATTACAGAACAATTAAAAATACATACACAAACATGCTGAATATAAATACTGAGACAACTAATATCTACCAGAGTAATATTTGGTTGTTTCCTTCTTTATCTATTTTTTGAGTGCATCCACTACCTTCCTTGCATCCTGTAATTTACTCCATTCTACCATCTGCCACAACATTCTCTCAAAAAGAGAGCTGGCTAAAAGAGACGCTTTGAGCTCTTCCAAGCAGTTCTTTTTACTTGATTTATTGGGGTTTCTTCACCACTATTTCCTGTTGGTATCCCCTCTTTGCATAAATCATGATACTCTACATTGTATCTGAACCACTGTTATCTGGATTTGCCACTACTTAAGTGGCCCCTGGTAAGAGTACTTTCCATTCTTAAAATGTGGTTATCCCCATGGCAGTCACATATCTATGAATGTTCACAAGTCTTCATGTACAATTCCTAATTACATTAGCTGAGAAGGTACACAGTAACAGTGTAATAGTATCTCAGTGTATATGCAAATGATATGAACGTAAAAAGTTAGAGTACTGCTTATCATTTATGACAAAATGCATAAAGAAGCAATTGTAATAACCTATTTCACTGCAAAATCTAGCTTATAACTTGATATTTTGCATTACAACAGACACTAACATACAATACTATATTTTTTTCCTCATCAATAACTATCACAGTTGATGTGAATGTACCTGAGAACATGACTGACTGTACGACTCCTCTCACCTATTAATATACATGTGACACCCTACATTTCCAGGTTTCACATTTCCAGATTCATAAAATTGTGATTTTTCAGACTTTCACATGACAGGTCTATAAGCAGTACATGGAAGAAGATGGGTACTTTACATTCAACTGACAATGTCCCACAGAGGAAACTGAGCACTGAAATAATACCAACCTAAAAAGCTACAAATGTAGCAGCCCTTTTTGTTCCATCTTTGCTCCCCTGCCACATCTAGCTTTTTTTATTACTATTATTATTATTTAGAAGTATAACTAAGAGATATATCAATAAAAAAAAATGAATTATCAATTTTGTAAATCAAAATATATCAATGTATTACCTGCTTTTCTTGTTGGAAATCAATAATTAAAAAATTTGCTATAAGTTGTTTGATTAGGTAAGGTATGGTTATGTAAGATTTGGTTAGATAAAGCTAGGTTAAGTTCCACAAAGTATGGTTTTTCCTAGTGTTTTTTTGTGTTTTATTCAAATTTTGCCTTTGATTTGTGCTTCCCAACCTGAAAACCCTGCTTTTCCACCACCTCTCCATTACTTTAAGGGTGATGGGTAAGGTAAAACAAAAAAGTGGTTTCTGCCAAACTTGATGATCAGAGTTGAATGAAACACACAAAAAACTCTGGGATTAACCATGTATTATGAAAAAATATCTTAGCTTTGCTCTTCTAAAAATTCACCTTTATTTTCAATAAAGAAGAGTACTCAATAAAAAATTCATCATATTATACCAAAAGTGCAAGAAGGAGCTGGCAATTCTATTATACATATGGAGGGAATCTTTAAATCAAGATAAGGTTCCTGAAACCATGAAGTATGGATTGATCTCTCCCATCCATAAATGAGGCAGCAGAAGTGATCCAGCAAAGTACCGGCCAATAACACTAACATCCTGTATGGTGAAAGTTTTTGAAAAAGTTTTCAAGCCCACTTTGTCTAATACTTTGACAATAAAGGACTATTCAACAGTGGTCACCACTGTTTCTGTAAAGGTCATTCTTGCCTGTCCCAGTTATCAATACACTAAGATTATGTATTAAATAGCCTTGAAAATGGACAAAATATAGACGTGATCAACCTTGACTTTGCTATGAAAGGTAGATCACAGTGTATTGCTATGAAAACTATCAAGATGGTGCATAAAAGGACAACTGGGGATGTAGATACACAGTTTTTTCCAAGGCAGAATACAGCAGCTTGTAGTAAATGGAACTCTCTCCAAACGTTCTTCAATAATAAGCGGTGTAACACATGGGTAAGTCTTAGGGCTGTTCCTGTTTCTAGGTCTCATTGCTGACATAGAAAACAATGTCAAACACTCTGTCACATCATTTGCAGATGACACAAGAGTTGCACAAGGGGTCAAGATACAAGAGGAAATGTAACTGCTGCAGGAAGACCTAAACACGATATACTCATGGGCAGCCAAAAATAGCATGCTGTTTAATGAAACCAAATTCGAATTACTACAATATGGCTGCAACAATACCATCAAAGAGCACACTTGTTACAGTACCACTAACAGACACATAGAAGTCAAAAGAGTAAATTTTTAGTGCACACCTATATGATATAGTAATAGGAAATTAAATAATAATTTTGTAAATTATAAAATATCAACACAATATATGTTATTCTTGGTGGAAATCAATAATAGAAACAGTTGCTAAAAGCTATTAACAAACAAACGTAACCACTTTGATTACTTGAGATGCCATGCTTGTTTTGGTAGAGGCAGAGGTTTAAGAAATTAAAGTATGCTAAATTCATATATTCTACCCCAACCTAAACTAACTTGCTTACCTAACCTAACCAAACCTGCCTACCTAACCTAACCTGCATTTAGTAATGGGGTAGCTGTAATTCTAGAGGTCATCAGGCCATTGTCGTCATCTCTGACCTCTGAATTTATCAAAACAAAGATGGCATCTAAAGGAGTCTACACAACTTCGTTTGTTTGTTTACAGCTTTTAGCAACTGTTTCTATTATTGATTTTCACCATGAATAATGTATATTACATTGATGTATTATAATTTATAAAATTGTTTAATTTTCTATTACTATACTGCATAGGTGTGCACTTATAAAAAAAAAATATCGTCAAAAGCAGCCCCCAAGACTTGGGCATAACATTTTGCCCCCTCCTATTCCTTGTCCATATGAATGACATAAATAGTAGGGTGGACTCAACCCTCCTGTCTTTTGCCGACGACACCCACATCAGCCATGCTGTGCGAGAAAGTGGGGATGTGCAACATCTACAAGACAATCTCAACTCAGTTTATGCATGGGCCAACAACAGCAACATGCAATTCAATGATGAGAAGTTCGAGGTCTTGAGATATGGCACAAATCAAGGCATTAAAGACGACACTGAGCTGCACACGGAGAGAGGTATGAAAATCACACCAAAAGCCCATGTGAAAAGCCTGGGCATTCACTTAAGTGATGATGCCACTTTCCAACACCACATCATGCACTCAGTAAATAGAGCAAGAGGGATGGCCAGCTGGGTCCTAAGGACCTTCTCCTCAAGAGAGGTTCAAGTGATGCTTACCCTCTGGAAGTCGCTTATCCAACCGATACTGGACTATTGTAGCCAACTCTGGTCACCACACAAACGCGGAGACATCCAGATGCTTGAAGCTGTCCAACGGAACTACACCAGGTGCATCAAAGGGATGCAAGATCTCAACTATTGGGATCGCCTGGGAGCACTAGGCCTATACTCTCAACAGAGGAGGAGAGAAAGATACAGGGCCATTTACACATGGAAAATCCTTGAGGGACTTGTTCCGGACCCCACGCCCTCTACAATCAAGCCATACCACAGTATAAGGCATGGGCGTAAATGTGAGAGACAAACTCTCCCATCAAGAGCCCCGGTGAGGATTAAGACCCTACTGGCAACCAGCCTAGGCCATGAGGGTCCTAAAATCTTCAACGCCCTCCCAAAGGAGGTGAGAGAGAAAACTAAATGCTCGGTGGACAGCTTCAAACATGCACTGGATAGGTTCCTGCGGAAGGTACCAGACGAGCCTCCAGTGCCAGGCTACACTGCCATAAGTAGGTTCTCTCAAAACACACTACCAGACCAACTGACCCTCGCAAGGAAGGACAACAGGACTGGCAGCAGCGGTAGTCCACTACGGCTGTGAGGATCGACCTCAGGACTCCACTAAGTAAACTAAGTAAGTAAACCAGAGAAGAGCACTGCCTTATGACTCTATAGAAGAACTTAGTGCTGCCTAAACTTGAATACTGCTGCCAGCTGTGGACCCGAACTAATACTGGAGAGATAGAAGAGCTAGAGGCTGTGCTGAGGAGCTTCACCAGGAAGACTGTCTTATTACATGGCAAAAATTCTTTGAATGACTGCAGCACCTCAAGCTCTATTCTCTTCAAAGAAGAAGAGAATGATACCAGATCATATACACCTGGAAGATACTGAAAGGTCTGGTACCAAATATTGGCCTGAAATTAACCTCAAACAAGACAAGAGGGAGGTCATGCTACATTGAAGGCCCGAACCAAGACAAACTGCCAGTGTGAAGACACTCTGAGCTTGTAGCTTTAGCAGAACAGGGCCAAAACTGTTCAACAACCTCCCTCAGAGTCTGAGAGACATATCCTCCAGTGTAGTAGTTTTCAAGCGTCATCTAGACATCTTAGAGTGGAAGGTTGAAAACACACCTCCTCTGCCTTCATACCAACCCTGGCCTCACTACAACAGACTAGATTACCTCAGTCCTTTGTATATAAGACAAAACAGAGATTACAGTAGTAGTTCTGGTAGCTGAGGCTGATAGGCTGAAATCACCACAAGGTATCACAAGGTGACAAGGTATAATAATACCCTATATTCATCCATTACTAGTTAGGTGAAGAGGGCACCTCAGAAGGTGCCAAGCTGTGGCTGAAAGTCACCTTTGTCCTATGCGATTAGGCTGTTGGGAATCAGATAGAAGTGTAGGACTCAAACCCACAATTAAGTGAATATTTGATCAGCATGCTTCTCATTAGTACACCACCAGCACATAACTAGGTACTTGGTCTCTTAAATATACAGTATGATACAAAATAAAAAAAAAAATTAAAAAAAAATCCATAATAGCAGAAACATGTCTATTTCCTACCTGGAACAGCAGTCTTGGTGTCCATGCTGCAAGTTTACCAAATTTATCTGAAGGTTGAGTTAGTGTCGACATTACCTGCCAATTAATATTAGTTTCACATACATTGCAAGTGTCGCGTGATCAACTACACTTCGATCTCATTCCAGCATAACACGATTTTCTTTCAAAATAAGAGCTCTATTTCACAAACACTGCCGTATTTCTCAATCGTTTTACTACATACTACACTTTGATTCTATGGTGCATTTTATCATTATCATAAACTAAATTAAAGCGTTTGTTCCATTAAATTATAACTGTGACCTTGAAACATCACAACCATGTTCATTTAATAAGTGTTTATATTTACAACCAGGAGTTCGTAGTATAAGCATAATTTTGCCTATGAGTAATGCATATAAGCAATAAAATTCACTTCAACGTCTCACAACCACTTGTCACTCCCACTACTTTCCTGAAGTTTCAATCATACCTCCCCCAAAACATTGTTGTTCTTAAAATCTCTTCCGTCATCAAAAGTATTTTAAAAATATATTGTAAAATGATTCGTCATTCTATACTATCTAAATACAACACATTCTAATATGTTTGACAAATGAAAAATAATGAAAAAGTAAAATATACGAACTAAGAAACAAGACAATTTAGCGATAAAACATAACTATCTAAAACCAGCTTAGTGGGTCAAATATAAAGAACAATATTTACCTCTAATACAAATCATATTCACATACAATTAATGTTTTAAAACAATCTATTGTATTTACATCTAATTGAAACTAATCTAATCTAAGTCCAATCGTCGACATTAAAACTGAAGTCTCTTGCCACCATATTGGATTTCACAGTCACCCCATACTGTAACAGTACTACCTCTTTGCAAACATATTTTGCTTCTTTTCCTCCTTCCCATAAGAATCTAAGTATTCTCCTGTGAATATCCTTAAGCTTGCATTTTGTACAATTCTTATTGTCACTGTCCTAATTCCACTTCCTATGCTTCAAATACACCACGGGGAACCGAATCTCTAGGATTTTTTTTTTTCAAATAACGTTTGTCAAACTCTTTTGAAATGTCATACTTTGAAAGTGTGACCACTGCATAATAAAATTTGATTATAATCATTACACAGAGAAAGTACAGTATTAACAAAACGTTTTTTTTATTGTGGTTTTACTTACTCTTCGAACTTATTTTGACTTTCCTTGTTCAGATCATCCAGAGACCAGAACATATCTTGCAAGTCCTGCTGCTTCTGAAATGAGAATAACGTCATCCACAAGTCTAAGATGATTATATTCCTCATTAATATACAAGCCGCTCCCTTCCCAAATCAACACTGAAAATATCTTCCAGACAAGCTGTAAATAACTTGGATGAAATTATATTGCCTTGAACTCCTTTCTCGATCTTTATCTCTGTATCTTTATGTAGTCGAATAACAGCAGTATATTTTGCATAAATGCTCTCTAGAACACTTGCAGTGTGTTTTTGTACCCTATTGGGTATAGACTTAGTTCTACCGAGTCAAAGGCCTTTTCGTAATGCATAAAAAACTAAACATAGATTTATTGTGTATACCGTCTTCTGTATTCGATGGTGTGTCGTCTGCAAATGGTTTATAGCAAGTATCCGTTTCTGAAGCCTGTCTGTTCTCTTAGTATGTTTTCATTTAAAACTTTAATTGGTCTATTTGTAAGAATCTATTAAATTGTTTTGTATACAGTTGATAATTAAACGATCGGTCGGCGGTTACTAAATTTTTCTGGTGTCCATTTTTGTGAAGTAAAACCACCATAGCATTGCACCATGATTCAACTCTTTGTTGGTGTATAGCTGAGTTGATTTACAATTAACTTCTTTCCTGTGTCTTTCAGCATATCTATCGACATGAAATCTTCCTCATGTGTTTTTCCTCGTTTTATACTATTTAGAGCCAAGGATACTTCTTCACATGGGTGTATGTGTGGTAGGGTGGTGAAGTAAACACAGAATTGTAGAATTTTTATTTCTGATGTTTCGTCTTCACCAGGAATTCCTCGGTTGGTAGAGCGCTCGTCTGGTAACCGCGTGGTGAATTCTGCGTCTGTTCGAATCTTTGCCGCGGCGTAGAGGTTAAGAATGGCATCCACTCTCAGTAATGACCCCCGACCGCTGCTCACTGCGGATGTAATGTGATTTGGGCATCAGAGTGTATTTACCTAGTTGTATTTTACGGGAAGGGGAGCTATGCTCGTGGGGTCCCGTCTTCATATCTCATTTTATCTAAACTATTTTTAAATTCATGTATTGTTTTTGCACACACCACTTTCTCATCTAACTTGTTCCAACTGTCTATTACTCTGTGAGGAAAGCTGTTCTTTTTCAAATCTCTTCTATAGCTGTCTTTTTTTATTTTCTTTCCGTGTCCTCTTGTATTTCTGTCATCCCATTTTATCAGATTCTCTCTGTCTGTAATTTCTATGCCTTTCATGATTCTGTAAATAGCTATCAAATCTCCTCTCTCTCTTCTTTGCTCTAGTGTCTGTAGTTCAAGTTTTTCTAGTCTCTCTTCATATGATAGTTTTGAGAGTGTTGGTGCCAATTTTGTAATTGCTCTTTGTATTCTTTCAAGTTTTTTTTATACATTTTTTTGTACTTGGTGACCATATCGTTGCTGCATATTCCAATCTTGGTCTTATCAGGGTGATTAGGATTTTCTTCACCATTTCTTCATCCAGGTATGTAAATGCCACTTTGATTGTTCTTATTAGGTTATAAGTTTCTCCAAAAATCTTATTTATATGTTTCTCAGGTGACATATTATTCATAACAATGACTCCCAGGTCCTTCTCATTTTCTACTTTTTTTTATTCCTTCTTCTCCCAATTTATATGCTCCTGTTATTCTGTTTTTGCTTTTTCCAAATTCCATTATACTACACTTTTTTGTATTGAACTCCATCTCCCACTTCCTACTCCATTCTTGTACTTTATTTAGATCTCTCTGTAGTGATTCACAATCTTCTTCAGTTTTCACTCTTTTCAGTAGTTTTGCATCATCTGCAAAGAAGCTCATATAGCTTTCAATTCCTTCATCCATATCATTAATATATATAGCAAACATTATTGGGGCCAGAACTGTTCCCTGCGGAACACCGCTTATTACTTCATCCCATTTTGAGTGCTGTTCTCTTATCACTACTCTCATTTTTCTTTCTTGCAAAAAGTCCTCCATCCAATTTAGTAGTTTGCCCTGTATTCCTCCTTCAGTTTCTAATTTCTTAAGCAACTTCTTATGTGGTACTTTGTCAAAAGCTTTCTTTAGATCTAAAAATGCACAGTCCGCCCATCCATCTCTTTCTTGTATTATATCTATTAGCCTTGAATAGAAACATATTAAATTGGTGACGCATGATCGTCCTTGTCTGAATCCAAATTGCCTTGGATTTAACACTTTTTTTTTTTTCTAAATATTTTACCCATCTACTTTTGATAATTCTTTCACAAATTTTTGCTATTGTACTTGTTAGAGAGACTGGTCTATAGTTGGTAGGTTCTTCTTTATTTCCTCCTTTATATATAGGTACTATATTTGCTTTTTTTCCAATCTTCTGGAACTTTTCCTTCTTTCAAGGAACTATTTAGTATGCTATGTATTTTGTCTGCCAGTTCATTCCTGCATTCTTTCAGTATCCAGTTTGCTATTTCATCTGGTCCATGCGATTTTCTGACATCAAGATTACTCAAGTGTGTTAATATTTCATTCTTTGTTACTTCTATTTCTTCCATAGGGGGGACTTTCTCTTTCCATTCGTTCTCTTCAGGTTGTATGTTCTCCCTTGTAAACACTGATTTAAAATGTTTGTTCATAATTTCCGCCATTTCCATTTCCTCAGTGTATTCAACTCCCTCCTGTCTTAATTTCTCCAAGTCTTGTTTGTTTTTCAGTTTATTGTTTACAAATCTGTAGAATAGTTTTGGTTGATCTTTACACTTTTCTATGATATCTTTTTCATATTTTCTCTTTTCCTCTCTGCACATTTGTACATATTCATTTCTATAACAGGTATATATTTTCCATTTTTCAGGTCTTCTGTCTTTTTTCCATCTGGTCCAGGCTTTGTCTCTTTTGTCTTTTAGCTCCCTACAGCTTTTGTTGTACCAGCATTTTACATATTCTTTTTCTTGTTTTTGTCTTGGGACATACTTTTCCACTCCTTTTTTGTAAATTTTTGTCAAAATATTCCATTTCTCTTCTACTGTTGTTTCTTCTTTGTATATTTCTTCCCAGTTTTCCTTTTGAAAGAATTCTCTTATTTGATCAAAGTTTGTTTTTTCATACATCATTCTTCCTTTTCTATATTGTTAATTTCTTTTCATATATTTTTCTTCATTAAGTTCCAGTTCAATCAATATGTGGTCACTTTTACTTATTGGTGTTTTATATTCAATTTTGTCCACTATTCTAGGTTCGGATGTAATTACTAGGTCTAGTCTCGATGGCTCTTCTTCATTTCTATACCTAGTGTTCTCCTGTATCCATTGTGTCATTGTATGGTCAGTAACCATCTCAAGTAGAGCGTTTCCCCATGAGCTGTCTCCACCCTTTACTGTCATTTCTTCCCAGCAGATTTCTTTGCAATTAAAGTCGCCCATCATAACTATTTTTCCTCCCTCTTCCATTATCTTGTTTAATGTTATCTTTGTGTCCTCTAACATACTTTTATGTTCACTCTCCTCCCATGAGGCTGTTTTCGGGGGCACATAATTTATCACAAACTTTCTGTTCTTCTTATCTCTGCCTTCTACTTCCATCATTATCATCTCTACTGTATTCTTTCCATATGTGACACACTTCACGTTTATATCCTTCTTAGTCAGGAACATAACTCCACCCCCTTCCTTTTTCACTCTGTTTCTAATCCAATAATTATATGCATCATGTCCTACACTGTTGGGTGGTAGTGGACCTTTTAATTTTGTTTCTACAATTCCCATTATGTCTGGTTCTTTTTCTTTCAAATAATCATTCAGCTCATTCAATCCTGTTATTAATCCATCTATATTTGTGTAAGACACTCTTAGTTTTCTGCCACTTCCATTGTGTTCTCTGTTTCCCTTTTGTTTTTCTCTTGTATGTCGACTTTCTTTAGTTTCATATTCACTACTCTCCAATAGAATCTCTCTTTTTCTGACTCCGTTCTTATCTCGTTTTTTTCCTTTGCTTCAAGTCTTTTCTGTTTTTCTTCCTCTCTTTCCTCTTTATTCATTTCCCTTTTTATCCATACCTTTTTATATTGTTCACTTGTTGCTAGTTTCCCTGTTTTGGATAAGATATTCTCAGCCGTAGTTTGTGACCTGAATTTAATCTTAATTGGTCTGGTCTTGTCTGTACTATATTTCCCGAGCCTGAATTTCTCTTCGATTTGTTTAATTATTTCTGGTTCATCTTCCTGAACTAATTCTAGTAAATTTCTTACTTTTTCATTTTCCTCTTTGATTCTTGTGGTTCTATCTGGGTTATGTTTCTCTTCCATTCCTAATATAATTATACATTTCTTTTTGTCTGCTAAGTCTCTTACTATATTCTCCTTCTGTCTCATCACTTTAATAACTGAGTTTTCAGTTTGTTCATTCATTTGCTGTCTGATTATGTCAGTGAATGCAACTTTGCTATTTTCTTGAATTTTTTTCCAACCCTCCTTGTTCTCCTTATTATTCTCCTTTAAGACTTTATTCTCATCTTTTACTTCTTTTAACTGTTTTTTTAATTCTTCAATTTCCTTAGTTAAGTTTTTGTTCGCCTTCTCTAGTTCTTCCAATTTTTCAACTCTCCGTATAATATTGTTAACATGACCGAACCTACGCTCCAAGTCCTCGATCATCTTATCGACCTTCTCTTCTAGTCTTGTCAGTCGGGGGGGGGGGGGGGGGTTGTGTCCCCCCCACCCTCTTTAAATCCCTGGAAAATATTCTCATCACTTTCTACTGTATTGCTCTTATCTATACTTCTAATCTTTACATTTTTATTAGACATTTCATCGTCGTCGGGGGGCCTTTTGTTTACCTTTCGCCTGTCTGCCTGGGCCAAGTCTACTCCTTCCTCATTTCCTTCCATTTCCCTCAGTAATCCCTCCCCTTTTCCTCTTTCCCTACTTTCCTACTACCCCACGAGCAATTTCCCCCCCACCCTGTAAATACAATAGGCACTTCTCTTTGCGTTGGGATCCACAAAACTTCAATTTTCTTCAGAACGTCTTCTAAGCCGTCCATTCGTTGAAGTGTGTGTGTGTGTGTATTTACCTAGTTGTATTTACCTAGTTGTATTTTACGGGAAGGGGAGCTATGCTCGTGGGGTCCCGTCTTCATATCTCATTTTATCTAAACTATTTTTAAATTCATGTTTTTTTTTTTTGCACACACCACTTTCTCATCTAACTTGTTCCAACTGTTTATTACTCTGTGAGGAAAGCTGTTCTTTTTCAAGTCTCTTCTATAGCTGTCTTTTTTTATTTTCTTTCCGTGTCCTCTTGTATTTCTGTTATCCCATTTTATCAGATTCTCTCTATCAGTAATTTCTATGCCTTTCATGATTCTGTAAATAGCTATCAAATCTCCTCTCTCTCTTCTTTGCTCTAGTGTCTGTAGTTCAAGTTTTTCTAGTCTCTCTTCATATGATAGTTTTGATTTGTGTGTGTGTGTGTGTGTGTGTGTGTGTGTGTGTGTGTGTGTGTGTGTGTGTGTGTGTGTGTGTGTGTGTGTGTGTGTGTGTGTGATATGTCAACTTCTTCCGGCTATTGCCATTGCAGAGGCACACCGTGAACACCATCTACTGTGTTCATATATGAACAGTTCCGGACCATCGATAAGGTTGAGGTCCGAGCGTTACCAGCCCGGCAAACCACGGAGAAAAAAAATCCTCAGTTAACATACGAATAGAGAGAAATCAACATCTTATATACTACAGCCGAATATTATCCCGCTCCTCCGGGGTCAACCTCACTCCACCCACCCCTTCCGTTCAGCTTCGTGAAATACCATGCAGCTCACGGTTTTTGCCAACTTAATGAACCATCGGGCTGGGCGGGTTAGAACGTCGTTACTTACGGCGAAGGTGGAGGGGATGGCGGTTCGAATCCTGCCACCGGAGAAGTTGAACCAAGGGCATGGTTCATTCAATTCCACGCTACAAAGTCCCCTGTAAGGGGCACCGTCCTAGCCCTCCGATAGGAGAGAGTTTGTGACGTTAAACCATATTACAGTATTACGTTTCGACAGTCTTCTTCCGAGAGTATATACAGGCAAGTCATCAGACAGCATATATATCCTCATTTGGGTCATCTTGCGAGGTATCTTGAACCTTTCCAGGTTTTCGCATTGACCAATCCTTTTTTTTTTTTTTGGGGGGGGGGGCTCCCCCAATGGTGCTACTGGTAAGAGGGATGAAGAGAGTTTGATTATATGAGGAGAATGGTTAGGAAAATGAATCTAAAAAAGTACATTCAAGTCTCACCCACTAGCTGGTGCGAGCGCAATACCGTGACCGCAGAAGCCAGACATGTGTACTTCCATCCCAATTCCTGTGTTACGGCACAAACTACATAAGTTACAGCTCAGGGCTTCACAATCCTCAGAGACCACACAAAATTTCAGATTAGTTGGGGTCGGAATTTCAAATATTTTCTATGACTTTGTTTACTGTATTTTTGAAATGTTATATAGCATTTTATGTGTAATTATAATACGGTTCCATTTGTAATTAGTCAAAGTAGTATCTTCAGACTGAATTGTTTGTTTTAGGCCTATCTGTTAACAAGGGGCCTTCACGATCTATATAGCACAGGCCTAGAGCTTGAATCCCGTAGGCGGAGCTATTTAATCACATTATTAATACGAGTATATTATATTTTTGTCGAAAGGCTCTCCTGTAATATGGACTCGAAACAGACTACAATACGTGCACTACGGGAAGATGATGCTGGGAGTGCAAGTGGTCTCTTTTGTACGTCTATGCTGTAGTACAGTCGGTAGCGTCTTGTGCTCAAAAAGGTATAATACGGCACAGCCTAGAGTTCAAATTCCATAGGTAGAGCTATCTAATCAAACTGTCAATGCAAGTTTATATAAGTATAGTGAAATGTAGTAGCACGTTTGTAAATCACATAAAAACTCCACTGTCGGAATGGAAAAACAAAAAATATATGAAAAGTGAGAAATATATTTTGGTCGCAGGGTGCAGTCCTCGTCAATAGATTACATATACAAGGACGGTCTTCTCTGTTTCTCTGATTCCTTCTGTTTCTTTGCCCTTCCCTTTATCCCTCCTCCATTCCCTTCTTCACTTCACTCACTCTCTTCACTCCATTCTCTCATCTCCTCCCAATCATCTCCCTAAATGCAATCCTTATTCCCTTCTCTTCCCCCTCCTCCTTCCTTTCTCCTTTCCCTCCTTTTTTCTTTCCTCTTCTTCTCCCTTTCCCTCCCTCTCCATCTACTTTCCCTGACCTCTGACACACCAGCCCTCTCATTCCCACCCATCCAAGCCACCGTCATCCCTTTCGGACAGTTAGACTCAACCATCGTGGCTCACTTCACCATTTGCATAAAGCAACGTATTGTAAGAACACCTGTAGGGGACCGGCTGATCCATGAGAGCCACAGCTAAAAAGACAAATATATAGATGAATAAATTGAAATAAAATAAAATAGAAAACAAAAAATAAAGTCAAATAAACAAAATTAATAAGATGAAATTAAGAAGATATCGCTAAATCAGAAGCTTTTTCCCTGCTCCAATATATATATATATATATATATATATATATATATATATATATATATATATATATATATGTGTGTGTGTGTGTGTGTGTGTGTGTGTGTGTGTGTGTGTGTGTGTGTGTGTGTGTGTGTATATATATATATATATATATATATATATATATATATATTCAACAAAAACCCACTGTGTTGGATAAGAAGAAATGAAATAAAATTAATTCCATATATTTCGATCACGGACTGTGATCCTCTTCAGTGGAATACAGAAAGGTAGATTATTATTATTATTATTATTATTTTTTTTTTTTTTTTTTTTTTTTTTTTTTTTTTTTTTTTTTTTTTTTTTTTTTTAGTCCCAGCGGAGGGATCCGATTAGGGACTGTCTTTTAGTTTCTCATTATTGGCTGTGTGTCTACATCTAGTATATCTAATTCGTCTCCGGGAAGATGTCAAGCGCCAGCGGTGCTATAATAAGTGTCCAACTGGTGAGGTGGAGATTAGGTGGGCTGCCATGATGATGCTGTGGTGGTCGGTGACTGAATATAACATTCTTGGGGGGCTCTTCCCAAGGAGGTTCAGCAGCGGTTGGAAGTGGTTGCGAAGGATGGGGCATAGGAATAAGCAGTGGAGGAAAGAGACCAGCTCCGTCCCGCAGGCACAGACGGTCTTCAGATAGCGGGTTTTCCAGTGGTTAACACGGATTCTTGAGATGAGGTGAAGAATGTGGGCTGGAAGTGGATGAGGGTGGGTCCAGAGGGTTCCCTTATTGCATGTCTTGATGGGCCAGCCTCGGGTAGCGGCAGTCCCGGCATATTCCTCTGACCAGAGCTCCCATGTTGCTTGGTCAATTTTTTTGTTGGCATCACTTGTTGAAAAGCAGAGCGAGATGCAATCCTCTTCAGAGGTTAGGGCCCCTCGTTTGGCGGCTCGGTCGGCCATCTCGTTTCCATGGATGCCTACATGGGAGGGCACCCACTGGAAACGAAGACGGAGTCCGCATCGTGCGATTTCTTCTGATAGGATTAGTATTTCCTTGAGGATTTCCGGTCTTGTTTTGCAGTACTCACTCTGTATTACATATAGGCTGGACTGGGAGTCCGATAGGATGACTATTTGCGTTGGGGAACGGGGGAGAGTTTTGACTTTATTCAAAGCTTCTCTGATGGCGACGAGTTCGGCAGTTAGGATGGTGGTGGGCGGGAGCTTCACTTCGAAGTGCTCTCGCGTGGTCTCGAAGAACAGTCCTGCTCCTGTTCTGCCGTCACTGAGTACCGATCCGTCTGTGAAGATCTTGAAGTCGTCTGCGTATTCCTTAGCCAGCAGTTCTCGAGTACAGGTGGCGATTTGATGTGGTGGATCTTCTTTTGCTACTCCAGGGACATTGGTTCGTACCTCCGGCGGCTTCATGATCCAGGGTGGGTATGGATCGATTTGGGCTTGGGGGACACGGAGGCGGTCGGCTGGCTCTATTCCCGCTCTTGAACATAGACCTGATATCATTTAAAAGATCAAAGGCTTTACTTTCATATTCTAACTGATTCAGAATAACTATTTTCCCTCCCTTATCAGCACGGGAAATGACGACATCTATTACAAGGCATAGTGGATTGTTTTAAGGATGAATGTGGTTTGCCTAAGCGTTATAAGTTAGCAGTAGACAGTCTCACGAATCGTAAAGATGTCGTCATTTCCCGTGCTGATAAGGGAGGGAAAATAGTTATTCTGAATCAGTTAGAATATGAAAGTAAAGCCTTTGATCTTTTAAATGATATCAGGACTTATGAAAAACTAACTAAAAACCCTCTCAAAAGTACTGCCTCGGAATTCAATAGAAGAGCACGTAATATCGTGGGAAAAGAGTTTTTTAATAATGATTTATTAGTCATAAACCCACAACTACCTAATTTCTATGGACTACCAAAAAATTCATAAAGAAAGTGTTCCCCTAAGACCCATCATTTCAAATAGATATTCTTGTACGAGTAAGACATCAAAATGGCTCACGAACATTTTATCACAATTTGTAGGGTGCTTTTCCGACTCGCATATAAAACATTCAGAAGATTTCATAAGTAAGATCAAGAATCATCATTTATCTGGGCAGAGAAAATTACTAAGTCATGATGTAGTTTCTTTGTTCACCTGCATCAACGTAGCTGAGGTTTTAGCTTTCTTGGAAACAAAATTACAAAATTATCGGGACCAACTACCAATCTCTGTCAGCAAAATCATTGAATTAACGGAATTATGTGCTAACACTAATACCTTCTCATTCAAAGATCAATATTATAAACAGCAGTTCGGATGTTCAATGGGATCTAATCTCTCCCCAGTGTTAGCTAACCTATATATGGAGTATTTCGAGACAGTGCTTTTACAAGACATTAAGCCACAAGGAATGTTTTGGTATAGGTATGTGGACGATATCTTTACGATTTGGGATGACGAATGGGGATCTTTTGATGCTTTCTTTGAACAACTAAACAACTTAGCCACTAATATTAAATTCAAAGTTGAATGGGAGGTGGATAATAGACTACCATTTTTAGATATCCTATTAATACGGCATCAGGACCAATTGTCCTTCACAGTGTACAGAAAGCCCACACATACGGGGAGTTATGTGCACTTTTTCAGTCACCATCCTGATAAAATTAAATATAGTGTTGCCTCAGGTCTTTTCCTGAGGGCACTTAGATTATGTAGTCCACATTATTTGGAAATGGAGATAACAACCATCAGGAATCAATTAAAAAGAATAGGGTATCCTGATTGGTTTCTAAATAGAGCCCTAAGTAAAGCCAAAACTAGTTACTTTGGATCCACTTCCCATTCCAGTAAGAACTTCAGTTGGGACAAAAACTGTATTAAATTGCCTTATAATAGGTCCTTAAATGACATTTCCCAATTTCTTCCACAGGAAGATATTAAAATTGTTTTTAGTTATCCCAATAATTTGTTTAAGAAAATAGTCAATGTACATCAAAGACCTAGAGAAGAAATACATCAAGGTGTGTATAAACTCCCTTGCTCTGATTGTAACAATGTATATTGGGGACAAACAGGTAGAGATTTATATACTAGGATGCAAGAACATAAAAATTCAATTAAATACGCACAACATAATTCCGCTGTCTTCCAACATGCAGACAAGGAAGGCCATCATATGGATTGGAATGAGGCAAAGATTATCTTTAATTCAAAATGCAGTTTTAAAAGAAAAATAATAGAATCATCCCTGATTAACAAATTTCCAAATTTTAATATATCATATGGACAGTGGTCACCTGACTGCATTACCACCTGGGCAGTCAACAAATTGTTACCATCGTTGGTGAAGGCGGGTGACCTGCCCCGCAAAGTACTAGACGCTACCTGAGTCCTACCCTTGTCCCTTATTTTTATTGTATATAAGACATGCCTTTTGCTCTATCTTTCTGTATTCCACTGAAGAGGATCACAGTCCGTGATCGAAATATATGGAATTCATTTATTTCATTTCTTCTTATCCAACACAGTGGGTTTTTGTTGAATCTTTACGAATGTGTTACGACATTACTTTATAGTTATATATACATATATATATATATATATATGTATATATATACTTATATATATATCTATATTTTTTTTTTTTTAAGGAGTGGGTAGGCATGTAGACTTGTGTTGTTCTAAATTAGTTTGGAGGCGTTGCAATAAAGGATTTCGCTTGGGTTCTTCTTTGTATTTGGTAAGTCTTGACATAAGCGTAGTCCAACCTCGTCTGACTCTTGCCACTTAGGCCGCGACAAAGTGTCGATTGCCAACACGGTTATATTTATATGAATATATTTTCTTTATGACTAAATCCATGTACAGTATAGAACTGAGGGTGAGCACCCAGTATAAAATATATATACATATATACAGGAAGAAAATACATATGTACAGAAAGAAACATTATTCTATTGACATAATGAATAAATTGTCGTAAGGCAACATTGTAAGGCCGACTCCCCGTTCGGAATGTGGGTGGTTTGGACAATTGAATCTGAGGTCAAGCCAAACTGACCACGGGTCGGGTCAGACAATGGGTAGTCCGTTGAAGCTTGGTAATACCACCAGATATGACGTCGTGTAGCTAATGCATGCGCGTGCGCATGTGCATGCTAGTATAGAATGAATCAATGACAATCTACAGGCATTTCTTACAACAGATAACAGGGATTTCATTTGACTGAAATGCAAAGCCCGGTGAGATCGGGCTCTGATTGATTGAAGGTCCTTTCAGATAGGGGACCATACACCAGCTGCAAACGCGGACGCACACACACACACACACACACACACACACACACACACACACACACACACACACACACACACACACACACACACACACACACACACACACACACACACACACCGATAAGACCAAGATTGGAGTACGCTGCGACACTATGGACACCCAGTACAAAAAAGAATATAAGGAAATTAGAAAGAATCCAAAGAGCAACAACAAAGATGGCACCAACACTTTCAAAATAGACATACGAACAAAGATTGTCTAAACTGGAACTACCAACACTGGAACAAAGAAGAGAAAGAGATCTATTGGTAATTTACAGAATCATGAAAGACATGGAAGTCCTTGTCGGAGAAGACTTATTAAAGTGGGATAAAAGAAAAACAAGGGGACATGAAAAGAAACTCAAAAAAGATAGTTATAGAAGAGACCTAAAAAAAAAAAAAAAATAGTTTTCCACACAGAGTGGTGGATGTCTGGAACAAATTGGACGAAACAATAGTGTGTGCAAAGACCATACAAGAATTTAAGAACAAACTAGATTTTGCGAGATACAAAGACGGGTACGAGCATAGCTCCCCTTCCCGTAATATACACCTAGATAAGTACACGTACACACGCACACACACACACATACACACACACACACACACACACACACACATAGATTCACGGTTAGATGGTGTGGTGGTACCACAGTCGACCGTTGATTCAGTTATCCGAATTTGAGTCCTGGGGTAAACATTTCAGCGCCGCTGCACTGCGAGTCGTCACTCCAACTTCAGTGGGTAAGGAGTTCGGGTGTGCGCGTGTGTGTATTGGCATTACCCACAGATCGGGCAATATACGAGCTTTGAACTCTCATCCGATAGGATAATAGCTGTCGATCACGTGTCTAACACGTGATCCAAATCATGGTGGTGAATCACAGCTGGGCAGTGGGGATGTAGGTATGTTGTGGAGGAGGGAAGTGTAAACAGAAAATTCAAGAGTGTAAGAAATGTCTGTTTATTGAGATGCATTCACTTGAAGGTTGAAAAATTGTCGGGATGAAGAGGACATTGATAAGGATATTATCTTAATTCAGTTGGTGGTGGGGAAACCATCGTATCTTTTGTTTCATGCATAAAAAAAAGATGTCTAAACCAGCTGTTATTTACCCCATGGGATATCGGAACCGGTTCTCGGGGGTATCCAAAAAAAGGCATCATGGAGGAAATATCAAGTTAATAATATGTGCAAGAATTTTACTTTATTTATTTATTTACTGAAAATAAGAAATAAAGTCTCTAGAAATCAGCTGTTTGTTCATAGTCGTCCAGTTTTCTCTCTCCTTGTTTTACAGTAAATTCAAAGTTAAAAGTCGGGAGAAGTAGGCTAATAATGTTGGGAAGGGTTATCAGGTTGACTTGGAATTGAACTTAGGGGTATCGGGGCTGAAAAACTTTAAGACCCATTGGTCTAAATCCATCGTTGCAGTCAGCGGCGTAGAAACCGGGACGGGGCTGGGGAGAACCACCCACCAGGAAAACACAGACCAAGTCGACAACATTGCTGAGGATGCCGGTATATGCTTGGGCATATCCAAAATTTTAGCACAGAGGAGTACAACAACAAATTACCTAAAATTTTCTTGTGTGATTTACATAAAACAAACTGTTCACTACATAACATTTTACCTCATATGTGACAAGAGTATTTTTGTGCTCACCAACTTTGTGTATTTCAACAACGAAAACCTAGTGCTTCTCTCTTTGGGGACATTATGTCACGCCGATGAAGTGAAGTCATAGGGTTGCATAAGGAGAGATTTAAGAAGAGAGGAGAGATAAGATAAGAATTGTCAGCTTTTTTTGAGTGAAGATTATCTCTAATCATACAACAATGTTGTGTGAGACTGTCACTAAAGCCAATGACTACGTAAAACCATAAAACTTATGTAGCTAATAATCCATATGGGGCAGAGAAGGACTTGTGAGGGGTATGTAGAGAAGGGGGAAGAGTTTGGTATGGTGTAGGTCTGGTATAATAGAATATTCAAAATCAAAGAAGTCAGGTGTGCATGAAGATAAGTTTTTGGAGGTGTAAATAAGAGTTTAAAGATGAAAGGGTGTGAGAGTGAGGCGTGAGAGGTAAGTAATGTACATCGGAGGGATGTGATATTTTTCGCCAGGGGTGGTGGTGTCATGTGATAACCCCCCCCCCCTTAACAACAGTAGAAGGTAATGGAAAGGAAATGATGAAAGTATAGCATGCAGTATTTCTGAAGTAATGTCTTCTGAAGGGGGTAGGTATAGAAAGATGATAGCTGGGCTTTGTAGGATCAGAGTATATCAATAAACATATATGTGTACATTTATATATATATATATATATATATATATATATATATGTACGTGTGTGTGTGTGTGTGTGTGTGTGTGTGTGTGTGTGTGTGTGTGTGTGTGTGTGTGTGTGTGTGCGTGTGTGTGTGTGTGTGTGTGTGTGTGTGTGTGTATGTGTGTGTGTGTGTGCAGAAAAAAACGGCAAATAAGAAACGTAGTTCGAACGCTCTCGTCCTTGATGATGTCTTAAATCAGGGATCCCCAAAGTGGTCGATATCGACCCCCAGGGGTCGATGAGACCATCCAAGGGGTCGACAAATAGCTAAGGGGTCGAAAGGGGGTCAGTAGATTGCTAGGGGGTCGATGAAACCATCCAAGGGGTTGAAAGGGGGTCAGTAGATTGCTATGGGCTCGAAAGGCAGTCTTTAAAATTAAATGGTTAGCATGAAATGACCCTGTTCTCTTCCCGTACTGAAAGAGTGAGAATAATCAACCAACCAATATCTAAATTTAAAGAAAAACCATGTCAGTTCACTCTGAGTCGAAAATTCTCCCCATTCTGTGCATGTAGGGAGAATCTCACATACACTAACCACATCGTGAATGAACGTCAAGATGACGAGCTTGTGTAATATCATTGGCTTGAATATTACTTATAGTAATATAATAGATAATATATGATATAAATATTTATTCTAAAACGTTTATGTTAATGTATATGTGAAAGTGTCTGTATCATTATTGGAACGCCGTCGCCTTGATAATAGTTGTCAGTTAGCCCTTTTATAACGGATCAAAATTATGATGATAACACTATTGATGATTAGAATTGTAATAATAACAATAATAAAAATAATAATGGTAATAAGAACAACAATAATAATAAGGATAATAACAACTATAATAAAAATATTATTAGCATTAATAACAATAACAACATCAATAATAATAATAAGATGACATAATTTGTGAATCAATAGTTTGGGGGTCTATAGAAATTCTTAAACTTTAGTAGGGGGTCGATCAGCTGAAAAGTTTGGGAACCCCTGCGACTTAAAACAGACGAAAACGTTCGGACTACGTTTCTTATTTACCAGTGTTTTTTCTGCATATCATTCACGTTTCGTTTGTGAAATACTGCAATATATATATATATAGATATATCTCTATATATATATATATATATATATATATATATATATATATATGTATATATATATATATGTGTGTGTGTATATATATATACGTATATATATATATTATATATATACTATATATATATATATGTATATATATATACGTATATATATATTATATATACGTATATATATATTTATATATATATATATATATATATATATCTATATATATATATATATATATATATATATAAATATATATATATATATATATATATATATTCCCTCCGACCTGATAACATGGCCTCCTAAAGCTTTATATAAGTAAGTGTGTTAGTCATTTTTTCCGATCTAAGGGGAAGGATCCACAGTGCCCGTAACCTAATGAATAAAAAACTCTAGCCTAAAGATGGGATACTAGAGCGTTCCGCGATTGTTGTTACACCTCGTTTGGCTAGAAAGGGAAGAAGTGAGTGGCAGATGTGAGGTATAAGCTCGTAAGTGAAAAAGTGGATGTTTCCAATTGCATTTCTTATAATTAGTCATAGTTAGGTTCGAATGGTTGCAGGAAGAGGAACAGGTCTTCCCAGTTACAAAGGATTACAAACGCAGAGCATGCCGACAGGAGAGCTTTTGGTCCATATTTAGGTCGGATGCGAAAAAGTCATAATAATAATAAATAAATGAATGAATAAATAAAAACTATAATAATGTAAATAATAAATAAAATACACAAATAAATGCATAGGTATAGTTAAATAATAAACAAACAAATAAATAGTAAATAATGATAAATTGACAACTTCATTGTAGTACTGGGTGCATCAGTGTCCAGGCTGATGACATACATATAATTAGATATATAATACATCGTCCACAACTACTATAAATACAGTACAGACAATATAACATAAAAATATGTCTTTAGGAGAAACTGGTAACTATCGCCATCTCAAAGATTTGGCTGCCCAGTGAGAGAACGTCGAGGCAGACAGTAAGGTAAAATAATCTGAAATAAGTTGATTGCTTACTCCACTATAGTATACAAAATAACTGCTGAATGCAATTCATAGATTGGTTTCATTTTTGCAAAGCTAATGGTGATAACGTTTGATAACATACGAGGAAATGACATTGATGGAATAATAACATTACCAAAGCATTACAGATAAGATTTGAAGAACTAAACTTTATCAGTGAGCTTTAGGGGCTAAAGCCAAAAAATGCCGTAATGCACATGAACTATATTTCCTCTTAGAATAAGGTTGTTAATATTGGAAATATGGAAAGTCGATCCACACATGTCAGTGCCGCGTCAGTTCATTGTCAGTAAAATTCGTAACTCTTTTGTGACGTCTATTCACACATCCGTAATTACTCCGTGCAGCGTGAAATCAGGATGTCCCATGATAAAGTTTTCAAACGTGGAAATAGTAATGGTTACCATAATTCTTGGTGAAGAAGAAGAGTCTGAACATTAGCTGAAGAGAAGAACGTAGGTAAATGAAATGTGGAAGAAAAGAGAAAATGAGTTTGTTACTCTATAAAGGAATTAATTGATGATGGACTTTTTTTTCCCGTACTTCAGAATGTCCGAAAATTTCTCAACATATTGCGCAATAATACAGAGGTTCACCTGAAAAAAACACCCACTGGAGCTAGGCCATCACATCGAGGGAACGTAGCAATTTCTTTGAGGTAAAATAATACAAATATTTTGTACTAGGGTAGTGACTGTATTTATCTATTCAAAAACATGCAGATTTCCTTAACGATAAGCAAATCTTAGGCATTTGCTACATAGTGATATTATATAATTTTTGTGTATTAAAAATGGCTAAATTCATCCATTTTGTCTCCAGCACTCGCCTGACGTCCGTAAAACACACACACACACACACACACACACACACACACACACACACATATATATATATATATATATATATATATATATATATATATATATATATATATATAGATAAATATATATATATATATATATATATAAATATATATATATATATATATATATATATATATATTGCAAAGGATTACAAAGGCAGAGCATGCCGACAGGAAACCTTTTGGTCCATATGAATAAATAAAAAATATAGTAATGTAAATAATAAATAAGATACATAAATGAATGCATAGGTATAGTTAGATAATAAACAAACAAGTAAATAATAAATAATAATAAATTGACATATAACTAATAATAAATGAGAATAGAAAAATAACAATAAACAAACGGACAAATTATAACAAAACAAATAAACAAATAATATAAAATAAATGACTGTCATCACAGCATTTTGCTTAGGTGTTTATCTAATTGATTTTTAAAGCTTCGAACTGAACTACATTGCACTGCCTCTACAGGAAGTTGTTTCTACCCACTTCCAAATTAAATCTATTTCCGGACAGTTTGAGACCATTGTTTCTTGTCGGATTCTCATTCAGTGTGAAAATTTTGTCACTTTTGATGTTGTCAATTCCCTTTAGAATTTTAAAGACCTGTATCAAGTCACCACTGAGTCTACGCTCTTTTAGGGAAAACAGATTCATATGTTTTAGTCGATTTTCGTATGATTTATTTTTGATATTTGGAATCAGTTTTGTGGCTCGCCGTTGTACTTTTTCCAGTCTGTCAATGTCTTTAATGAGATTCGGTGACCATACGGAAACAGCATATTCCAAGTGTGGACGAACTAACGATTTATATAGCTTGTTAATTAGAGATGGAATTTAGAAGTCAAAAGATCGCGCAATCAGTCCTAGGATCTTATTTGCTTTCTCAGAGGCTGAAATACACTGCTTGGATGATTTGAGATCGTTACTGATAATTACGCCGAGATCCTTTTTCACTATTCACTTTTGTTCACGAATTTCCAAATAACTTGTAATCGTAACTACTGTTATTTTTACCTATGTGCATTACCTTACATTTACTTCAGTTAAATTTCATTAGCCACTTTTCAGACCATTGTTGTAATTTATCTAATTCTTGAATATCTAATTGGTAGTGATCATTTGCCATTCCGCACAGTTTTGTATCATAAACAAATTTGGAAACAGTAGATTTTAGTCCATAGTCTATATAATTTATGGATACTATGAATAGAAGTGGCCCAAGAACGGAACCCTGAGGAACTTCACTTGTAACATTTTTCCATCTAGAAGTTTTTCCATTTAAAACAACTCTCTGTTTTCAGTCATTCAACCAATTACTAGTCTAACTTGATAGGCTACCACTTATTCCGTGTGAAACTAATTTAGTAAGTAGTCTTTCGTGGGGGACGGTATCAAAAGCTTTTGCAAAGTCTAGATATACTAAATCTATATTGTTTCTTTTGTCATTTTTCGAGATAACTGTGTTGTAGAATTCGAGTAAGTTAGTCGCGCAAGAACGTTTCCGTCTGAAACCATGCTGGCTATCATTTATCAAATAGTTTCTCTCTAAATGATGTTCGATAGCATCTTTGATGATAGTTTCCATTATTTTTCCTACGATTGAAGTCAAACTTATAGGCCTGCAGTTATTTTTTTTTTTTTTTTTTTTAACTTTTTGAATATGGGAGTAACGTTAGCTAGCTTCTATTCTCTTTGGACATCTCCAGATATCATGGATTTCTTGAAAATAATTTCGAATGGAACAACAATCTCATTTTTATTTCCTTTAAGATTGTTGGATGCCAACCGTCAGGCCCTGGTGTTTTAACTTTGAGTGTCTCTATCCACCTTTTAATTATTTCTTTTGTTATATTTACCATAGTAAGTTTACCCTAGACTTTTCACAGGTTTCAGTTTGGAGTTCACTTTAGGTGCGAATACTGAGCTAGAATAATTGTTTAGAATATGACACATTCCCTCATTTGAATATTCAAGTTGACCGTCAGCAGATAATAGGGGACCAATGTGATTCCTAACAACCTTTTTATCTCTAATGTAACTATAGAATTCTTTGGGATTCACTTTGGATTTATCAACGAGATTCATTTCGTATTGTCGTTTTCGTTTTTTTTTATTGTCGTTTTTAAATCTCTCTGTATTAATACATAAATTTTATAGTCATTTGATGCACCCGAGCATTCATATTTCTTGTAAACCTGTCTCTTTTTAGCAATATTTTTTTTTTCAGTTTCTTCGTCAATCCATTTTGGGTGAGCCTTATTTGGGGGACGTCTGTCCTTAAAAGGAATGTAAGTATGAATCATCCTTGTGAGCGTATTTTGAAATATTTCCCACATCTGATCTACAGGTCTTTCGCTTAATTCTGTCTCCCAATATATACATTATATATATATACATATATAAATATATATATGTATATATATATATATGTATATATATATATATATGTATATATATATATATATATACTGTATATGTGTGTGTGTGTGTGTGTGTGTGTGTGTGTGTGTGTGTGTGTGTGTGTGTGTGTGTGTGTGTGTGTGTGTGTTTGTGTGTATGTGTTGAGACATCGTGACAAGTTGAAAAAGGTGGAAAAAGAGTCACGGGTCTCGTTCCGAGTTTATTCCTATAAAGGAATAAACTCGGAACGACCCGTGACTCTCTTTTTCCACCTCTTTCATATATATATATATATATATATATATATATATATATATATATATATATATATATATATATATATATATATATATATATATATATGGGTCCCAGTGAACAGATTTCACATTTATCAGCCACAATTCATTTTAATTCTAAGCCATCAACATCGAGACACTCGAAGCGGCATACATGCAGAAATTGAAACATGGTTCAGCCAAGGACTCGAATCTGCACTAGCACGTGACAAATGATAGTGACTTAACCGATTGCGCTACTCATATGTGTTTTGGGCTAGTTCTTCAATACTCGCTGACTGACAACGTGCAAGAGGTACTTGATTCTGAGAAAGTTCTTTTCTTCATTCTGATGTGTTCCTTTCGATCTCCTGTGGTCTCGCCCTGTGGTACTTCCTCGTGGTGTCCTCTGAGTCTGTTAATGCTGCTCCTGAGGACTGAAATGTTGTTCTCGAGCTAGAAAGAGAAACCATTATGGAATTCAGTGTTTGGTTACACCTGGACAGAACCTGAATTTGACACCTCCACAAATAATTAATTGAATTAATCTGTTAATATAATTTATTTTGAATAGGAATTGTATTAACGATGGATACTATTGTTGATTGTCTCAAAGTCTGAACAAAGTTCTGGGCACATGAACTTTTATACACACACACACATACATACACACTATATATATGTATACATACATACATATATATATATATATATATATATATATATATATATATAAAGATATATAAAATATATATATATATATATATATATATATATATATATATATAGAGAGAGAGAGAGAGAGAGAGAGAGAGAGAGAGAGAGAGAGAGAGAGAGAGAGAGAGATAGGACGAGGGGAAGGATTATGGATGGAATATTAGTGTCCCAGAGGGAAAAAAATACATTTGATCGGATACATTACACTTTTTATGTTCTCCTTCTTGCAGATTAGCACGAAGAAAATAAAAACTCCCTGTAGAGCGTTTATGCTGTCCAAGATGATGCTGGAAAGATTGATTTGGTGTGAGTGGGATTGTCGGATTGGTTGGCAGGTGTGAGGCAAAAAATAGTACTAATACTAGAAATAAATTAATACATAAATGAACCTATAGATAAATAGAAATGGTAAAAGAACTAACGCAGAGTGCCTTTATGGATCGGAAACAAATTTTTTGCATAAATAGGTTATGGTCAATGTGCTGGGGGATTTTGATATCCAGTGATGACTCTTTAAGTACTGCTTGAACACAGTGAAGAAGCATTTGATGATGACTCACAAGTAGCAGTTATTGTACTCTAACGATGTCGCTATCTCAGACAACCATCCAATCCCCATAATGATGAATAACTTCAGATAGATCCAGAGCCTGCAAAATTAATAATATGTCACTTGGTTCATTTTATTCGTCATACTGAATGATTGGTAGGCTTTTGTACATACACAAGCTTGACGTACCAATGTACTTTACCCGATATTTGCCTGCTCGTGACCTACCGGGCCTTCTGTTTTTTCCTTGAAGTGTTACTTCGGATGTGGCTGTGGTCTATTTGTGCTTTGATAAGAATACCTGCCACATGCAGAAAGAAGAAAACGTTGAAGACCTGAAGAATGGCCACTACCGAGTAGAAGTATGCCCACTTCCTTTTCTCGTCCACTGTATGTGAGAAAAGGAGAGGTCAGTCTTAAGAATTTTCTATTTCCTCACTTTAATATGGAAAAGAGGTTAAGATTTCTTTGTTGGCTGGTCTTAGGAAAAACTAGGAGGCACTCAACTGAGGAGTTGAAGAAAAACTGGACTTGGTGAAGGACTTCAAAGATAAGAATGGTAAGGACTATATAAAAAGGAAACCATTCAATCTGGAAGCAATTAACAACCAGAATACTACAGGGATTGATACTAGCCCCAGTCATGCTGATCTTACACATTAACGAGATGTCATGTAGATGGTACAAAATTACAAAAGAAAAAAAGGGGACGATTGCTCATGTTAACTATACAAAAGGATTTAGGTAAAATATATATAACTAATACAAAATGACATACATTTACTTGATTGTATTCAGCTAATTATGATATACTGTACAGGATAGGAGCTTCGTTAGTGTTTGTGCCAACAGCACTGTATGGGGCAGAAACATGGAACATGAGAGAGGAAGAGAGAAGGAGTTTGAATGTGTTTGAGATGAAATGTCTGAGAAGTATGATAGGGGTTACTAGGCTAGATAGAGTGAGAAATGAGGAGGTGAGGAGGAGAGCAGGGGTGGAAAGGGAACTGGGAGATAGGGTTGATGAAAGAGTATTAGGATGGTTTGGATACATGGAAAGAATGAGTGAAGAAAGATTAGTAAAAGAAGTGTGGAAGGCAGAGGTGGAAGGAGTGAATATGAGGGAGCGTCCTAGGATGAGATGGATAGATGGGGTGAAAGCGGCATTACATAAGAGAGGAATGTCTGTGGAGGAAGGACGGGAGAGGACAGAAGATAGGGGTGAATGGAGAGGGGTTGTGTATAGATGATGCTGTGATGCATGAGGGGGAGTGGGTGGGACAGGGGGGGTGAGGAAGTATGTATGGGAAAAATTTGACGCAGCCCGAAGGGATTTCTCTCCGTCTTCTCCTTTTCTGCATGAGGGGACGGAGAGGGGGGGTCGCCGAATTTATGAAGCGGCCTTACTGTGGATGTGCTGTGTCTTGCGACACTGTTTCTGACCCAGGGCAATGGACAGGACGCAGGGATGACCCGTCATCCAGGAGGTGCCAAGATAAGAGGGAGGGAGGAGGGTGGAGAGGAGTGGAATGTATAGGAAATGGAATGGGTTGGAGTGGTTTCTTTGCCTTTTTCTTTTTGGCTACCCCCCTATAGGGGGAAAAAGCCTTTGGTATATGTATGTACCCCAAATTCACACGAGAAAAAAAATATATATATATTACCGAACCAACAATTGTTGATACCGAAGCCAGGTAGTAGGAGATGGGTTGTGGCATCAGTTTCAGGTAGGCAGGCCATCACCACCACAACCACACACAGTATGAATGTGCAACCCCAAACATAGGCACTCATCCTGGCGAAACGTTTGCTGGAGTTCCTTTCTGGAGGCAACAGATTCCTGGAACACAAGAGCATAGAAATTATTCTTCATGGGTTTGAATTTCGATACGATATTAAATATATTCCATTACTCAAAAAAAAAAAAAAAAAGTTGAGTAAACAAACGTATTTTTTCTTCTTTCAACTATTAATTTTCAAGATTTCTGGATCCAGAGGGAGGTAAGTAAAACACAGGGCCATGGGTAAAAAAGCAGAAACGATATTGAGGGGAAATAATATTGATTCTGCTTCCCAAATAGAACTACGGTCAGATGTCCTACCTGAAGCTGGACCACATGTCGAAGCAGAGTACATTCATCCAAAAGAAGGCGGAGACAAGCCCAAAGTAGGTCACAACCCCTGTTTGAGAAAACTATTAATAAAGATACAAGTAAACTAATTTTAATCATATATATATATATATATATATATATATATATATATATATATATATATATATATATATATATATATATATATATATATATATGTGTGTGTGTGTGTGTGTGTGTGTGTGTGTGTGTGTGTGTGTGTGTGTGTGTGTGTGTGTGTGTGTGTGTGTGTGTGTGTGTGTGTGTGTGTGTGTGTGTGTGTGTGTGTGTGTGTGTGTGTGTGTGTGTGTGTGTGTGTGTGTACATATATCTAATTAACAAATATATATTATGGGATTGTCGCATTCAACTCTCACTCCTGGGAGGACATTACAATGTCGACGCTCATGAGTCTTACCGATGTAAACTGTCGAAAGCTGTCTAGCAAGCTCATACTGACAGAGCAATTCTTTAGACACGGGCGTGGGAAAGAATTGATTATTCCTATATCGGTGGTTAACAAAACCATACAGTCCCTCTTATGGGATTTCTTCGTGTGAACCTGCCGTACAAACCTTTCAGTTGTCTTACTTATTCCCCATTTACAACAGAAACAACGAATAATAGCTACTGTGTTTCCATCGCCCTCTATCGGAGACGCCTCTCTCCTGAGCCCATAAAAATTGTTCCACATGTATGAACTCCACTTTTCAATACAAATTTCAACACGAGAGAAATGCATTAAAAGCCACTGGACAAAATTAGAGCTGAAGAAGTTAAAACGTGACAGCAGTAGTGATCTCCGAGGAGTAATCGAAACGGTGAGATTCCCACAAATTTTCTACAGGATCCCCCTTAGATATCGTTATGGATGGCAAATGTTAAACACAGAGAGAGAATCACAAGCACTGTCAACTCTGTAGGGCTGAGGTGCAACAGCCCCTCCACTACTAGAGTTCAGACCCTCTGCCATTCTTCGCCTAGGTCTCAGCCCGCCGATCACCTCGGAAGGAGTGGCGAGGCACCTCACCGTATCCCCTTCCGAGGCAAACCTCAGCTTCCTGAAGACACACCCTCCCCCTGGCGAAGTCTAAGGGCGAGGAGTGCCTTCCCTTCCTGATCTCCTCTGGCCACCGCCACTTCTAACAGTGGCATGACGTGGACACCACCTCCTGGCTTCATGTATGAACTGTTTCGGTCCGCCACAAGGTTGAGGTCTGGTCGGAGCCCCCCCCCCCAAAAAAAAAAAAAAAAAAAAAAAAACTAATTTTACCGGTCTGGATTTGGAAACACATGCCCAGGTTATGGCGTTGAATGCGAAAGGATAAGCGTTCAGTACATGAGACTTTGAAACTCACCGATGACTGTACATGACGTGTGTGACACCCTCTCAAAGGCAAACACGGAGGTAATGACGCCGAGGAATCCGACAAGGAGAGACAGCACTTGACACATGAGAGAGCGGGTGTACAAGGAACGACGCAAGCTCGGGATGATCATGTACACTACGAGGGTGGCAAGCAAGAAGGCACAAGACACTACAAGCAGGATCCCATGAACGTAACTCATATTTGGACAGCCTGGTTCTTCGTGGGGCGGGAGGCACACCAGAGCCGTTAATATTGATTCGTTCGCGAAGAAGTGGTCAAGACAGTATTCTTTGGTTGAATAAACTGTCTCCATGATAGGGAGGCTCAGGGACCCGTTCTTCAGTAGAAAAAAATGTCCTTCCGGTGTGTCCTCATATTCAAAACCGATCCTCTGATCGCATAACGGCATCCCTGAGATGATGCTGTAGGCGATTGGGGCGCTGTCATTGCCGAAGTTTGCTTTCCACTCAATTTCGCCCTCTGGAACCGGCGCGCACTCTCTTATCCCAATATCAAAAATGTTCCCCTCCGGGCAACACTTTCGCACACAAACTGTGCCATTGCAGTTTTCGTCCATCTGCAAAGAACATATCGATGAAAATTACTATGATGATAATGAAAAACATATAAACATTTCTAATGGCAGTATAATTTATATGGAAGTAACAATGATAGAAATTATAACAATGATACTGACAATATGATTGAAATTCACACTGTCACCTTTGAAGTGGAGCTGTGAACGCAGCTCGTGTCGTTGATGTTTCGGCAAATCCAGTGATAGCTGCGATACTAGTTACCTGCAACCAAATATAGAAATTTTGTTATATTTCATTGTAGCATTTATCAAATCCGGATTATTATCACGATATAATTATATAATTTATTGATGACAGGAGTATTATCAAAATATTATTACGATAATGCTTTTTATCGTTTGGTCACCGAATCTCGTTAGACATTGACAGATTGGAAAAAGTAAAACGGCAAGCCACAAAACTGATTCCAAATATAAAAAATAAATCATACGAAAATCGACTAAAACATATGAATCTGTTTTCCAGCGTAGACTCAGAGGTGACTTGATACAGGTCTTTGATTCTAAAGGGGACTGACAACATCAAAAGGGACAAAATTTTTACACTGAATGAGAATCCGACAAGAAATAATGGTCTAAAACTGTCAGGAAATAGATTTAATTTGAAAGTGGGTAGAAACAAATTCGCCAACCGTGCAGTTAATGAATGGAATAAACTTCCTGCAGAGGCAGTGCAATGTAGTTCAGTTCGAAGCTTTAGGATTCGTTTAGATAAACATCTAAGCAAGATACTGTAATGACTGCCATTTATTTTATATTATTTGTTTCTTCGTTATTATTTGTCTGTTTATTTATCATTTGCTTGATTTTCATTTATTATTATTTATGTCAATTTATTATTATTTACTATTTACCTGTTTGTTTATTATTTAAGTATACCTATACATTTATTTATCGTATTTATTATCATTTATATCATTATAATTTTTATCTTATTCTATTTATTTTATTTTTCATCATTATTATATTTTTTCGCATCCGAACTGGTTATGGACAAAAAGGTCTCCTGTCGGCATGCTCCGCCTTTGTAATTCTTTGTAATGTTTGCGTCAGTCAGATTTACTTCCGACATCCTAACTACATTAAAAAGAATCATTTGGAAACCGCTGAGGACAACCCAAAATTAATTGTACCTCGCCGCCGACAATTCACCTGTGTTTCTATCCTTTAAGGGGGTTGGAGATGGATGAAGTATTACAATCTGTTATCAGGATTCGGATGAGCGATAATCTAATCATAAAAATACAATGCGTATATAACAGAAACAATGCGCCATCTCACTGATTGTTGTTCGTTGGAAGGCTCACATATCACGGTACAATGCTTTTTGGTCTCCCGTACCACCGGTCTCAGTTTTCGCATCTCAAAAAGAGACAACCAAAACACTACAAATTATTTTAAATTCAAAAGGTGACAACGACTCTGCAGTTGAAAAGAATCACAACTACAGCGTACATATAGTTTATGAAAATTACTACCAATGTGTTCGGAGCACTGTCTCTCGTCTCCTGGCTCACTTGTCACCAAAATTACATAATACCTGGATTTTTTTTTCTTTTAACTGAATTAAATCAACCCATTTTGGGAGTGGCTCCTACTATCCATTTTAATTCAAGTGACGGAGCTCCCTCCCCTCCTCTGTCTTGGGTAACCTACTTGTGACTACAGTTGCTCTACATATTTTCTTGGCTGCCGCTGGACGACTTTATTCGAATGACGGAACCCCCCTCCCCCCGCACACATACACTACTCATAGGGTCAACTCCTTTTCCATATATATATATATATATATATATATATATATATATATATATATATATATATATATATATATATATATATATATATACATATATATATATATGCAAAATAACCACAGGAGTTATTTTGCATTTTCGTATCACGGTGATGTGATAGCTTGCATATATATACATATATATATATATATATATATATATATATATATATATATATATATATATATATATATATATATATATATATATATATATAAAAAATGTGTGTGTGTGTGTATTTCTTATTTACCTATTTATTTATTTATTTATTTATTTATTTATTTATTTATTTGTTTGTGTATTTATTTTTTGCCTATTTATTTACTTATTTATTTACTTTAAGGCTAACACTTGACTGTATTATGCCACAGGGCGGAGTTGAGCCGAAACCGGAGACTCGATCAATCCGTTTAGCCTGGTTTTGGCTCTAATACTTTCCTTTGACTAATTCAGATTTGGTCCATTGAATAAAAAGTCTAAGAAGTACACCATAGCAGAAATGGGGTTAATGGGCACAACATGTTACCATGTCGCTAAAGCCTGGGGATTTCCTTCAGTCCAAAGATGTGATCATTTATCATATGCCACTACCAAGTGTCAGCGCTCACGTCCGGTGGCCGGGAACGTTCAATAGCCGCTCTTGCTCTCAACAGGGTGTGGTAAGAATGTACCAGCTGGCGCAAATGTTCAGATTTTAAGTAAAAATACCAGTTAATTGATCGTGTTCTATATATGTGCAAATTTCAATATAGCAGATAAAAGAGTGACTTTACAGCCTAATCATTCAGAAGACAATTCAAAACAAAATTGTTTGAACTGAATCAGGGAAAAGAAAAAGAAGAAATGCGAGGTATTAAGAGAGTAATTCAAACCTGTAACACATAGATTAAATCTATAAGAAGAAAAAAATGAAAGGTAGAATACGAGACTAACTGATATGGCTAACAAGCTTAATAGGTATCATTATATATGCAATGAAAAGAACAGAAGTTGCACAAAACATCATCATCACGGCTCTACGTAGGTGTAAATCAGATTCATTGTAACTAATGGTAATAGAAGTCCCATACACCTTTTATTTGATTTTTCTTTCATTTTTGTTTATTATGTAGGTCAAAGTAGGTAATTCAGCGGTTCCTTGCTGGCTGGCATCACATTGGTTGATTTCTAGTTCAGTAGCACCTTCCCTTCTTCTAAGAAACATGCAATCTGTTGGTGTGGTTTATCCACCAATTGTTCTTTGCAGTCTTTCAATGCCCAATCCTATATATTTCATATTGTTTAAGACATTTTCCTTAACTTCACCGTTATTTCCCTCAAAGTCATCTTCGTTGGTGAATACCGAATGTGGAAATTTTAACCTATTATTTCAATTTGCCTTTTTGCTTCTTCATATACTACCATTTCAACTTTTGATTTGAAGATACTCTTTATGTGCTTCAGCTTCCCATTTGGAAATTTGTAGAATCACTCAATTTCATTTTCACAGCTACATCCCTGCCACAGTTCCTTCTCCCTCATTTTTACTATTGTGTATTCGCTTCTGATTCTTGTTTATTATTTTTTCTTGTCTTTTCTCACCTTCATGCCCTATCTCTTATACTTTGCTATTGAAATATTTTGTTGAACTTATCTATTTCTACACCGATGAATTTTCCCCCTTACAAGGGAGGTAGCCAGGTCAAAAAGCGCTTACCCACTCCCACCCATTCCACTTCCATCCACCACCCTTTCCTCCCTCTCATCTTAGCCCCTCATGGATGACGGGTCATCCCTGTATCCCGCTCAATGCCCTGGGACAGAAGCAAAGTAGCAAGATACAATACATGCAGAAAAGGAGAATACGGGGATAAATCCCTTCGGGCTGCGTCAAAATATCATTTACTTATAACCACTCCTTACTCCCCTCCCTTCCTTGCATCACAGTATCGTCTATACACAGCCAATCTTCTCTCACCCCTATCTCCTGTCTTCTCCCTTCCCTGCTCAACAGACAGTCCCTTTCTGCTCAACGCCCCATCCATCCATCTCATCCTCGGTTGTCCCCTTAAAGTCACCCCATCTACCTCTGCGTTCCACACCTTTTTAGTAATCTTTCTTCATTCATTCTATGTATCCAAAGCATACCAATGCTTTTGCATCAGCTCTATCTGCCACCTCCTTTTCCACCTCAGCTCTCCTCTTTACCTCATCGTTTCTCGTTCTATCCAATCATGTAACCCCTACCATACTTCTCAGACACTTCATCTTGAATACAATTAAACTTTTCCTCTCTTAAATTCCAAGTCTCTGCGTCATACAGAGCCGTCGGCACAATCACCCCTTCATGCAATCACCTCTTTGCATCCATTCCCAAATACCTATTTCTCATGGCATTTTTTCATCCCCCAAACAATTTACCTTCCTCTCTTAATCTAAAATTTACCTCCATCTTCACTCTTCCCTTTCCTGTCACATGCGACCCAAATACCTAAAATTATCCTCTTTCTCCAGTCTCTCTTTTTTAAGACTTACTTCCAACTCGCTGCCATCCTTTCCCCTTGTACATCGCATCACCTTACTTTTTCCCATATTTACCTTCACCTTTCTACTATTGCATACCTTCCCAAACTCCGTAACTAACTCCTTTATTCTCCCCCTATGACCTTGCCACAAGCGCAGTATCGTCAGCAAACAACAACTGGTTTACTTCCCAGTCTCCATTTTCTTTAAGCATCTCCAGTCCCCTGACCATTACCCTCCCATTTACCTCCCACACCACCCCATCCATGTACACATTGAACAGCCATGGCGACATAACACGTCCCTGACGCAGCCCCACCTTTACCTCAAACCACTCGCTCTCTCCATTTCCAATTCTAACACAGGCTCTACTTCTCGTGTGAAAACTCTTGACTGCTATTAACAGCTTCCCTCCGATCCCATATATCTACAAAGTCTCCCACAATGCCTTTCTGTCTATCCTTTTCCAAATCCATAAAGCCCCCGTCCCCCAAAAAAATATTTACCCTTTGCTGAAGCTTTCTCACATATCTGCCTTACCACAAAAATATGATCCACGCAACCCCTATCTTCCCTAAACCACTGTTCCTTACTAATTACTCCCTCTATTCCTCTCCTAATCCTCTCAATGAAAGCCCTCCCAACTACACTCAACAAACTGATCCCCTGAAACTACTATGCTCACATTCGTCCCCTTTTCTCTTGTAAAGCGGAACTATACAGGCATTCCTCCAGCCCTACGGCACTCTACCCTCTCTTAGGCACATAATAAAAAACTCACTATCCAGTTTAGTCAATCTTATCAATATTATTATTATTATCATTACTACTACTACTACTACCACTACTACTGCTACTACTACTACTACTACTACTACTACTACTACTACTTTTTATAATGACCTCCATCCTCGTAGAAATGTGTGGTGAAAGCAGCCATGGTCTGTCTCCCACAGAGAGTTCATTGGCCCCTCTCTCGCTAATGACTGTAGTCGACTATCCTTTTTATATTTTACATTATTTCACTTTAATGAAATCTAATACAGAAGTTCATTTATCCTACTTTCTACTGCAGTCTGCTCAAAATCGAGGTTTTGTACATGTGCTGATTTAGGTGGTGACCTGGCACCTCTCAGGCATAGGAGAGCTGATCTTAAAAGTGAGGTGAGCCAGCTGTTGTTTGCTGACGACACTGCGCTTGTAGCAGGATTAGAGGAGGGATTGAGGAAGTTAGTGACAGAGTTTGAGAAGGTGTGTGAAAGAAGGAAGCTGAAGATAAATGTGGGCAAAAGTAAGGTGATGAGATGTACAAGGGGAGAGAGTGACAGTAGGCTGGAAGTGAGCAGTAAGGGTGAGAGACTGGAGGAAGTGTATAGTTTTAAATACTTGGGTGCGAATGTGGCAGGAAAGGGAGGAGTGGGGGTGGAGGTAGAATGTAGATTGAGAGAAGCGAGTAAATGCCTTGGTGGATTAAAAAGTGTAATGAGAAATAGACATCTGGGAATGGATGCTAAGAGGAGGTTATATGAAGGAGTGATTGTGCCAACAGCAATGTATGGGGCAGAAACATGGAACATGAGAGAGGAAGAGAGAAGGAGTTTGAATGTGTATGAGATGAAATGTCTGAGAAGTATGATAGGGGTTAATAGGCTAGATAGAGTGAGAAATGAGGAGGTGAGGAGGAGAGCAGGGGTGGAAAGGGAGCTGGGAGATAGGGTTGAAGAAAGAGTATTAGGATGGTTTGGACACATGGAAAGAATGATTGAAGAAAGATTAGTAAAAGAAGTGTGGAAGGCAGATGGTGGAAGGAGTGAATATGAGGGGACGTCCTAGGATGAGATGGATGGATGGGGTGAAAGGGGCTTTACAAAAGAGAGGAATGTCTGTTGAGGAAGGACGGGAGAGGACAGAAGATAGGGGTGAAGGGAGAGGGGTTGTGTATAGATGATGCTGTGATGCATGAGAGGGAGTGGGTGGGGGATGGGGGGTGAGAAAATATGTATGAAAAAAAATTGACGCAGCCCGAAGGGATTTCTCTCCGTCTTCTCCTTTTCTGCATGAGGGGACGGAGAGGGGGGGTCGCCGAATTTATGAAGCGGCCTTGCTGTAGATGTGCTGTGTCTTGCGACACTGCTTCTGACCCAGGGCGGTGGACAGGATGCAGGGATGACCCGTCATCCAGGAGGTGCCAAGATAGGAGGGAGGGAGGAGGGTGGAGGGGAGTGGAATATATGGGAAATGAAATGGGTGGGAGTGATTTCTATGCCTTTTTCTTTTTGGCTACCCCCCCATGTAAGGGGGGAAAAGCCTTTGGTATATGTATGTATGTATGTATTATTATTATTATTATTGTTATTATTATTATTATTATTATCATTATTATTATTATTATTATCATCATCATCATCATCATCATCATCATCATCATCATCATCATCATCATCATCATCATCATCATCATCATCATCATCATCATCATCATCATCATCATCATTATTATTATTATTATTATTATTATTATTATTATTATTATTATTATTATTATTATTGTTGTTGTTGTTGTTGTTGTTGTTGTTGTTGTTATTATTATTATTATTATTATTATTATTATTATTATTATTATTATTATTATTATTATTATTATCTGCTTTACTTCTGACCCAGGGCAGTGGGCGAGATGCAGGTATGACCGGTCATCCAGGAGGAGCCAAGAAAAGAGAGAGGGAGGGGTAATGAATGGGTGTGGAGTATGTGGGGATGAAATGGGTGGGAGTGGATGTATGCCTTTAGTTTTGGCTATCTCCCTTGTAAGGGTGAAAAACCCTTGGTATATGTATGTGTATATATTATTTCTATTATCACTGTTCGCTTCTTCAGAGTAATTTCTCAATTCCGCATCGTTAGTTTATGCATAGTTGCATCTTCCTAGACTGCATTATTTTTCTCTTCTTTCCGTCATTTCTACTTCCAGAATGAATTCAAGGACTACATGATCTCTTATACCTATCGGGCACCGGGAATTCTTTTATTCAATCACCTCTGGCTGCATTGTTTGGATCAAGTTCAGTCTTGCTGATATGTCTTTGCTTCTATATTTTGTTGGTTCTTTCACACATTGATTCATTATATAATTCGTTGCTATATCCATGAATTTATTGCCCCATGATTTCCGACTCCTCCCATTTTACTTTTGCACAAATACAATTTCCCGTCAGTTATATTTTCTCCATCTACTTTTTTTTCCAACTGTTCGGCCGCAGTTGTATTTTTCATGCTCAGCCCTATTTGATTTTTCTGTATGCAACTGCGAAGCCTCTTTTCCCACCTCACTCCGTGATAACTCACTATATTAATTATCTTGGGCATTCCTTCTTCCATTGTCACTCCTTTCAGTAGCATGAGAACAAAGCTACGACCAGAACCCACTCTTGTTTCTTGTGCTTCCCGTCGCGTTAGCATCCCCTTCCCTTCCTTCCCTTCTCCTTTTGTCCTTTATCAACTCGTCCCTATTTTCATATCACTTAACACAACATAGTGTTTACTCATAACGTCTTAAAGCGCCAAAGTTTCTTGTATATTTCAAAAGATTTCCGTTACCTCTTTTTATTTTGCCTTCAGTTCCATTGAAGCTTGATTTTTTTCATCCCGCTCCTCTATTTTTTCCCCTTTTTTCATATTGGCCTTTTGTCCTGTCGAGGGAAATTTCTCCCCAAAACCCTTACGCCCCCTCCCCAAAGGTGCCTGCAATTTCGCTAGCCTATGAGGCAGTTGAATCGGATATAATGAAGCGCAGGCCCCGGGACCCAATTAACGACAAACTTGTCAACAGCAGGTAACTGGACTTGAATACCTGGTTACATTTTTCAGTCCTTTGTGATTTTCCTCTACTCTCTTCCCCAATTCCTTTCAAATAGAGAGCTAACGAAGTCTGGTAACTTTGGAAAAGGTGCAGAGCTCCCTCATCCGCACTCCTGAGCGAGTGGCAAACTTTATTTTCCACTGCCATTTTTATCTTTACTCCATCTTTTTTTCTATATTACTCTTTCAGTTTTCTGGTTTTTATTTATTGCCAATTAAGTTCCACTGTTTCACCTAAGATTTTTCCGATATTAATATCTGATATTATTTGCAATTTTCAGTTTATTCTATGGGACATAGTCCTGCTACTGAAAAACTTACGAACACTTCTCGTTGCCGATATTTTAACACAATAATTGCAAACACACAACGATTTTCTTCACAGCTGTTATCTATAATTCTCCGGCAATGACCACTTATTACCATATTCTAAAAAGACGTTAAAGACCATGATAAACCCTTGAATATGGACCTACACTTGATTTCCGATCTTTTGTCCTGCAGTGGATAAAAAGAGAAATGCGAATGTGCAACTAATCGAGAGGAATTGGCTGTATGTTGTCTCTTAACCTTTTGTTAAATAATATAATTCCTTTCTTGCCACATAAGCAGTCTAGGCATGCAAAATATAAAGACACTGATACAGACTAAGTAGACCCACCCGCTTTCACAGAAGTATACATATTATTAAATGACATACCTGGTTTGGTGCTCCGGTTATTTATATATGCCAGACTGAATATGTTCTTGAAGATGTAAAGCGCACCTCAATAAACCCTCTGCAGCGGGATGTCACTGATCTCTTTTATGGCAATGGGGATGGGGACTTCAGTGAGGCAGCATCCGCTGGACTAAAGCGAAGCGTGCGTATAGTCATGCTCTCCTCATCAAGACCGGAAATCAGTGGCGTAGCCAAAGAAGGAGAGTGTCAAGGGGTCATTTGGCTCCCATCAAATCATATAATTACACCGGGTTACCGATTATATAATGGGACAGAGATCCAAGGTGTATTTTCATGGAAGAACCAGATAGGATAATTTTCACGCCCTTCCTTCTGCTTTGTTGTTTTCATTTGCAATACGGGGCTCTGCATTGTCACCTCATATGAAATTGATATTTCAGAAGGCAATCAATCACTCGATCAATCAATCAATCAACCCAATATAGTCCATTGCTGAACAAAGGCCTCTTCCATGAGACGCACGGTTGCATCAACTGCCACATCACTCCTGGAAAATTCTCTGTATTATCTCTTCACCTGCCTGGTCTCCCTTCTCCACGCTTGCTATCTCACGGCGTCCAGTCAGTAACAAGCTTGGTCAATCTGCCATCCCCCTTTCTGGATACGAGCTCTGCCTAATTCTACTTCCGGTTTTTTATCGCTTCTACAGTATATTTCACTCGAGTCTGCTCCCTTTACAGATTACCCTCTGATCAGTTTGGTCTCTATCGCCTTCGTTATTTTACATGTTTCTTACTCACTGATGGCCGGTTGAACTATACTCTTGATGGTGATCCCAACGTTCGAGTTTTGTCATTGTAAGCTACACTTTGAACCTAGTTTTCATCCTACTCCAGCATTTGAATTTCATACATTTATGTAATTTTACACATGATATTTTGATAGTAGCGTTTTATTTATATGTGTGAGATACTATACTGTATACTGCACTTAACAAATTGACAAGCATTTGAAATGCGTATGTAATTTTCATCATACTCTTGCCAATGATCTCAGCGTTTGAGTTTTGTTTATAGATCGTTATCATACACTTTGGATCTAATTTTCGTCCTACTCCAGCATTTGAATGTCACATATCTGTGCCATCCAACACATGACGTTTTTATTTGTGTATGAAATGCCATTCTGCACTTGAAAATTTGACAAGACCATTTGCAACTCGTCTGTCACTTTCATCCTACTCTTGCCAGTGATCCCAGCGTTTTAATTTTGTCTATAGATTGTCATCGTGCGCTTTTAATCTAATTTTCATTGTATTCTAGCATTTGAATTGCATATATTTATGGCATCCTACATATGGTATTTTGAGTCTAGTATTTGATTTATATGTGTACTACAGATGATTATAGCGTTTGAAATTCGGCTGTCATTTTATCCTACTCTTGCCAGTGATCACAACGTTTGAATTTTGCTTATGAGTTGTCGTCGTACACTTTGTAGGCTATAAAAATTTCATCCTACTCCAGCATTTTAATTTCACATGTCAATGTTATCCTACATGTGTCGGTTTGATTCCAGCGTTTGATTTTATGTGAATGGTACACTGCATTTGACAATTTGACTTGAAAGTTTGACATTTGTCCGTCATTTTTATCTTACTCTTACCAAGATCTAAATAAATAAGGTCAGACCGTTTGAATTATTGTGCGCAGCTTCTGACGTCATTAGGCTGGGTCCGTTTTCTCTTTGTGAAACACTGAAGAAAACTGTGAAACGCCAAGGAAGACAGGAACTATAATATTCTATATATTATATATATATATATATATATATGTATATATATATATATTATATATCATATATATTATATATTCATATATATAGACAGGAACTATAATATTTTATATATATTTTTTATATAATATTTGTCAGAATATAACTAATTGCGTGGAGCGGTGCGAGCGAAGGCAACAACATACCCGAACGACGCACCAGCTTCAACTGACAGCTATAGGACCCGCGAACCCCACTTTGAACAGCCAGGTGACGTTCACGGGCCCGCTGCGCCAACTCCCTCGAAATTCGGTCGGAAGTGGTTAGACCTGTTATTCCTTAGATTTTGACTCTTACCAATGATCCCAGTGTTTAAGTTGTTTATAGCTTATCATTGTACAATTTGAATCTATTTTTATTGTGCTCCAGGGTTTGAATTTCATATATCTGTCATCTTACCCACGATATTTTCATTCTAGCGTTTAATTTATGGGTGAAATGCCATTTTGCACTTGAGAATTATAATAGAGCGTTTGAAATTTGTCATTTTTATTCTATTCTTCACAATTAGTACATCATATAAAAGTTGTAGGCTATATGTACATGATGAGGCCGAAACGTCCGGGGTCGACAATTTCCTGAAGCCGAAACATCCACGGTTCCTTTCACATCTTTGTTGGACATAGTGAGGTAGGCATCTATGTCTAGTTTGACGTTTCATATCTCTTACATTATTTTCCTATTTTCTGTTGCTGTGGGTTTTAAACTTGTTTTAGAGAAATGCATATTGATATTACATTACACTTTTGTCTTTGGTATTTTTCCTTGGGTTACTGTTACTACATAGGAAGAGCATACCGACAGAAGACCTTTTGGTCCATGACTAGGTCGGATGCCAAGAATCGACGGTTAAACAAAGAAATTAATAAACAAGCGAACCAAACAATTGGCAGGCATTACAGCATATTGTTTAGGTGTTTATTTAAATGAATCTCAAATCTCCGAACCATAATACATTCCACTCACATCCATCACCCTTGTTTCCCTCTTATCTTAGCTTCGCATGGATGAGGGACTATCCCTGTCTCCTGTCCACTGCTTGGGTCAGAAGCAAGGTAGCAAGACACAGTACATCCACAGTAGGGTTGCTTTACTTACACTGTGAGCCCCCCTTCCCCCTCCCCATGCACAAAATAGAGAAGACGGGAAGGAATCCATTTGTGCTGTGTCAAAATATCCAAACACACCTGTCTTTCACTCACCCCTATCCCTGCTTTCTCCCTTCTTTGTCCATCAGACATCCCCTTTGCTCAAATCCCCTTTCACCCCATCCATCCATCTCATCCTTGTTATCTCCTGAAATTCGCACCAACCACCTCTACTTTCCACATCTCTTGCTAATCTTTCTTCACTCCTTTCCATGTGTCCAAGCCATACCAATAACCTTTCATCAGCACTATCGGCCAGTTCCCTTTCCATTTCTGCTCACCTCATTTCTCAATCTATCCAACCTTGTAACCCCTACCATACTTCTCAGACATTTGATCTCAAACACATTCAAACTTCTTCTTTTTACTTCTCCTAATTCCAAATCCAATTTTAGGCCTTCTATACTGATAAGCATAATATTTAGTCATACCGATTTGTAAGGTCAAATAGAATACCCACATGTTTACTGTGTCCTTTGATTCACATGGCCATATGATTTTTTTTATTTTATTTTCAGTCATTGAATAATTTAGACTTTACAATGAATCTATAATATTCTAATGGCAGGTCAGTCAAAAGCATTTGGCAGCTGTGGGAATTTACTTGTGAAAGTGTACAGTTGCTGGACATGTGCTTGTCTTGATACGATTGTAAGAAGTTGCAATAGTAACACAGAAACTTATGCAAAATGCAGATGAATACATAATGTACACAGAACTAATGCAGAAACACTACTCATATGTGCTAAATATGACAATCAAGAAACAATTCTTAGTGAAAAACAATTTCAAAAGATATATGATGTCTGATATGATGGTAAGAAGGTTGTAATATCATAGAAACTTGTGCTAAGTGCACAGATGAAAACATACTCAAGATATATGCACAAAATTCAATTGCTATAATCAAACATATGACAGAGAATGCAGAAACACTACCTACCAAGTGCTAGGATAATTAAGAAACTTCATGAAAAACACATTTCAATGAACATGACAGACTAACAGTATAAGGAAATTTTCAAAATGCTGAAACAAAACATGATCATGGATTTATGAAATTAAACATCTGCAAAGGTTAATAAAACACATGTTTGGATAAATCACTGTATGAAAGCCTGCAAGTACAAATGAACAAGGAATGAAAAGTTACTGTAGTTCAAATTTCATCAACAAGAACAACAGCACAACTTAAAACTGTACGGGCAACACAACCTATGGCATGAGGACAACAGAGGCAAAAATTGAAGAACTGGTGATTAAAGGCTGAACCTGTAGTCTAAAAATCAGACCACTAAACAGTTGCAGAAGAGAAGAAGGACTCAAAGTGAAGAGCAGCAGGTGGAGCAAACCAAAGCATATGCACCTTGACTAGCACTCATTCATGGCACATTCCTCTCCAGCTCCTGCTCTTTATGTCAAGTGGCTCAGGCACAGCATTTTGACTTCTAAAACTTTATTGTAAATATATCTATATATATAAAGCTTCTCAAATACTCAAGGCCAATAATAAGAACCTCTAAAGGAATGAGGGTCTGGGAAGCATAAAAATACTGACACTCCAAGAAACATTTCTTGAGATTCTCGCCCTCAGACTAAATCTCCACCAACCCCTATGCTTATATCTCTCCTCATTAATCTTTCTCTACAACTAATTTATACTGAAGACATTAGCTCAGTAACATCCTTTCGATCCACTTAAACAGAAACATAAGCCCATGAGTTGCATGTACTATGTTTCTGTGACTGTTATTATATCCTTGTTTCACAAGACTTATTCTTGTAATATTCCATCCTCTGACCATATTTCACCAGTTTTCTGGAGCTCTCATATGCTTTGAGCAAACAACAATTCTGCTGATAGGTTATTTTACATGAATTGTTTCACATCTTTTCCATCCCTTTCCTTATCTAATTTTAAATCAAATCTCTATTGCTTTACATCTAGAAAACTAAGCACAATCTGTTATCTATGAAATCGTTGCCCAGGATCATGCAATATGATCATATTGCCCTTCTCCCATCTTGTGTGTATTACATACCCAACAGGCTTGTGGCCATCTCATGATGGCTCTTTGTATCCTCATTTTTATGTGGCCTCCATACTATCACAGACTTTCCAAGCTAGGTCTGAGGTATTTGATTACTAAGACAGGTAGACCACTAATACAACTATCTGTAATCTGGTTCCTGCACTAATTCAACACTGATTTCAAAATTCCTAGGCCAGTTTAAAAATTCCTAGGCCACAGCACCAACCTGCTGCATAATATTTTGATTGCAGTAGATCTGTTCACTTATTGGCTTTCTCTTGTAAACACAGCCCCCATATGGGGTACTGACTTCATAAAACCTATGTAGTTAACGTCTTTGAGACTTTAGTGACATACCTATGGATCACAGTCACACATCATTCTTTTATGACTGGAGACTGATCTCCACTCAAAATTGAAAGCTGACCACTTTTAACTTTTATTGTCCTTCCTTTGTACTAACTTCCTTAAACCTCTCCTTTACCACTTTTATGATTCTGCCTCTTTAGTATATTTTCCCTAAGGATAGAAGCACTGGTCATTGCCCACATCCAAACAATTTCCTTCTTCATCTATTATAATGTACTCTTAACACCTGTTATGGTGCTTGTGAACGATTGAATTGCATCTTGTGCTGTGAGGTGAAATTACCACACATTATTGACTACTAAGTTTGAACTAATGAAAAAATGGAAAATTGTGTATTGGTGAAGAATTTGTGTTTCAATATTGGCTCTTCCACTGTGTATGATATAGAAACAAAGATAAACTAATGTATTTTTTTTTTTTTTTTTTGCTGATAGAGGTTCAAAGAGAGATGTGAAAAAAAATGGAAGATGGAAGAAATTTAGAGCCAGATAAAGTATTGATAAACTGGTTTAATCTTCATGTAAGTACTACAGGTTCTTATTTTATGAAGTGTGATGAGAAATATCAAGTTAACAAGGAGGCAGCAGCAAAATATTTTGAGTAGCAAAATTGTTACATACATACATATACCAATGGCTTTTTCCCCCTTACAAGAGAGGTAGCTAAAGTCAAAAGGCATAAATCCACTCCCACCCATTTCATCCCCACATACTCCACTCCCATTCACCACCCCTCCCTCCCTCTTATCTTGGCTCCTCCTGGATGATGAGTCATCCCTGCATCTTGCCCACTGCCCTGGGTCAGAAGCAATGTAGCAAGACACAGCACATCCACAGTAAGGCTGCTTCATTTAATCAGTGACTCCCCCTCTCCATCCCCTCATGCAGAAAAAGAGAAGACTGAGAGAAATCCCTTTGGGCTGCATCAAAATATCATTTACACATATTCCCTCACCCTCCCATCCCCAACCCACTCCCTTCCATGCATCATAGCATACACAACCATTCTCCGCTCATCCCTATCTTCTGTCTTCTCCCTTCCTCAACAGACGTTCCCCTTTCCCAATGCCCATTTTACCCCCATCCATCTCATCCTTAGTCACCTCTTCATATTCACTCCATCCACCTCTGCCTTCCATACCTTTTTTTACTCATTTTTCTTCACTCATTCTTTCCGTGTCCAAACCATCCCAATACTCTTTCATCAACCGTCTCCCAACTTACTTTCTACCCCCACTCTCCTTGTGTCTCACTCTATCCAACCTAGTAACCCCTATCATACTTCTCAGGCATTTCATCCCAAACACATTTAAACTCTTCATTTCTTATGTTCCATGTTTCTGCCCCATACAGTTCTGTTGGCACAATCACTCCATACAATCTCCTCTTGGTATCCATTCCCAAATGTCTATTTCTCATTACACTTTTTAATCCCCCAAGGCATTTACTTGCTTCTCTCATTCTACCTCCACCTCCACTCCTCCTTTTCCCGCCACATTCACACCCAAGTATCTAAAGCTATCCACTTCCTACAGTCTCTCTCTTTTAATAGTTCCAATTTGCTGCTATCCTCTTACTTTTACTACACTCACATTTGATTCTTTTTTTCCTTGTAAAATGGAACTATACAGGCACTTCTCCAATCCTCCGGTACTCTACCCTCTTTTATACAAACATTAAACCTCATCAGCCAGCCCATCATCACTGTACCTCCCTTTTTTAGACACTCCACATGACACCCATCCATCCCTTGTGGCTTACCAGCTCTAATTTTAATAATTGCTTTCACCTCATTTTTCTTTATTTCTCCTCCATTTTCCTCATTCATCACTGTCATTTTCTTAGTGCGTCCCACTGCAACTACCTTTCCCTCCCTGTCCCCCTTCACATTTAGCAACTCCCTAACATACTCTGCCCATCTTCCTCTTACTGCTGTCACCTCCATTATCATCTCTCCATCTGCACCTTTTACCTTTTCTTCTCTACTTGATTTGCCTTCTCATCCTCTCTTAATCATTTCCAAAACATCTTTTTATTACTTTCAAAATTTGGTAAGGAAATGAAATTTGCTGACCTCCATTTTATAGGACTGCCACAGGCAATTGCTCATCATTGGTCTGTGGCCATTTGTTGTTACCAATGAAAAATTAAGTCCTGAGTAGATATTCAATGCTGACAAGAACACTAAAAACAGCAGAATGCAGAATTACCATCAAAATATAAGTCATCAAAAAATCATGTGACTGTACTAGGATGCTCTAGCACAATTTGTACTGAGTTACATAGTACACCTAGGTCTCTGCAACACTCGCAAGCCACCACTTGTGAGGATGTTTGGTACCAGGACATTGACCCACTTTGAGAATTGGTGGTGTTTTATGTCCTGGGCTAACTCCCAAAGCAGGTTTATATCCTGGGTCAAACGTCTGCACAAGTGGTGGTTGACAAGTATTGGATTAAGAGACCTAGGTGTATCTTAAAGATATAGAGTTGGTTAGCTGGTGTTCAATGTAATTCTAGGAATCAAGATTTTCACAAATCCAGCACTATTTAGATCCCACTGGTGTTGGGTTAGTGAGAGTCTACCTATACTTTCACCATATTTTCATCCATGGTTTTATCATTACCAGTACTATTACAGATAATCTGAAAGGAAGAAGAGAAAAATCCTAATCCTATCATGAACATCTTCATAAATCTGTTCTTGTACACAATTACCCCTAATCATTTTTTTCCCGATTTATTTCTTTACACTCCACATGCCATTTATTGGATTGTAGCTCTCATATTCCCATTATACAACACTTGGCATATCAAAAACAAATAGCCACAGACTGATTAGCACTTGCCTGTAGCAGTCCTATGAAATGGAGGTCAGCAAGATTCATTTCCTTACCAATCATCTTCAAAACCTGCCAAAATACAGTGGGGGATCCCTAGTCCCCTCATTCTGTCCCATTCAGTCACCTTCTACAACCATACATGGGATCATGGTGGCAGCATTCTTTTTCCTGACCACAAGGGCTCAGGAAGAGGTAGAGTCATAGAAGTGGTAAATGATAGGTTCAAGTGGACAGCAATAGTACATACATACATTTGTATACCAACATTTTTTTTCACCCTTACAAGGGAGGTAGCCAAAGTCAAAGGTATAAATTCACTCCCACCCATTTCATCCCCACATACTTCCCTCCCATTCACCACCCCTCCCTCCCTCCTTTCTTGGCTCCTCTAGTAGTACAAACGTATTATCCTTCCTTTATGAATACAGATTTTAAACTCTAACATAGATAAATGATGTATGGCTCTGGTCTGTAGGGGTGCCCCAGAACAGTCCCTAATGTATCGACTGTATGTTATCATAATAAAGGTTCTTTGTAGAGCTGTTTGCAGAAATACTGCAACATACCATTTTTTATTTTTTTTTGTTAAATGATGTAACAGCAACATAAACATCTGAACTTCTAACAGCAGGCATGCATGCATGTGGGTGCATGTGTATGACCTTTGACAGGACTTTCTGGAAAGGAAAGATGATGATGAAGAAAAAAAAAAAAAAAAAATCATCATCCACTAAAAAGCCAAGATAGAGGGACCAACAATTGGTTTTTGGAAGAGCGTGCAATGAATGTGGGGTGTGTGTGTGTGTGCTTGACTTAGCCACACCCATTGAAAGGAGGAAGGGTCCTTTTGTTACATGTATTACTATTATTATCATTATTATCAATTATCAACTATTATAACAATGAGATAGTACCTGGAGAAGAGCAGTGTAGGTGTACAAATCAAGTGTCTGGCAAAGGGTTAGGATGGCTTTTGGGCTTTCAAGGATTTAGAAAAAGGCATTTGACAGGGATGGCAGAATGACAAGGATGGAGTGTGTTGTAGATATATGGGATAGAAAGAAGTCTATTGCAGGTGATCAAAAGGTTTTATGAATGGGTAGTGAGGATGAATCAAGAATGGAGAGATTGAGTGGTTTTGTGGTGAAAGTGGGGCTGTGACAGAGTTGTGTGATGTTGCCATAACTGCTCAACATATACATAGGTAAGATGGTAAGGAAAGTAAATATGAATGTGCTTGACAGATGTTTGGAGTTGATAAATGAGAGTGAAGGGAAGTGGCAGATGATCTAGTTATTTGTGGATGGCAATGCACTTATGGTTGATTCTTAGAAGAGACTAAAACAGTTGATGACTGAGTTTGGAGGGGTATGTGAGAGGAAAAATGTTGAGAGAAAATGTGGTCAAAAGCAAGATAATGTACAAGGAGTGGTAATAGTAAGATAATAGAAGAAGTATATAGTTTTATGTAATAATGGTTGCAAGTAACAGGCAATGGAGAGATGGGATGAAGGTGAATTATAGAGTAAAGGAGGCATGTAAATGTTTGGGTTGAATGGAAAGTGTTATGAGAAATAGGTATCTGGGGATGGCTGTACAGAAACTTGTATGGGGTAACTGTATCCAAAGAAGAGAGATTGCAAATTAATGAAGGAATGATGTGACCAGAAGAAATATTCTTCTTGTCTGTCCCATAAACTTTTGAAGTGGACGAGAGGTTTCACTATGTTATGATGTAATGGGAGTAAATCAGCTCTGGTTGTTAGGATCTGCTGCAGAGGCACTGTATCAGGAGCAGTGCGGCAGGAGTCAGGGATGGCCCTTCATCCATGAAGTGCTAAAATATTAGGAGGCAATGAATATATTTTAATGGGTGTAGTGTGGGTGTATGCTTAGACTTGGCCACCCCATTATGAGAGGTGTATTCTAGATGTTGTTTACCGATTTAACATGTTCTAAAAGAAAATGTACAAGTTAAATTACCATCAAGAACTTATTTAGACACTACATGGTTAATAGAATGAAAAGAGCAGAAGTCTAGTGAGAAACTAATAATTGCTCTTTGGTGCATAAGAATCTATACAGTACCTCAGACCCGAGTTGAAGAGTTGAAGCATATATATGTATATATATATATATATATATATATATATATATATATATATATATATATATATATATATATATATATATATATATATATATATATATACACACATACATACATATTCATATATACCAAAAGGCCTTTCCCACTTATAAGTAGTGTGGCCAAGTCAAAGCCCACCCTACACCCATTACATACCCATCCAGAACCCATTTGTTGTCCTTCCCATCTTAGCACCTACTAGATGAGGAATCATTCCTGTTCCCTGCCACTAGTCTGGGTCAAAGTTAACAGAGCAGAACAAAGTATTTTTACAGCATGGCATGACAGCCAAAACTGGTTTACCTCCACAGCCCCTCCCAACACACACACACACATACCACCATCTCAAGAAATTTACAGAATATACAAAATGAACATACATTTGGGCCATGTCATTCCCTTGTCTATTTACAACTACTCTACATTCACTTGTCTCCTGTACTCTTACTTTCTTGCTCAACAGAAATTCCTCTCACTTCCCATGTACCTGTCACCCTGTCCACCTACTTCATTCTTGGTCTTCCTCTTCTTTCCACACTTTTTGTTTGTTGTTCCTCAGTCATTTTTTCCATATGTCCAAGCCACACTTTGATCTACCCTGTCTGCCAGCTCTTTCCACCCCTGCTCTCTGGTTCACCTCCACATTTCTCACTCTACCCATCCTTGCAACACCCACCATTTATCTCAAACACTTTTCACACATATAAAAAGGATAAAACTAAAATGAGAGCAAGCAGCTGTGTATGAAGTGTAAAAGGTAAATAAATGAATAACTAAAATACATAAATACACATACATATATCAAACAACCCTTTCCCCTTTACAAAGGGGTGGCTAAGTCAAATAACACACCCACCCTACACCTATCAAAAAATCCATTTATTGTCCCTCCCATTGCAGCTCCTCATGGATGGAGATTCATCCTTGTAACCCTTTACTTTGCTTGGGTCAGAGGCAATGCAGCAAGACACAGCACCACAACAGGATCCAACAACCAAAGCTGGTTTGCCCAAAGTACTAGAAATGGATAAAGGCTAAAAAATACCAATGAATTAGTCAATGGGAAATGGTTCAAATACAAAAGCAAAAGAAGAGACATTTTAAAGTGGGAAATGGTTCAAACACAAGAGCAAAAGAAGAGACATTTTAAAGAGTTGATCAATGATAGCTTACCATCTTGACGGCAGTGTTCTGAGCATTGAAGGAGATGGGCAAAGATGAGAGAGAAGACATCAAGTAATAATCACAAGTGACAGAAAGTCTGAAGGATATGCAAAAATAATCCAGTACTCCATACTGATGCATATGCTTTTGGAATAGCTTAGATGATCTAGCACAAGCTGAGACCAAACATAACTTAAAACAAGGTATACAACAATTAGTAAATACCAGGGAATAAACCAGCTTCAGCTGTTATGCCCTGCAATGGAAATGCTGTCTTGCTGCACTGCCTTTGGTTCAAACAATGTGGCAGGGGGCATGGATGACCCAACCAAGGTGCTAAAATGAAAGGGACAACAAATAGATTTAAGGATAGGTGTGGAACTGGTAAAAGGTGATTGTATCCTTGGACTTGGCCACCCCCTTATAAGATTATATGCAGAAAAGGCTTTTTGATGAGAGAGAAAGAGAGAGAGAGAGAAGAGAGAAGAATGAGAAAGAGAGAGAGAGAGAGAGTGTGTGTGTGTATGTGTGAGATTCACCATGGTCTTGGATCATGAGCTGGACTCATGATCAACAGCTATTTCCCTCCTGGAAGTGAGCTCATATATGACTGATCTATGGGTAATGCTGTGACCTTACACACACACACACACACACACACCCCCGACTCCCAGTCCACAAGAGTTGGAGTAACGACTTGCAGCACAGTGATACTGAAATTATTTCAGCCCTAGGCAGGATTCGAACCCGGACCACCATAGTGATGGCTGCGAATGCTACCACTGTGCCATCAAGTTGTGTGTTTTGTGTGTGTGAGTAAATACCTGATAAACATGTGGAAATCTGTGGGTGAAACAGATAAAAAAAGAAATAAAATAAAATAAAAGTACCTTTTCACAGCATGAATGAAGAAATGATAAAATCATTGAAGGCCTAATACACCCAATACTGGAATATATAGCTATGTTGTGGTCATCACATGAAGTGAAGGATATCAACAAATATGAGAGAATACAAAGGGCAATGACCAAATTGGTTCCCAGTCTTACAGATAAAACATATGAAGTAAGATTAAAAGTACTGGACCTGCCATTGTTGAAAGAGAAAAAGGTAATTTGATAGTACTGTTCAGTTTATTAAAGAGAATAGATCAAACTGACAGAAAAGGTCTCTTAGTCTGGGAGAGTTAAGAGTCATGAGATCATGGGAACAAGAAATTGTAATGGATGTCAAGAAACACAGTTTTCCAGATATGCATTAGCTCTTGGGCTTAGCTGGTACAGCCCAAGTTAAAAACATAAGTGAATTTAAAACCTGTATGGTAAGAGAAAATAACAGGACCATACGTTTACCTCCTTTCCTGTATATTACAATCAGGTAAATAAACACACACATACACATACACATGCATACATACACAAACACACACACACGCACACTAATGTAAATATTTATACATCTACAAAGATACACACATACAGACAATCATAGAGGGCTGGCATATAAATGCAAACATACAGACAAAACACATTTTGTCATACACCCTACTCTTGCACGTAAGTGCAACTGAGCCTACACAGGTACTTAAGTCTTGATCATGCTGTGCTGGGGCTGGTGGAGGACCAAATGCAGCACAAATGTGCAGGTGTGTGGGCTAGGATTTTATTGTCAGGTCAATGTCAGCACTTATAGTGACACTTTAGTAACTTCATGACGATTGCTGCAATTTCCGACTGTCAGTATATAATTCTGCTTCATCTAAGCACATCTTGCTGGTCATCTCCTTCAGTGGTTCAAGTTCCTTTTGAGGAACTAGATCAAACTCGGTGATGAAATAATAGAAGTGTTTATAGCAGGTGTTTACATGGGCTTCCTGCAAATCAAAATCAAACATGAAATTTACAAAAAGCATAAACCAATTAAAATCTAAAAATTAGATAAATTTACAATAATCAAATATCAACTTATCATTTTTGTGACATCCTTTAAACTCATGATCCCAAATTACTTTCAAATTATATTCACATTCACATTTTATACAAATGAACATTCCCACAAAATACTCACCGCACATATAGCAACTATTCTGTCAAAGTGGTGGATGTACACATGGACAAACACTCTAAAAAGTCTTGTTAAAATCTTCTTGCACAATGGAATAAATGTTTTAGGGAATGGCACATCTGCAAAGTTGATCCAACCATTAGAATATGCCTTGTGAAAGATAGTGCTATGGCAGTAAATGTGCTAAGGTATACATCAGGATGTGATCTTGTGACCCATGAGACAGATATATATATATATATATATATATATGTATATATATATATATATATATATATATATATATATATATATATATATATATATATATATATATATATATATATATATATATATGTATATATAAAATTATATTGATAGTATATATGGGCAAGAGATTTTCTCTTATACATACTTCATTGAAAGTGATGGCTTAATGTGTATTCATTATTTTTTTTAAATGTATTTTCTATATATCATAAACCTCCTTTCCAAGGAACATAAGTCCATAGTAAGACATATGGAAAATACATCTAAAGAAATAATAAATGCACGATTAGCCATCACTTTCAATGAAGTATATATATATATATATATATATTTATATATATATATATATATATATATATATATATATATATATATATACATATGCAAGCAATCACATCACCGTGATACAAAAATGCAAAATAACCACAGGAGAAAGGAAACTTATAGACAGTAAGTACTTTCGTATATTACATCTTCAGATGTAATATACGAAAGTACTTACTGTCTACAAGTTTCCTTTCCCCTGTGGTTATTTTGCATATATATATAAACACGCACAACTCAGAAAAATTAAGCTGACAGAGTGCAATATAAATGTTTTATTACACTGTTGCATGAAAATTTATTTCTCTAACAAGATCAATCAAATAAAATGACATCACAAATATTAACCACACAAAAACAAATAAATCAGCTCATGACATCAACAATAACTACATATCACCAAGAACATCAACACCCAAGGGTACTTCTCACAATTCAATCCCCTTAAATATTACAAACCACATTCTGGTTGGTGACATGAAAGTATTAATCAATCTTTTCTCCTGGTTCCTCTTCCAGGAGACCTGTGGGCTCCCAGGAAGCTGGCCATAGCCACTGGTTCAGCCTGTAAGTCACTTGGTGATGATATTTTGTGTTGCTATCTGGTAAGGTGCTCAGATGAGAGGGAGGGTGGAGTGTATGTAGGGATGAAATGGTTGGGAGTGTTTTTATGCCTTTCCCTTTTTGGCTACCTCCCTTGTAAGGGGGAAAAAGCCTTGGTATATATATGTATGTATGTATCTGGTAAGGTTGAATATAAAGCAGTGCTTTATAAAAGGTGTTCTCTCTTCTATAAGGTGTTTGCATATGGGGCAACTGGAGTCTGTTGCCGGGCCAATTTTGTGTTGGAACTGTTTTAAGATAGGGTGGTGATCTGAATGCTAGTGTAATTCTTTCTTTTCTTGTGAGTGTTGCATCTGCTGGGTGGATTTCTGGGTGAATTTGGTGAAGTATAGAATCTGGCTGGTTATAATGGAGTGTTTGTTTTGTGACCTGAGTGTGCATGTACTTTTGTATGGATGTACTGTATGATACTGAGGGGCAGGTTATTGTAGATATTTGTGTAGAATACTGCTGAAGTTGTTTCTGTGTTATGTTTAAAGAGCTGTTTTTGTGTGATGCAGTGTGAGAGGTGGAAGAGTTCAAGGGCCCTTGCATAAAATTATGCTTATCACTTACATATTGCTCTGTGGGAAGGATTTTGGTTTCTGAATGTAGATGTTATAGTGATGTTGTTTTAGTGTAGCCAGTACATAATCCTACATAGTTGGACACATAAACATCAGATGACACAATGAATGGCCAGAACCTGGTCTATGGACCAGGCCTAAATTACATTCCATTTTCAATGCTCCAACTTCCTTCTGACTTTTTTACAACTACTTTTTTCTCCCACAGGAGGTAAATGCAAGGCTAATGGGCCAGGGATTGGAGATGGTTAAAGAAAATTAAGAAAAATGGGAGATAAGCCAGTTGTTGTTTGCTGACGACACTGCACTTGTAGCAGAATCAGAGGAGGGCTTATGGAAGTTAGCAACAGAGTTTAGGAAGGTGTGCAAAAGGAGGAAGTTGAAGACAAATGTGGATAAAAGTAAGGTGAGGAGATGTACAAGGGGAGAGGATGGCAGCAAATTGGAAGTGAGTACTAAGGGAGAGGCTGGAGGAATTGAACAGCTTTAGATTACAAAGGATTACAAAAGGTGGAGCATGCCGACAGGAGACCTTTTGGTCCATATCTAGGTCGGATGTGAAAAAAATCATAATAATAATAAAATAATAAATAAAAACTATAATAATGTAAATAACAAATAAGATACATAAACAAATGCATAGGTATAGTTAAATAATAAACAAACAGGTAAATAGTAAATAATAATAAATTGACATATAATTAATAATAAATGAGAATCAAACAGACAAATGATAACAAAACAAAAACAAATAATATAAAATAAATTATAATCATTACAGCATCTTGCTTAGGTGTTTATCTAAATGATTCTTAAAGCTTCGAACTGAACTACATTGTACTACCTGTGCAGGAAGTTTATTCCATTCATTAACTACACGGTTGGCGAAGTTGTTTCTACCCACTTCCAAATTTAATCTATTTCCGGACAGTTTGAGACCATTGTTTCTTGTCTGATTCTCATTCAATGTGGAAATTTTGTCACTTCTGATGTTGTCAATTCCCTTTGGAATTTTAAAGACCTGTATCAAGTCACCTCTGAGTCTACACTTTTTTAGGGAAAACAGATTCATATGTTTTAGTCAATTTAGTCGATATTTGGGGGCCAATGTGGTGGGGAAGGAAGGAGTGGAGGTACAATAGAGATTGAGAGAAACAAGTAATTGCCTTAGGGGATTAAAAAGTGTAATGAAAAAACAGACATTTGGGAATGGATACTAAAAGAAGATTATATGAAAAGGTGATTGTGCTGACAGCACTGTATAGGACAAAAAATGGAACATAAGCAAGAACAATGACGCTTATGTGAGCATCATGAGGAGCGAGGGGGTATATGAGGATGCTGGTTTTGGTGTCTTGATTATATTTATTTTGTTGTTGTAGATGAGTGACCCCCATATTCTGTGAACTGGCCTGATCATATTTTCTGTGGTTATTAACATTCTGAATGAAAGAGAACAAGTCATACAGCTCTAACTTTATATTTTATAATGCGAGTATTGTAATGCATCATCATACATCAGGCAGCTAATGCTGCCAGAGAGAAATTGGCTTATATTGAAGAGATTAAATGTGTTTGAGATCAAATATCTGAGAATTATGGTAGTGGTTACTAGGCTGGATAGAGTGAGAAATGAGGTGAGGAGAGTGGGGGTGGAAAAGAATTTGGGAGATAGGGCTGATGAAAGAGTATTGGGATTGTTTGGACACATGGAAATAATGAGTAAAAAACGATTAGTAAGAGAAGTGTGGAGGGCAGAAGTGGATGGAGTGAACAGGAGGGGGCAACTGAGGATGAGATGGATAGATGGAGTACGTATAAGGGACATTGAGAAAGAGGGGGATGTCTGTTGAGGAAGGAAATAGAGAAAACACAAGATAGGGGTGAATGGAGAGTGATTGTATATGGATGATGCTGTGATGCATGGAAGGGAGTGGGTGGGGGGATGGGGAGGCTAGCAAGTGGTTATGTGTGAATGATATTTTGAGCAGAAGCAATTTCCTTCATTTGCCAACCAGATTTCTTGAGGGCAATTATGTGGGCTATGGTTTCTGCACCCAAATCCTTAGTATTGCTCATATTGATAACACAGGGTGGCTCAGAAGATGAAGTGGTCGGGTTCAAGAGGGGGCCCTAGATGGAGGGGTTGCAGCACACAATCTCCCTCCTTACTGACATGACAATGACTTACATGATTAATTCTTGGCTTGCTGATAAGCTTCACCCATTCCCTGCTTTATATAGGTAGACAGAATTTTTGGCATGAAACCATGCCACTCATATGGGTCTTTCCAGATTCAACAAAATTACTGTCTGCCTCACCCTGGCCAGACAGTACAGTAAGTCCTCATTATACGGTACATATGCATTCCTGAAAACCTTACCACAAATTGAAATTACCATATACCGAACCCATTATAACATGTAATAATAGGATATGGCAGACATACCTTCTCCCTGCTCTTTCCTCTTCAAAATATCTAGCGGATACCGGATCTGTGAATTTTTCTTACCGTAAATAGAATCGAGGGTAGTAATTACCAAATACCGTAACTGTGAATTTACTGGATAAAGAATTACCATATAAGGAGGACTAACTGTACATATATATACAAATATATATACAAATATAAATATATATATATATATATATATATATATATATATATATATATATATATTTATATTAATGATAATAAAAAAATCTACTGTTACACTTACCAACTGTGACAGGGAAAATATGTTCATCGTTGATCTGAGCTTCCACCCAGTCCATGAGATGTGAGATATATTGTGTGGCAGGTAGGGGTGTGGGTTTTTTCACCTTCACTCCATCAGCCCATAGATACTCAAACTTAGGGCCTCCAGACATGGTGGGACATGTTGTTTCAGTGCAATATTCACAAACAGTGCCATAAATCAGGTTAATTCTATTGAAGAAATCAACCACTGGGTAAGAAAAGAGAAAACTTGATGAAAGAAGGTACATACTATGAGGTTGTATGGCTTACATCTTCTATAACATCTATTCAGTTGTGACAAAAATAACAAAACCTTTTGAGCTTTACCATGTACTGCAATCCAATCATTCATATCTTCTCCAGGCGGAAGCTTGACAACAGATCGAAGGTTGATTCCGGAGCTCAAGGATGCCTGTGCTTGTTTGTGCAGAGAATGTTTCAGTGTTCCTGGTTCAAACTTTTTTTTTGGACGAAAGGTCTGAGAAATAAATACAAAAAACCTTAATATGACAATGAATTAAATGGGGACCAATGACAGGTGTCTGCAAGCAGTTGTCCTACAAGATGGGAATCAGAGAGAATCCTCTCCCAGCTAACCATCTTCACCTTCACCTAGATATGCAACCCTGACGGGCTGACACTCAGTCTCTGGAGTGTGCCCAAGATTTCTATTAACTCAACAATATTTCTTCCACCTTTTCACATATGGAGAACTGGCAACTGGCAACTACTTCCTTCTTCCTACAATAAGCCAGTAACAAAGAAACAGTCCTGTATTTATACAATACTAATGATAATCCAACATTTTTTTTCCCCGAGAGATCTATGGAGGGGCAAAAGGACTAGTGCCAGCCACTATGATGCTACAGTTTCCAATCAGCGAAACTTGAAGCAGCAGTTATTATCATTATTATTATTATTACTATTATAATGAAATAAACATGAAAGAAAACAATGACATAGATGCATTATTAATATTCACTCTATGCATGGTACTCATGTGACATTCATTCCATTCCACAGCCCCTAAGCAAAAATGAGGGAAAGAACAAGATCTTTTTCATCATTGCTCACCAAACAAGAAAATAATACATGAGCACAAGACAAAAGACTTAATGCACTTGCCTGAATATCCTGCATTTTGTTGGCCCTGGTCTCAGTTCCCTGAGGTCCCATACAGGACAATGAATGCATAAGCTTTATGCATCATTACTTTAGGGGCATGCGGCATTCTTTTATGATAGGAGGCTAATACCCACTCAAAGAGGAATGGTGATCACTTTTAACTTCTACTATCCCTCCTTTTTATTACCATCTTTAAATCTTTTACTACATGTATGACTCCAAGTTTTTGGTGCAATAATGTCCCTAAGAATAGAAGTACTGGTCTGCAGTGATGAAGTACAATACATTTTCCAAGGTAGGCAATATCTACTAAACATATATATCTAAGAGTTATCATTCAATTTAGTTTCCTTTTTGAACATATTTTTCCCAAATTATTGGTAAAATATTGCAATTTCTTTTAATCACCTCTTATCAACACCACATTTGCAAAAAGTATAAGATGAAACTTCCAACTATCTTCAAATTTGTCCTCACTAATTTCTTTCATCATTACATTCAAAAAGTTATTAAATATCCATGAACATTGCACATCCTTGTCTCCATTTTGTCTACAATTATCCTCATAAATACTTTTTTGTCCTCATACATACATGTATGTATCCTATATCCATTTTACTTACCACTTCTATGACTACCACTTTTTCCTCTGGTCCCCCTGTGTTGAGGAATGAAGAAGATGCCACCACTGTGTCACCATGTGTGTTATAAAAGGAAACTAAATGAAATGGAATACAGGGACTAAGAGGCCAGCCATAATCTTAGTAATTGAGTCATTAAATGTGCATGGATATGTCTGAAGACAGTAGCACCCCCTTAGGGCTATCCACCTAGTTGGAGGTGAGGGTCCTGATGGATTTTGAAAACTGGCAGCAGAGATAATTATTTTAGATATCCATCTCACAGGACCAACACATGCAGGTGTGTGGCAAAAGCACAAATCCAGAAATGTGAACCCCCCCAGATCTCCATGACAGCTCCTGAAGCTCACCAAAATGCAAACCAATCAAAAAAATATTTTTTTTTACATAATTTGAGCCAATATTGCAAAACAATTACAATATTTACAAATTCTGACTGTATATCTTTTTTCAATATTCCAAAAGCTAGATATGGATATCAAGCAAAGTTTTTCTGAATAAATAGTGGGAAGGGTAGAAAAAATATATCTATCCATACACTGGATGCTTGGTCACTCTTTCTAAGCAAGCACACATACTTTAAGCCATATTTACCATTCATACAGCCAATTGCTCCCTCAGTGAAGCTCTAAAGCAATTCATAACTTCTGTTTTAAGTCTCTCATGAAGATAAAAGTACAGTTTTGGGCTACCTTTCATCATGTATATTGCTACTTGTGACCATGTTTAAAAAAAAATCAGTGGTTTCCTTTAAATTCTTGGGTGCTATCTGTCAAATCTTAGTGTTATATTAGCCCTTAATCTTATTTATAAGTCTGTCAACATATGTGGGTATTATACCTAAATAGCTGAGAACATTTTCATTTAACAAATCAATGTCTGGCACAAATTACAACTTAGTCTGAGAAAGTAAATTTGTTAATATAGAGCTAATGTTTGACATGTCACACATGCTTCCACATGAATGTTCATTTTCTATCTTCAGTAACAGTAGACAATTCAGTATGAGTACAAAGTATTCAAATAATCATGTGCTAATGTGTAGGTCTATTCCTAATTAGAATCTTATAAATTTACTTGACATGTTCACCCAATATTTTGTTTTCTAGTCTACATTGGAACAATTATTTTCCTACTTCTTAGCGTAAACTTATTAAGCTACAAAGTGATGTGCACAAATCACCTTACTGCTTCCTTAACTATGTGACATTTTTTTTATATAACAACCAAATACAAGCATGTCTGGTACACACTGTGCACCTTCAATGCAACATCTACTTAAACTACACTTAATGCTGTTTTGCTATACTACTACCACCACCACCTTCACCATCCCCAACACTACCACCAAAATGATAAGTTTGTAAATATTCAAACTTGTATAATTGGCCTATGTATATCACTGCAACAGACTTTTAAAATAATATTCACTTTAAATATGGGCCTCACTTTGTTCTCTAAACCATTCAATAGTTACCTTTAACTGAAAACACATTTTCGTATAAAATATTAAATACATATGGATGTGTTAAGAGTAAGTAACCCAACACAGATTTTTCTTTAAAAGCTTTATTATTTATAATTCTTATATGATGGTTTCAAGAACAATAAAACACATTTACCCAAGCCATAAACCTCCATGCAAGTTAATAGTGTAAGACCAATATTATATGCCATACATTTAAGAAAACCTCTGTGCAACAATAAGCAACAAAATACATTGCACCATCCACTATTCCAATCCCTCATCATGCATTAAAATCACTTACTTTTTTAGGATGAAGCTGAAATAAATAAAATCTATGTTAGCTGCAAGAAATGGATGCATCAAACACACATATTTGAGAAGTGTTTATACTGCTGCTGAATGATTTTTCAGCATTTCAACAACTAAGAGAAAAACACAAATTATATATAAAAAACATGCTGGCAAGAGTGCTGAGTTTAATTTTGCATTAAATCATACAAATGAAATGTGAGAGCTCAACATCACAGCAAAACTAGGTTTAGGTAAAATTACCACTCACTTATTATTGATGCCCCAACTCTCTTTTACCAAAAAAAAAAGTGGCCCCACAACTGCCAGAGCATTTCTATTGGCTCCTGTACATCTCTTAGTGAATAAAACATAGCTCTACTGTCTAGTGTGAGTGTGAGTAGTACAAGGAAAAGAATAGTAGAGACCATTTGGGTCTTCTCCCTCTCATATAAGAAAATAAACAATCAAATAATAAACTAATTGGCAGAAAATTAGTACAGTAAAATTTTGAAAGGTTTTATGACATATAAAGATTGGTCTAGAGACCAAAAGACCCCCCTGGGGATGTATCTGAGTTGAAGGTTGGAGTGTGAAGCTTTGGAGATAAAGCATGGTAAGGTAAGATCCTCCCTAATATTTGTCAAACAGGACTACTGCATACAGTTGCCCATCATAAGTCCTTACAATTACCAAGAAGTATTCAGGGCCACAATCCCAAAGGGGGATGAGGGAAGCTATAGCCCCCAACCCAATATTTTTATGCATTCACATTCTTTGGTTCATAACCACCATATGTATTGTTTAGCTGCTTTACAGATGAGTTATTTTCATAAATCCATACATACATATTTGTGCTTTTACTTTTGTTGTTTTTTCTCCCCCCTTCATATCCTCTTCATCTTCTTATCTCTCCATACTAATCCAGTTCTTCACTTGACATCTGCTTCCTTGACATATTCTTTGTTCCCTTTTCTGCCATTTCCATGTCACCACTAGTAGGTGAGGATAAGGGATTGAGTTGGGAGTTGTAGTGATACAAGTGATAAGGAATTGTAGAGGGTCCTTACATCATGTGGGTCTCTCTTGAAGCGGTTCTTCAAACAGAACTTTTATTTTTTTATATATAAAGAAAGTTAAAAAGAACAAGAGCCACCATGTGACATGCCTCTTTAATTCATCTGCCTTTTTGGTTTCTTTTGTGTACTTCCGCTTTGTCACTGGCTATCTAACTTGAGTTCAGGATGTTGATTTTGGAAAGTAACTGGCAGACACTCCAATGGTACCTCAGAACTCAGATTTCATCCATTCCTGGAGGTTGTTCAAGTTTTAAAACATTTGAGCTCCAAAACAATTTTCCTTTGTTTGAATTTGAACATTAATGTACCACTAGAATGATTTTTTTTTTCTATCTACCTGTCAATCTATATACCAATAGCTTTCCCCCCTTATAAAGGAGGAAGCATTGTCAGAGGCATGTACCTATTCCCACCCATTTCACCTTCCACCACCACTCCCATTTCAGCTCCTCATGGATGACAGGTCATCCCTGCATCTGCTAATTGTCCTGGGTCAAATGCAATGCAGCAATACACAATAAATCCACAGCAAGGCCACTTTATTTAATTGGCAAACCCCCATCTCTGTCCTCTTATGCAGAAAAAGAGAAGACAGGGAGAAATCCCTTTGGGCTGCATCAAAATATCATTCACACATAAGCAACCCCTACCCCCCCATCCCTCTCTTCCTGCATAACAGTATCATCCATACACGGTCATTCTCCACTCATTCCTATCTCCTGGCTTCTCCCTTCCTTGCTCAACAGACATTCCCCTCTTGCTCAGTGCCTCCTTCATCCTATTCATCCTTTCATCATTCATTTTTCCCATGTGTCCAAACCATCCCAATAATGTTTCATCAGTTCCATCTGCCATCTCCTTTTCTACTCTCACTCCCTTCCTCACCTCCTTGTTTCTCACTCTATCCATTTCCTCCACCTTCTCTCCTTTTAGACTTACTTCCAACTCATTGCCACCCTCTACCCTTGTACATCTATATTTCAATACTAGGAACTGTTAAAATCTTCTAGGACATTATCTTTTTACTGAAGCATACATACACAATGCAGTCCCACATGATACAGCTCTCTTTATTTGTGTTTGAATTCCAAGAAAAGTTCAACTTAAGTGGAAAATTGTTTTTGAAAAAATAGCTTGGATTCCACCCTGTTTGACCTCTGAGGCATTCAAGTTCTGAGGTATCAATGTATGTCTATGTGATGGTCAGCCATCTGGTGGTTAGTCACAAACCACTACTGTGGATGATATTCAAACACTACATTTTTAACTTGTATTCTATTTTACTATTGGGATGCCAAGTGGTTTGTAATGTTTCTACTTGGGCAGAGGTAAGAAATGGGGCAATGTGAGTCCAGCCCAGCAGGGAGCAAGTTCACAGTATGGGCAAACTACATTAAAATTTCTGCTTCAAAAAGTTCCCCATAAGGCACCACCATTGAACCTTCTTAATAAGATAGAGAGATAGAGAGTTTGTAACATTAAACCAAATTGAAATCATTATTATTATCAGAATGTAAAATTGCAAGGATTTAAAGTCATGAACATTAAATTAATGAGTAGTAAGGGTTTACTTCAAATGCATTAAAGAGAAACATGACACTAACATATACATTTTCTTTTTCTCAACTAATAAGAATCACAAGTGATTTGAATGTGGCTGACAGCATGGCTAACTGTGCAACACCTCTCTACAATTAACATCATATATGGCTTACATTAATAATGTAACAATGTTATATCACAGCTGTGTATATACCTATATACTATCAGTATAATGATGAAAATTCAATAAACATTAGAAAAATACAAAAAAAAATATACATGCAAAAAACATGGTCTTCAAATACATTTGTCATGAACAACATACATATTTTATACCAAAAGGCCTCTTTCCCTTTATAAAGTAGGTGGCCAGCCAAGGTATGCACCTACCCCTCCACCCATTCAGTACCAACTGTTTTTCCTTTTATCTTAGCTTCTTGTGGATGAACAATCATCACTGCCCCCTGCCAATTTCCTGGGTCACAAGCAATGCAGTAATACACAGCATCTCCACAGCAGGGCTCATCATCCAAAGCTGGCTTACCCCTATCACTTCATTACATGGCAACCCTTCCCCTTCATCCATACATTAGTAATTAGAGAGGACAAGGAGAAATTCCTTTGGGCCATGTCAATTTATCATCCATTTACAATGAGTCTCCCCTCACACTTTTCTCTTACCCTCTCTTCCCTGTTCTTGGCCCCCTTCACCCCATCCATTCACTTCATTCTCAGTCTTCCCCTCAAGTTCACTCTGTCCACCTCTGCCTTCCACACTCTTTTTGCTAGTTTTCTTCACTCATTCTTTCTGTATACTCAAACAATCCCAGTATTCTTTGATCAACACTATCTGCCAGCTCCCTTTCCACCCCTGCTCTCTGCCTCTCATTTCTCACTCTATCCATCCTCATAACTCCCACCATACTTCACAAAACACTTCAACTCAAACACACTTAAATTGTTCCTTTATGCCCTCTCTAAATTCCAAGTCTGCCCCATACAATATCATAAGCACAATCACACCTTCATGGTCTTTTTTTTTCTGCATCTATCCCCAGATACCTATTTCTGACATTTTTCATTACCCTAGATCTTTACTTGCCTCTCTCTAGTTTGCCTACACCCCTGCTCCTCCATTTCCTGCAACGTGTGACATTAAATGCTTGAAACTTTCTACTTCCTCTAACCTCTCTCTTTAAAGGGGGTTTTACACAGTCAAACATGTTGGCCAACACATTTGACAACAGGATGTTTGAGAGTATGTTACATGTGAAAGGGGTAAACATGTTGGATCAACGTGCTGGACGGATGTCTGATCTGGTCCGACTTTTGTGGGCGGAGCTTACTCGTTCATGTCCATACATGAACGTCTGACCATGCACCAGTCTCCAACCATCATACATACTCAAATCTCGCAGAGGTAGCATCCATCTTAACAGCTCCTTCAGTGACAGACTTGCCGATTATTTCCAAAATGAATGATACGTGTGCCGTTAATGACAAGGACAGGGAAATTATGGTAGATTTCATTGACATATATAGGAAGCATATAGAACTGTGAAAGGTGAAATCGAAAGAATACTCTCATGGGAATTTAAGAAATAAAGATATAGATGAATTACATAGAAAGCTAAAAGAACTTGACTTTCAGTGCACGCGGGATGATGTAATGAAAAAATCAACTGTCTTTGTAGTTCTTTTAGAAGGCATGACAAGTTTCTGGTATAAGCCTAGATAAGGTGTCAGTTGTGATAAGAGCTGAAAATCTCAAGTCCTGCAGAGATCTGTCCGTTGCTAAAAAACGCAATGTTGCACTCAGCCATTCATGAGGGCTAATGGACTTTCTCATTACGGTGTCTTTACAATTAATGAATGGAGTGACCAAATTCAAAAGTTCTAAATATGTTGATTCATCCATGCACATACAATTGTGCTAATCATCTGGGTGTAATTTCAGCTCTTTCATTAAGTTGGTATGAGAAATGTGGTCCCTTTTCAGTAACCAGTCCTTTGTCCACTTTGAACGCTTCCTTTTCTTTTCGTTGAGGGCAATCACTATCCCAATTGCCATCACCTTGTCTTGAGTAAGGAAGGGACATGTTCCACCCCTTTGACTCCTCTTGGCACCAACTGAGGTTGTCTGTCTATTTGGTCTAAACGTGTAAAAACTCTTCAAACATGTTGTGTTGGAGGTTTGATGAGCAAGTTGGCTAACACATTTGATTGTGTAAAATCCCCGTAAAACTTACCTCCAACTCACTGGCACCCTCTTCTCTTGTATATCTCATCAACTTACTTGTACCCACATTTACTTTCAATTTTCTCTTGTCACATACAGTACTACCTCTCATTAACGGACTAAAAGGGGGGTAACGGTGTCCGTTGATGTGAATAATCCTTTGATTTGGAGTGGTTTTTGGGTGGCATAGTGATTGCACACACTAAGCAACAGCAACAAAAACACCGCAAACACAGCTAATTAACGTCCATTAATGAGAGGTCGTACTGTACTTTTTCAAACTCCACTCTAGTTGCCCTAGATTCTCCTGTGACCCAACAAGCACAGTGTCATCATCAAACAACTGGCTTACCTCCCACCTCCCACTTTCATTAACCATCTCCAAACTCCTGTACATTTTTTTATTACATTGAGTCCTCCTTATATGGTAATTCTTTATCCAGTAAATTCACAGTTACAGTATTTGGTAATTACTACCCTTAATTCTATTTACAGTAAGAAAAATTCACAGATATGGTATCTGTTCGTGTTTTGGAGGTAAAATTAGATATTTTGATGAGGAAAGAGCAGGGAGAAGGTACGAATGCCATAAGTCGAAACTTGGGTTCGGTATATGGTAATTTCAATTTGTGGTAAGGTTTTCAGGAACGCATGTGTACCGTATAATGAGGACTCACTGTATCACATCTGTTATTTCACAGCAAAAACAAGTTTATAATTTAATATTTTACATTTTTCCCTACTAATACACATCACAGTTGATTTGAACGTGTCCAACAACTTGGGTGACAATGTGACTCTTCTGCTATTAACCTCTTCAATAGTGATGCAATCTCCCAGTACTGTTGTCCCGCCAGGCATTTCTATTAAGCCCAGGGTGACACCCTTCCCTTAAATCAAACAGGCCTCAATCAAAATTCTCTTCAACTTGGGGTTCATCCCTTGGCTGAATAAAATTGTCTGTCACTCATAGGAAGAGAATCTATAGGACACATTACCATATTGAAGGTGTTAACATAATACATGGTTTAGATCTGGTGGTACATTTAAATGTTATATCTCTACTATGTATATAGCTGTATACTACCAATATTATTATTAAAAAGCAATAAATACCAAAGAAATGCAAAAAATTATACATGCAAAAAAGAAGACATGGTTTTCAACTACACTTGTCATCTACAATGTGCATTTTCCCCCCTTCATTATTTTCACCTCTTTTGCTCTTAAAAATATGAGAAGTTGGAACAGTGGTGGAGTGGGGGAGGGATACAGGAATTACCTCACATATCAAGAAACTCCATGTATCTGGATCCCCCATAGCCCAATTAGTGATGTATATTTTGTCTGCTAGTTCCTCTTTACACTCTTTTAATATACAATTTGTTATTTAATCCGGGCTCAGCGATTTTCTGACATTGAGGTTTATTATTTGATCCATTATTTCTTTCTGTGTTACTATTATTTCCTTCATATATATATTTACCTATTTGTATCTTACAGGAAGGGAAGCTATGCTCGTGGTGTCCCTTCTTTATATATCTCGCAGTGTCTAGTTTGCTCTTAAATCCGTGTATGGTTTTTGGTTTTGCAAACTGTTTTGTCCAGTTTGTTCCAGACATCCACCACTCTGCGTGGAAAACTTTTTTTTTCAGGTCTTTTCTATAACTACCCTTTTTGAGTTTCTTTCCATGTCCTCAAGTTGTGTTTCTCATGTGTGTGTATTTACTTAGTTGTATTATATGGGAAGGGAGCTATGCTCATGGTGACCCATCTTTGTATCTCTCAGCATCAAGTTTTTTCTTAAAATCTTGAATAGTGTTTGCACACAGTTTCTTTGTCCAATTTGTTCCAAGTATCTATCACTCTGTAAGGGAAGCTATTTTTTTCAGATCTCTTCCGTAATTATCTTTTTTTAGTTTTTTTTTCGTGTCCTCTTGTTCTTCCATTGTCCGATTTCAATAAGTCATTCTTATCTAAGATTTCCATTCCCTTCATAATTCTATAGATAGTCTCCTCTTTCCTTTCTTTGTTCCAGAGTTGGTAATTCTAATTTGGACAGTCTTTGTTCATATGTCATTTTGGAAAGGGTTGGTGCCACTTTTGTTGTTGCTCTTTGTATTCTTTCTAACTTCTTTATATTCTTTTGGGTACTAGGTGTCCATAGTGTTGCTGCGTACTTGAGTTTTGGTATTATTAGTGTAGTTTTTTTTTTTTTTTTTATCATTTCCTCATCCAGATAGGCAAATGGCACTTTTACTGACCTCAATAAATTATAGGTTTCTCTGACTATTTTATTAATATGCTTATCCGGTGTCATGTCATCACTCCAAGGTCTTTTTCTGAGTTTAGTTTTTTTACCTCTTCTTCACCAATTTTATAATCTCTCGATATTCTGTTCTTACTTTTTCCAAATTCCATTATACTACATTTCTTGATATTGAATTTCACTTCCCACTTTTAGGTCCATTTCCAGATCTTGCCCAAGTCTTACTTTCTTTAGTATTTTTGCGTCGTCTGCAAAGAAATTCATATAACACTCTACTCCTTCATCCATGTCATTTATGTATATAGCAAACATGATCGGGGCCAGTACTGATCCCTGCAGGACACCACTTATCACTTCTTCCCAATTTGAGAATTTGTCTCTAAATTTAATAACTACTCTCATTTTTCTCCCAGTCAGGAAGTCTTTTATCCATTCCAATAATTTTCCTCTGATGCCACCTATTGATTCTATCTTCCTTATTAGTTTATTGTGTGGTACCTTATCAAATGCCTTTTGTAGGTCCAGAAAGGCACAGTCTGCCCAACCATCTCTCTCTTGTATTATGTCTATTAATCCTGAGTAGAAGCAGATCAAGTTTGTTGTACATGATCTTCCTTGTCTGAATCCAAATCAGTATATTTTTTTCTTCCAAATGTTTAACCCATCTTTTTTTGATGACCTTGTGTAAACCAGTGTGTTACATATTCTTTTGACAGTAAACAAGCACTTATATGCATGATTATCCCAAAATAGAATATATATCATATAATTACAAAATCATTAACTTATGATTACAGAATATCAAAATGTACATACATATATCAAAATTCATTTTCTCCCTTATAAGGGAGGTGGCTGACTAAAAGCATATACCCATCCTATGTCCTTCACACACCCAACCAGACACCCATCCACTGCCCCCCTCATCTTGGCTCCTCATGAATGTCAGGTAAGAGGCAATGCAACAAAACATAGCATCACAGTAGGGCCAAACAGCTGAAACTGGTTTAGCCATACTGCTTCATTACATAGCAACCTCACACCCCATTCATTCATTCAAAAAATGCAGGGCAGACAAAAAGAATTCCCTTTGAGCTGCATCAATTCCTCATCCATTCACAACCACTCTCTACTCACACCTTTCTTGCCCTCTCCCTTCCCTGCTCAACAAGCATTTCTCTTGCCTCCAATACCCCTTTTGCTCCATTCATCCACCTTATTCTTGGTCTTTCCCTCAAGTTCCCTCCATCCACCTCTAATTTCCACTCTATTTGTCAGTCTTTGCTCACCCATCTTTTCATATGCCCATATTATTGTAGTGTTCTCTGCCTCACCTCCACATTTCTCACTCAATCCATCTTCAGGTCTCACCATAATTCTTAAACACATATAGGCTCTTCCATTCTGTCTCCTTCAAATTCCGAGTCTCTGCTCCATAAAATGTCATAGGTTCGATTGCCCCTTTGTAGTCTTTATGTATTCATCCCCAGATACCTATTTCGCATGGCATTTTTCATTCTCCCCATTCATTTATCTGCTTCTCTTACTCTATAAGTCACCTTCACCTTCATCTTCACCATTCTCTGCTACATATGACCCTGGAGTCTTTACTTCTCACAGCCTCCCTTTAAACTCGTCTCTAACTCACTGCCACCCTCACCCTTTATATATCTCATTACCTTATTTTTGCCCACATCTACTTTCAGCTTCCTTTCACACAAACTCCCAAACTATACCATTAACTGGCTAGATTTACCCTCCAACTCAACTAAATCAGTGGAGTCCAACAAGGTTAAGCATTAACACGAAAAATACACCTTATATATTATATTAATGAGAGTAGTACACTTTCTTCTCTTGGATAGCAGGTCTGCCACTTACAGGCACACATCTTTCTCAAACACAGGAGTGGATTTTCTAACAAAATGCATAATACCAATGAACAGTACACATTTCTCAAAACTGGCAAAGAAGGATGTTGAATATTACAAAATAAAATAATAATGGTCACATCTGTGACCCAAGCTGATTTTAAATGGACATGATCAATTTTTTTATCTGTGAACCTAACCACTCTTCAATATGATCCTATACATTTGAGTCACCTGTTAAATTATGGATAAAATTTCTCTAGCTTTTTGCAGTTAATATTCTCTGTTGATGAAGGAATATGATTTTCTGCCCAGCTTGCAATATTAATTTTTGTTTGTCAGGTCCCTAACAAGAGCTTTTTTTGTATAACTATCACTACCTCTATTATACCTTGTTCTTTTTATCTATTTACTTATTTATTCATTTTTTAAGCTAACAATTTTCTTTCATAAATTGCACTATTTTTTATACTTGTTTTGTGGACAAAGGAGTTATGGAAGTCCTGTCAAAAAATTTAATCTCCTTCATCCCTGTGATGATACATGGCAAAATAAATGTAATGTAATTTCCCAAACTTGTTTGAAGGAATTAAAAGAGAATTCTCAAAATATTTTAGTCTCAAATTTTTTTGGTAAATTTCCAGAAATGTGCAAGTACAGGTATTTGACATGAAACTTACATTGTGCAATAGCTCCTAACCTAACCACTCCATAGAAATAATGGATCTTTTGTATGCAAAATTGGAGAAAAAAAAAAGTGAAAAATACATTTCTTTTAGTGAAACTGAACCAAGAATTTATTTTGCTGTGTTTAATCCAGTATTGATGGGGCGGGAGAGGAAATGATAAATTTTTAGTTGTGCATACCTACACTATATAGCAATAGAAAATTAATCATTAATTTTGTAAATTATAATACATCAATATAATAAGCGGTTTTCTTGGCAGAAATCAATGACAAAAAATATGCTAAAACCAATTTACTAATGAACAAAGTCATGGTGGTTGAATGATACGCCATGTTTGTTTTGATAGATGCCGATGTCAAAGAAATGAAAGGAAGATATATTTGTATTCTAACCTAACTTACCTAAACTACTCAACCTAACCTAACTTAACTTACCTATGTAACCTAACTTAACTTACCTATGTAACCTAACCTTTATTTAGTAATTCGGTACCTCAAATTTTAAAGATCATCCGAGTCGTTGTCATCGTCATGGATGCTGATGGCCTGATTATTATTGTACCTCGGCAATTAACAGACAACGGCAGAACCTCGTGTTTTCTCATAAAGTCCAAGGAAGCCCTATTATAGGTAGGTCAAACACCACCAGAGGCGCCACCGTCGATGACGAACACAATAGCGCGTCATTTTATGCGCACGCCACGCAAACGGCCAAATTTACATACCGCCGGAAATTTCATTCATACAAATGTTATGCGAGTGTATTTACTACAATCGTAGTAAATTTCAAACAATTACATCATCAGTTATATGTCGGTACATAAAAACAAAAGATAAACATGGCGGCTTGCATTCAGCAGTAAATCAAAAATTGGTTTATGTTTCAGCGTAAAAAATGAGCTAAATAAATTCAGAGTTGTGGCAACTAACCAAAATAAAGGAAAACTACTAGTCTCGCGGATTATTCTAATACCAAAATAAAGGCAGCGTGTTACGGTAGAGCTGAGAAATCGGTGGTTTTAATTAGTTTTTTTCTATCGGGTCGGATTATCGGATAACAACATCAACATTCATCCCGCCATCTTATCTATCACTGGTGGTATGGATCAAACTTCACTCTATTAAATTTCTTACTATTATGTTATTAGTGTAATAGACTTATAGTTGAATTAATTGAACTATTTTCTTTAAAATGTGATTTTCATGTACCCGGTAATTTGATCAAAGAGTAGTTACGTTTTTATCCTTCGTAATATTACGGACCACAGCTACGATTCGTCCTGCCCGCTATCTATGATCACTGGTGGTATGGATCAAACTACACTATTAAGTTTGTTACTATTGTGTTATTAGTGTAATAGCTTGCATATAGTTGAATTATTCAAACTATTTTCTTTAAAATGTGTGATTTTCATGTAATTTGACGGTATTCGTAGCTGTGGTGGGTAATTTTGCAGAGGATAAAAACGTAATTCTATGATCAAATTACATGGAAATCACACATCTTAAAGAAAATAGGTCAAATAATGCAACCATATGCTAAATTTTTATATAAAATTGTGCCTGTCAGTAAAAACCGTCATTGTTTACGTTTGATCGGCGATTAGTCAGACCGCACGTTTCGGCCCGATTTCCTGGGACAAAATAGGCCCGATTTAATTCCATTCAAAATGCAATATCTCGAGAACTAGGACAGGTAGATGGATAATTCAAATTGCATTATAATCATAGCAACTTTTTGCATCCCATGAGAACTACTTCAGCTCAAATATCAGGAATTTCATTTTCATGTTGACCTAGCTATTATTAACGTCACCTGTAGTTGGAAAATACCCAGTCCACAATGTGAAAGCCATCGTCTAACTGACAGTGACTGGACTGGATAGATGACATCACAGCATCCGTACCGTATCCTAACAGCTTCATTCATTAGTAGATATGTTTGTAGTAAGGTTTTTTGTTATTTATTTCCTCCAAGAAAATTGCATACTACATTCATGTATTTTAATTTACAAAAGTTATATCTAATTTTCTAATGCTGTATCGCATAGGTGTGCACAACTAAAATGATACTGAGGAAACTGCTTTTATTAATGGGGACTCCTGGATTAATGAGCCTATATGAACAAATAAACTAACTCCCCATATCTATTCACTCTTTACAATTGGTAAAATATAAGTGTACCACAAAGTCAACACACTTCTTTGTAAGTATATAGTTGTGTACATGTGTATTAAATGGCGTTTGTATCAATATGAAGTTTTTTTCTGACATACTATACTGGATAAAAAAAACTAGTTTCTTTAACTGTTTGTAAACAATTCTTAAACTTGCAGGCAAAAAGTGAGGAAGTTGAGTCAATCGTAAACACTTAGAAAAACTGGCAGCAAGAAAGTGAAACACTTCCAAAAATGCATCTTTGACAAAAACTTGCTGGGAAAAGTGTTCGTGTGTACAGGTTCTAACATTTAGCCTTCACACTACGGACTATTGCCCAAACGGGGGACTACACACCCTCTCTCTCTTCTGGTTTCACCTACACTTGTTTTAAGCACTTCTGTCAAATCAGAGAATATTCCCTTCGAAACTGTCATCCGCTATGATTAGTGTTGAATCTCTTTAACAAAAATAAAATGAAACATCAAATAATGTATTATCTTACTTTTCCTTTTTGGAAGAACTCAACAAAACCTCCTAAGGCAGCCATGACTCAACCCAAAACACTACATTCGAATGTGGCCATATGATAACACTGAATTACATTTTGTTTATAAGTAAATCACTGTTTATCTTGACGACTAAATCTTATATACATGATTGACAACAAATTATGATATCATATTTCTCATGAAATGAAGATAAATATTTATTTAGTTTTAAATTTTGTGTACAAAGCATTAGAGCTACAATTATAAAGAAGCCTTTATGACTCGTACGAACGATGCTTTTCGTTATCGTCTGCATGTATGTTATGATCATGACGGGAAGGACGTCACAACTGAGATAAGCAGATTACAACATTCATTTGTGTATGTTGCTGTTTCTTTTTCTCTTTGGCATATGGCCCCAGAATTGTGTACTTACTAAATGGACCAGCAGTTCATAAAAGAAGTATATATAAGATATTATATAATATCAAATCTGACAGGCAAGCTTTTTTCCTGTATTACGTGCTTGTTGATCTGTGACTGTATCATGATCACAATAAATAATCAGTTTTCTTGAATTGGATACAGGCAACAGAAAAGCTAGGATAACAATAAAGCTTGAAATCAGTATGATTTTATGAAAACTACATAAAAGGTTTCCACGGAATCATCAGGAGTGTGTAACATATAGCATTACATGGTGTTGCATGAACCAATTTAAAATTTCTTCAGAAAGTGTTTAAAGTATGATTTCCTGTTTACTAATCTTTCTCACAACAATGGCAAGTACTGGGATAACTTATTCCATGCAATTGTTCTACATTTAAGTCAGCTTTCCTCAAATAATAATAATAAATATTACTTTGTGTTTTACTGGCTGGAAACCTGTGGACCCATAGATGATAGTGGCTGCTTTTGGTTCTTGGGTACTCTCAAGGTGTTTCATTATTGGGAACCATTTGAAAAAAGCTACTAGCTGACAGCTTTCCTTGTGTATGAAACTAATGCTGAAGTTGATAGAAATATTGATATAAAGGACCAAACAATAAAAAAAATATATCAAGGATAATTGCAAGCTCTAGTATTGGCCAGCACAAAGATGTACTAATCACAAAGTAAACAAGGGCAAGATTTTTTTACCTAAATCCCATTTTGAGATCTTGGAATCCTCTCCACCTCATCCTTCACTTAATAGGATCTTGAAATGTAATTTGGAAGCATCCTGAAGGAAAATTAACTCATCACCACATGGTATCCCTGGGTTTAGCTCCCATTCGTGAGTTGATGCCAAGAATTAAGCATTAACAGACTGACTACATTTAGTTACTGTCAAACTTTTCTCCTACTACCTATTTCATTCTTCTACTTGACAACAAAATTCCTCTGATAATGGTGCATGATGGTCAGTATAGAAAGTGATCTCTGAAAACCATTAGTCACAACCCATTTAGGTGGTGCAGGCCCAATGGTTGCTATACAGTGGGATAAGAGGCACTACAGTTCAGAATCAGCCTTTATGACTGAGCCATTTTTAGGATCCACCCTACTCATCCCACATGGAGAAACTAGAAAAACTACCTCAAATGTGGCCCCCTCACCTAAATCTGGCTAGATAGCCAGCCCAGCAAGATCACCCAGATATGGCAGAAATAACTATAGTGATAATGATATAATACATATGTACATATACCAAAGGCTTTTTCCTCTTACAAGGGAGGTAGCCAAAGTCAAAAGACATGAATCCACACCCACCCATTTCATCCCCACATACTCCACTCCCATTCACCACTCCTCCCTCTTTTCTTGGCTCATCCTGGATGACGGGTCATCCCTGCATCTCACCTACTGCCCTGGGTCAGAGGTAATGCAGCAAGACACAGCACATCCACAGTAAGGCTGCTTCATTTAATTGGTGATCGCCCTCTCCATCCCCTCATGCAGAAAAAGAGAAGATGGGGAGGAATCCTTTTTGAGCTGCATCAAAATATCATTCACACATACTCCATAACCCCCCCATCCCCCATCCACTCCTTTCCATGCATCACAGCATCATCCATACACAACCATTCTCCACTCACCCATATCTTCTGCCTTCTCCCTTTCTTCCTTAACAGACATACCCCTCTTTCCCATTACCCCTTTTACCCCATCCATCTCATCATTGATTGCCCCCTCATGTTCACTCCACCCTCCTCTGCCTCCCACATTTCTTTTACTAATCTTTCTTCACTTACTCTCCATATGTCCAAACCATCCTAATACTCTTTCATCAACCCTATCTCCCAACTCCTTTTCCACCCCTGCTCTCCTCCTCACCTCCTCATTTCTCACTTTATGCAGCTTAGTAACCCCTACCATGCTTCTCAGACATTTCATCTCAAACACATTTAAACTCTTTCTCATGTTCTATGTTCCTGCTCCATACAGTGCTGTCAGCCTAATCACCCCTTCATAAAATCTCCTCTTAGCATCCATCCCCAAATATCTCTCATTACACTTTTTAATCCCCCAAGCTATTTATTTGCTTCTCTCAATCTACATTCTATCTCCGCTTCCACTCCTCCCTTTCCCACCACATGCACCCACAAGTACCTAAAGCTATCCACTTCCTCCAGCCTCTTTCCTTTAGTACTCTGTTCCAATTTGCTCTCAACCTCACCCCTTTAACAACTCATCACCTTACTTTTACCCACATTTATCTTCAACTACCTTCTTTCGCACACCTTCCCAAACTGTCACTAACTTCCTTAATTCCTCCTCTGATCCTGCTACAAAGCACTGTTGTCACTAAACAACAACTGGCTTATCTCCTATTTTTCTCCAATTTCTTTAACCATCTTCAATCCTTGGCCCATTACCCCTGCATTTACCTCTCACACCACCCCATCCATATATCCATGGCAACATGACACATCCCTGGTGAAGTCCCACCTTTACCTCAAATCATGCACTCTCTCCATTTCTAATTCTAACACCGGCTCTACTACTCTTGTAAAAACTCAACTGTTCTTAACAGCTTTCTTCCTATCCCATATATCTGCAGTATCTCTCACAGTTCCTTCCTGTCGACCCTGTCATAAGCCTCTTTGAAATCCATAAAGGCCCAAATAACATCCTTACATTTTCCTAAAACTTTCTCACATATGTGTCTTACCACAAAAATCTGATCCACACAACCCATACCTTTTCTAAGCCCACACTGTTCTTCTCCAATTACTCCCTCAGTTCCTCTCAACCAAAACCCTCCCATAAGCCTTCCCAACTACACCCAACAAATTGATCCCTCTAAAACTACTACTACACTCACACTTGTCTCCTTTTCCCTTGTAAAGTGGAATCATACGGGCACTCTTCCAGTACTCTACTCTCATTTAGACAAGCATTAAACAACCTCACCAGCCAGTCCACCATCACTGTACCTCCCTTTTCTAGACACTCCACATGACACCCATCTAACCCAGGTGCCTTACCTGCTTTCATCGTTTTAACAACTACTTTCACCTCATCTTTTCTTATTTTTCCTCCATTTTCCTCATTCATCACTGTCATCTTTTAGTGTCAACTACAACTACCTCTCCCTCCCTGTCACATTTAACTTTTCCTCTTTACTTGATTTGCCTCCCCTTCCTCTTTTAATTTCCTTCCAAAACATCTTTTTATTACTTCAAAAATTTGTCATACTCTTCCCCCATTTCACATCTGCTCTTTTTTATCTTATGCTTTACTTCTCTTCTCTTTTCTTACCTCTCATCCTATTTTGTAACCAATCTGTGAATGCTCGTTCCTTCTCTTCTACAACCTTGTTCCACACACCATCTTTGCACACTGTGATCTCCTTGAAACTTCCCCATTCCTCCTCCACTCCTAGATCTACTCTATCCTTCACTTCATCCCACTCATCTCTCAGCTTCTTCTTGTACTCCTCCTTTTCTTTATCATTTAAGCAATTTACTCAAAGCATCTCCCTACCTTCTGTCCTTTTCCTCTTTCTCCATCTATCCTCCACTCTCAACTAATCTTCCACCAAAAAATTATCTGATATTCCCCCATTCTCTCCCCTTAACATGTACATCTAAAACTCCTCTCCTGATTAACATTATATTGTCCATTAAAGCCCTATCTACCACCCTCTCACATGTGTACTTGTGCCTGACTTTGTTTCCTAAGCACTGTGTTAGCTATCACCAATTCTTTTTCCAGACACATCTCCACCATCAACTCTCCACTATGGTAATAATGATACTAACCAAACAACAACAGGGAGAGACCAACAGCCCTCCCAAAACCAAAGTCAACTTCATGATAAACCCCTCCTCATTTACAGAACAGACATGAACATCCCTTTAGGTTGTGCCATTTCCCCATCTATTTACAACTTTCCATTTACTCTTATTTTTTTGTGCTCTCTCCTCTTTGTTTAACAGACAATTGTCTTGTTTCCAGTGGCCCCTTTACCCAGACCATCTACTTCATTCTTGGCCTTACCTCTATGTTCCCTTCACTTACTTCTGCTTTCCACACTCATTTTGCTGGTCTTTCCTAACTCATTCTTTCCATGTTCTCTTTCCACCCCATCTCCATGTCTTCTCACTCTGTTCATCCTCATAACCCCCAACATACTTCTAACACTTTATATCAAACACAATTAGGCTCTTTCTGCCTCCTTAAAATTCTAAGTTTCAAATCCATATAGTGTCATGGAAACAATCACTCCTTTGTAGTCTTCTCTTTTCATTCATCCCCAGATAAACATTTCTCATGACACTTTTAACACCTTTAATTATTTTCTAACTCTAATTCACCTACACCTCCATTCCCTGCCATATGTGACTCCAGATACTTAAAGTTCTTTATTTCTTCCAGCTTATTACTCCTTAAATTTACCTCCAACTCTCCACCACCATCACCTTTGTATGTCTCTTCACATTAATTTTGCCCACATTTACTTTCAGCTTCCTTTTCACACATACCCTCCCAAATTCTGCCACCAACTGACTCACCCATAAGTGCAGTGTCATCAGCAAGTAACTAGCTCATGTCCCACTTCCCTACACTCTTGCTAACTCAAAACCCCTCCCCAACATCCCTGTACCCATCTCCTGCATATACACACTGAACAATCATGGTAACATTACAGTTTAAGCTTAGCCTGACCTTTCTCATCATTATCAATCCATCTGTATACTAAAGGCTTCTTCTCCTTTATAAGGGAGTTAATTAGCCAAGGCATGCACCCACCCTCCACCCATCTGTGTTTCCCTTTTAAAAATCTCTTGGCTCCTTGTGGATGAAGAGCCATCCAGCACTTCCCACCCACTTTCTGGATCAGAACCAGTGCAATAACAATAATAAGGATAATAGCAATAACAGATAGTTTCATTTGGTTTAATGTCACAGACTACCACTCTGAAAAGACTAGGATGGTAATGCCTGGCTTTTTTTTTTTTTTTTATAAGATCTCTTCTATAACTATCCTTTTTGAGTTTCTTTTCATGTCCTTTTGTTTTTATTTTATCCCACTTTAATAAGTCTTCTCTGTCAAGGACTTCCATGCCTTTCATGATTCTGTAAATGGCCAGTAGATCTCCTCTTTCTCTTCTTTGTTCCAGGGTTGGTAGTTCCAGTTTAGACAATCTTTGTTCATATGTCAATTTTGAAAGTGTTGGTGCCATGAAAATCCATGTGAACCAGTTGTATAGACACGGTAAAGGGAACATGGACTGGAGGTGAAGCTTTTATTCCTGACGTTTCGTCTAATGACTTTCTCAAAGGAATGAGCATACTAGAAACATACAGAGTTTATAAACCCGCCTTATGGCTCAAGGGGGTGTGCGAGCGTATAGCGCTGTGTTCTGATTGGCCCGCTGAGACAGCCAATCACGAAGCGCTATATTCGCTGAAGATTTGGCCCAGGTGAAGCTCCCAGCCTTATTGTTGATATTCGGACGAGTGGTGATGTACGCAGCTTCTATAGATTTTCTGGTCTTCTTATCCATACCTTCGTGTAGAATCTCGGCTCGGATCGATAGTGGGAGGTGCCCAGAATCGTCAACATGCACCACCATTGCGTTGGTGAGTCTATGGTGACGGAGGTCGGCCTTATGCTCCCTGATTCTAGTGTTAAGGCCCCTCTTAGTCTCTCCGTAGTATGCTTTATCGCATGATGTGCATGGGATCTTATATACGACGCTGTCTTCTCTCCCCCTCATCTTAGTCCCGCTTTTTATCATGTCACCAATCTTCGTTCCCGATGTTACGGCTGCTTTAACTTCCGTGCTCCTGAGCATTCTAATAATGTCTCCTACCTTCTCAGAGTTAGGAAGCGCCATGTATGATGTTTTTGTGGTGGCGTTGCCTTCTCTTAACCTGCTTGTGTGGATTATTTCTTCCGCTCTTCGTCTTAAGCTCAGGACTAAGCCCTTGGGGTAGCCAAGCTTCAAGAAGGCCGCGATGATGTATTCGATTTCCTCCTCCAGGAATTCCTCGCTGCATATCCTGTAGGCACGCAGGAAGAAGCCCATGACTACCCCCTTTTTCGTCCTCTCATTGTGTGCCGACAGGTAGTGTATGAAGTCGTCACGGTTCGTAGGCTTTCTGTAAACCCTGAACAGGAGGCCCTCAGTTGTCTTTATTAACAGGGTATCCAGAAACGGAAGCTTTCCCTCTTCTTCCTCTTCTATAGTGAATTGGATCTGCGGATTCACTCTATTTAATTGACTCCTGACGTCATCCAGGTCTGTCCTGTTCGGAGCGATTATAAGAACATCGTCCACGTACCTGAGCCATATTGCCCTCCTTCCTATGATATGAGAGTAGTGGTCCTTCTCTTGGACCTCCATGAAGAGGCAAGCAGCCACGGCACTCAGAGGTGACCCCATTGCAAGGCCACTGTGTTGAAGAAACTCCTCTCCCTCGAAGGTGAATGAACATGGATACCAGCTTCATGAAGTCTCCCCTGGGCAGCGGCAACTCCTTCTCGTCCATGTTGATGACCACTCTCCACACTGCCTCCAGAGCGCCATCTGTGGGAACTTGTGTGAATAAGGATTTCACATCATAGCTGGCCATTTTCTTGTATCTCATGCTTGTCCCCTTTAATCTGCGTAGCAGGTCCTCTGAATTTCTTAGATGAGATCCACTTATGGATCCCATGGCTTTAGATAGGGTCTTGGCCAAAACCTTCGTTGGTCACTGGGGGACACTGACGATCCCTGATGTGATAGACCTCATGGGGACCCCTGGTTTGTGGGTCTTGGGAAGACCCCTCATTGTTGGCGGGCGAGGGTCCTCCTCGATTAGGTGTTTTAGTCTGCGTCCCTTCTCCGAGCCTCCCAAAATCTTTCTCACCTTACCGTTAAAAATCATAGCTTCCTCCTTGGCGTGACCTGGACGTTTCTTCGTGTACGTGTCTTCATCTTCCAACAATTGCTCCATCTTCCTCACGTAATCTGCTTTGTCCATGATCACGACGCCGCCCCCTTTGTCTGCTTGTGAGATGAAAATGCTGTTGTCCTTACCGAGTTCCTTCAGCGCTGAGATGTATCTGTGCGGGAGGGATCTCGAAGTACTGCATAGCCCTCTCTGCCAGTACTACCTTCCTTAACCTCTTCAGTATGGGCCTTAAATCTTGCGGGCAGCAGCCGATGCTAGCTGTACGACATGTCGTAATAATACTCGCATCATAAAATATAGTCACCGCTTATATCGATCGTTCTCTCTTTCACCCGTGAATTTTGATAACCATAGAAAATGTGATTACAGACAGTTTAGGGAGAATGTCATTACGGAGGGGCAACTACAATAAATATAATCAAGACGCCGATATGGCAGCGTCGCGTATCCACTTGCTCCTCATGACGCCTACGTATCTGGCACTGTATGGAAGGGGTTAAAAGGGGGAAAAAAGCCTTTGGCATATGTATGTATATTGTTTTCTTCCAGATGTTTAGTCCATCTACTTTTGATTGTGCCGACAGCATTGTATGGGGCAGAAACATGGAACATACATATACCAAAGGTTTTTCCCCCTTACATGGTAGGTAGCCAAAAAGCAAAGATATAAAATCCACTTTCTCCCATTCCATCCCCACATACTCCACTCTCATTCACCCCCCTCCCTCCCTCTTATCTTGGCTCCTCCTGGATGATGGGTCATCCCTGCATCTCTCCCACTGCCCTGGGGTAGAAGCAGTGCAGCAAGACACAGCACATCCACAGCAAGGCAGCTTCATTTAATTGACAACCTCTCATGTAGAAAAAGAGAAGACGGAGAAATTCCTTCAGGCTGCACCAATTTATTATCCACACATACTCCCTCACCACCTCCTTTCCATGCATCATCCATACACAACCATTCTCCATTCACCCCTATCTTATGTTTTCTCCTGTCCTTCCTCAACAGACATTCCCCTCTTTCCCAATGCCCCTTTTACCCTATCCATCCATCCGTCTCATCCTTGGTCATCCCCTCATGTTCACTCCTTCAACACCTCTTTTACTAATCTTCCTTCACTCATTCTTTCCATGTGTCCAAACCATCCCAATACTCTTTCATCAACCCTATCTCCCACCTCCCTTTCCACCCCCATTCTCCTACTCCTCATTTCTCACTCTATCCAGCCTAGTAACCCCGATCATACTTCTCAGGCACCTCAGATATAATATTTGCTTAATGTTTATTAATTTGTTAATGTTTTCTCTCAATTGGAAGACACAAGGTACCCAGCAATGTCTGCCAGGTTGTCCCCTTTTCATCAAACTCTGGTTTATCCATGTTAGAACTTTAAATCATTCTTGATCTCGTATAATTCAGGAAAAAATTCTGCTTTGGCTAAAATAACTTCAGTACAACTAGGTGTTCTGATACTACCTCAGTTACTGCCATAGTTTTGTGTGTCCCCTGTATGATAAATATATCTCATATTTGGACTTATTTCACTGTTCATGAATAAGTTAATCTAAAGCCATCTTGTTCATTTTCTATCATATCTAGTTCAGCCTTCAGTATCTCCTTGTTTGCTACATTGTTGCAGTTTTTATCTATCAATATTTTGATGTCTTTTTTTCTGAATCTAGTTATGCATGCCTCCCACCCTTACCATGCATAATAAAGGACTTGTATATAAAAACTAGAAGGTAAACTAAAACAATCTGCATAGAAATTGGATTTTACTGAATGCAGAGCTCATTCTGATCTTGTTTGTTCTAGCTTGAATACAGTTGATGTCCTAAAGAAACCCTCTCAGCTGCAAAGTAAAATGGTGTTGATGACCTCGAGGAATTATCTTCTGAAACTCCTGAAATGAATAAATGCAAGCTTCTGCATTCTCAGCATGAATTCTGGAAAAAGAAACACTTACTTTAAGGAGTGTCATTAGCTATAAGCTAAGTACATATATACCAAAGTGCCTTTCCCCCTTACAAGGGGAAGGCTGGGTCAAAGCATACAACCCACCCACACCCATTCATCACCCCTCCTATCTTGTGGATGAAGGGTCATCCCTGTCCCCTGCCACACCACTCACATCAAAGGCGATGCAAGGAGACACAGCATCTCCACAGCAAGGTACAACAATCACTGGGTATGGTCAGCAGAAGGAAACTCTAATCATAGTTTACAATTTGTTCTTGAGATCCACACTCAACCATCTTTCCACAACATAATTCCAAACAATCAGGAAGACAAACAAGACACCTTAAAAACAATACAAAAACACTAAGAATAATAACAAGATGCACTAGTACCACCCCAATGGAACATCTGCATACAGAAACCAAAATCCTCCCCTAAGAACATCACATGAAAATAATAGATACACTGTTCCATGCAGGAGCCACCCTTCACTGTACTCACAATTCCATTACATCACATATGCACAACCAACTGAAAAAACACCAGCAGCATATTACTCTATGTACCCACAACACTTCCTGTAACAACAGTCCATCTATTCCCTTTATCCTCACCTCTCTACATGACTCATCTCCCTGCACTCTATACTTCCTTCTATAGTAACTTTCTATTTTCAAAATTCTCAGTCAAACACCTACTCCACCCCACATCTATTCTATTGGGTTCCTTCATCTTTGTTTTACTTCCACCCTCTTCACTCTATTACTCTCATTAATCTATTAATTTTTTCTTTGCAACCATATTTTTTTTCCACTACTACCCTCATCTCTTCACCCCACTATTCACTGCCTTTCCTTCTGTTCCCTATCATCCTCAACATCCTACACACTATTTTTCCACACTTTGGGATTTCCTCCTTGAAATAAATTTATATCCTTCCTCTACTCCAATTTCTTCATTTTTCACCATACTCCATACATCTCTCAGCTTCACCTGTTTTTTTTCTTTCTCATATAACTTTTTCACTTCTAGCACTTCTCTGACCTCCTCCCTTTTCTTCTTTTTCTATTTTACTTCCAATCTTAATCTTTCCACAAGATGATGATCATACATTCCACCACTCCCTCTTCTGAACACATTCTTGTCCAGAATTCTTCCAATCCTCTTTTAGGGCACTACACCATCATCCATTCATATCTTAACTACCCTCCCACCTACCACCCTGGCCTACATATACTTATGGTTATCTTTCTTAAACACTGTTTATTATCATTATTTTCTTTTCAATACACATCCCCAATATCTGTTATTGTTCCTTCCTGCCACACCATACCTCCCTACTACTCCATCTACCCACTCATCTACTCTAGTATTAAGATTCCCCAAAACCACTACATTCACATTATTCCCAAAACTCTCCAGAAACATTCATTTAAATCACCCCAGAATGTTTTTCCTTATTCACTTTTCTCACTCCTAGAACCACACACTCACAAACACTCCTTCATCCTGATCTTAGCTTTATCTACATCATCCTCAATAACATTCCCCTCCACTCCACCATGAACTTATATCTCATCACTTACCAACAGTGCTGCTCCTTCCCTCTTTTATCCTCTTGCCATCCTACCTACCATACTCCTAAACTCCAACTCACCTTACCCTTTCAGTTTCACTTCACTAAATGCTAACGCATCCATCTTTCTCCTCACAAACACATTAGCAACCTCTTCCCTTTCATTCTCATTTGTATCATATTCAAACACATTCAATGACCATATTATTTGAGTTTTGGTTGGAGTTCTCTCATGCTTTGAATTTACACAGGAGAAAAATATAAAGAGGGGAATCCCTAGTCACCTCATTCTGTCCCATTTAGTCACAGTCTATGACACGAGTATGGGCAGCATTCTTCTCCTACTATCACCACAAGGGGAAAGTAAATACCTACATAAATATAGATTAGTCCACATTTTCTTTTTCTTTGACCAAATTTGATTTACTGTATTTCTTTGCTTAGCTAATGAAACATAATATTACAAATCACTGAAATTTTGTTACTCATGATTAAGTAAGGTAATTTATAAAAGCTCTATATCACAACATGATAACAATATATTGATTATTGTCTCAAGTTTCATTGAGTGGAAAATCTGCAGCTCCACAGTGGCTCCAATGTTACTTGGGTCCTCCCACAGATCTCTGAGAAGAAACTTTATGCTGTTATCTGTGTTATACTAGTGTGGGACTGTTTCTTTGGTCAGCTCTCCATGTGTGAAAAGGTATAAGAAACATGCTTGAAATTGATAGATATCTTGGGCCCAGTCTAAAGACTGTGTCAGCCCCTCATGGTTGCATCTGATGGAGATGAAGGGGTAGACAAGTTTAGAAAATGGCCAGCTATTCTGTCTATCTTGCAGGACCACCACAAACAGATACCAATCATTGGTAACTGCCACAATATTAATGCTTGGAATAAATACATGCAAATACCAATTACCCTTGGCTTTAGTCTATGCTCATCATGACTTCGGCAGTTGGTATCTTCTTCAGCATCTGAACATGGCCGGTTACAGCATTCCTAAAGTGAGGTTGGGCAATTCCTTACATCATCTGCAATGAATAAAAATGAAGAGAATATTACATTTCTTATGGTCTTGGTACTAAGATGAGTGGCCTTGGCTGACTACCTCTCTTGTATGGGGAAATATGCTTGTTGGTAAATAGGTAAGCAAATCTAAGCAGGTGGAAATGTATCACCCTAACTACAGTGGAGCAAATGTCAGGCACCCTTACCCACCATGCAAGTCAGTTTTGTGGTGGGGAAGCTGAGAGAGACTTTAGAAGTGGTTATATATGTCTGACCCTCTCAAGCTAACCGATCAGCTCTTTGAAACAAAGGTGACCTGATATTACTCAGCTACACTAAAGCAGCCATTAGCCTCTTTAATAAGAGTCAAATTCTTGCAGGCAGCATCAGCTGCCTGATGTATGATGATTTGATGATGCATCACAATACTCACATTATAAAATATAAAGTTACAGCTGTATTACTTGTTCTCTTTCACCCTGAATATTAATAACCACAGAAAATATGATAGAGCCAATTCACAGAATATGGGGAATACTCAGCTACAACTACAAAATAGATATAACCAAGACTCCAATGCCAGCATCCTCATATACTCACTCACATCTCATGATGCCTATGCAGGTGTCATTGTATGGAAGGGGTTAAGGTTGGAAGGAGGGATAAAATGTATTAATAAAAAAAAATAATAACACAATAAGAAATAAGACTAAAATTAATAATGAAGTGGCTACCTAGAAAACTTCTACCTAAGGAAGAGCTAAATGATTTTCAATGACACATACTAGGCAAATATGGTGGAGGTGGAGCATGACCAATATTTTTTTTTTTTTTTTTTTTCTTTTTCAGTGGTCACACAATTGAATACTTAAATAAAAGATAAATAATCAAGGCTATAGAGGAGTGAAAAGACTTGCTGTTTTGATGACAATATCAATGAAAAAAAGTATACAAGTGATTCTATGAACAAGAGGCATGAATACCAGGGCGTTAGAGATGGACACCATGTGGTGTCCACTAGATTTTATTCTAATGTATGACAGTTATGTCATTAATCAATGGGGCACTTGTTTGTCTGTTCTCCCAGCACCAATTCTGAATGGTTCGTGAGAATATGGATTTGATGATGGATAATTTTTTACTGATCCAGTTTATACCCAACTTAATCTAACCTAACCCCCTACTCCAGGCAAAATGCAAATTCTTTCTTCAGGATGTTTACATCTTCCTAACAATCTCTTCTATCCAGGGATGCTCTTATAGTGGCAATGGCTCTCTATGAGAACACATGAACAAGTGCTCAAAATGGGATCTTTATCAATCATGGCATCATCTTATTCAAGTTCACCCCCTAAGTTAAATAAAATCTAGATTTGGGGTAATAACTATTTATGCAGTAAGATATTAAGGATTTTTGTTACACTCCTACAGATCAATCATACAATGATTTTTTGAATCGCCATTCAAATAATGAATAATGATCACTACTTCTATTAGTCCTTATTTATGTTACTGTCCTTAATACTCTTCTATATTGCCTCTTTTGTGCAATATTGTTCCCAAGGATAGAAGAACTGATCATTTTCAATAAAATACAAATTCTAGTATTGGCAAAAATAAGTTATGAGGACATAACCTGGGTCTCACCATAGCCATGATTAATAAAGGAAATTGGAGACAGGAATGTGGGAATTGGGTAAGGGGGACAAAATGAGAGGACTTTTGAGATGGTATTGTGTATGGCAAGTATAATTCAGCCCCCCCCCCCCAAGAAAAAATCCAATTTCCCTAAGTATCTTACAAGTTATAAACATTACATATATGCTATACCTTAATGAAGCTGCTGGAGTTGTCCCATTTACACATCAATAAGGTACATGGCAGTGGAGGTGCTTATAGTTGTTATGATGACAAAATAGGAGAAGATGAAAGAAATGAAGGTTCCTTTAACACCCAAGTGTCTTTCATTTAGAGGTTATGTTGATTTCTGTCCTACATACTTGCCAGTCATTAGACCAAGGGCAATAAGAGCTAAAAGAACACAAGTTATTTTGTCTCTTGGTGTTTTTCATGTTGTTGCATTGATTCAATTATTTCCCCACGAAGCTGTTTGAGTAACACTTTTTTATTAGCATCTTTCATATGTGGCTGTTGGTGCAAATATTTAAGAACTGTGTCCAGTGCCTCAACTGCTTCACAAGGGCTAACTCTTCTGTCAACTGGAAAAGATTTAACTTCTGATCTTCTTGAAGAATCTATTGGATGGGAGACCGAACCAGTACACTGGGTGCCACGCTGACCAGAATGATGATAATTTGTAGATGTATTTACTTTGTCAACAAAAGGTACCCAATTGGAATCATCATTGTCTATTTCCTCATAGTTGGGTAGTCTCAAAATTGCAGCCAGTTCTGGTGTCACTTCAATAACTTCTCTGATTTCATCTAAACCTCCCCCCTCCGGACTTGGTGGCTCCTCCTCTTCTTTCACTATTTGATCAACTTGACGCTTGAAATCTTCCATGGCTTCCAAGTTAACTGCAAGATGATCTCCCTTTGAATTTCTGGTGATGCCATGCCGAGATTTAAAACGATGAATCCATCCTGGACTTGCTGTAAAAGAACCATCACCACCAAGCTGTCCATTAAATTCCAAGGCTTTCCTCTGTAGTGCAGCACCACTTACACATTTGCCTTCCATACGTTGCTCCATAAACCATTCATACAAGGCCTCCTCCACTCCCAAGTTCTTTGATACTTTCATCATTTTCCTCTGCATCAATCCATCTCTACTTTCATTTTCACTCACAAATCTTAATATCTTTTCCGCCCCTTTCCGTAAATCTCTAACAGTGGAATACCCTAACTTGTACTCCATGGATAAATTCCTCAGAGTTTCTCCATTATGGATTCTCTGGATGATCTCCACTTTTTTCTCCAAGGAAAGTACACTTCTCTTTCTCTTTGTCCTACTCATACAACTAGGTCCTGACACTGACTCCATTCTGGATTCACAAACGGATCTCCTTGTGTTTAATAGAATTTGCAATTGACCCAATGGATCTAAGTACAAATGTACTTGATATATTGGTGCTCAAGAGCTGGTGAGGATGAAGTTCAATTAAGTCTTCCAGTTTTTTCATCTGTCCATAAGGAAACACTCCAATTATAACACATCTCTCTTCACATAAATGGCAAGACTTGTTATTAATAATGGTACAATTAACATATTTGAAGTTTAGCATGCTTTTCATTCATTTAATCCTATACTATTCAATACACTTCTTGAAGTCAGTGTCAACACTTCAGTAGATACAATTCTTGCAGACAATTACAGATCATTACCGATGTGATGTCACAACAGCTGACCTTGCTTGAGACCATATGCATCAAAGGTTGTGCCTTAATGAATTTCCTTGACAATATGTATGAACAAAGACTTGCCATTTCAGACGAAGCAAATGAGACGGAACTAAATTTATTTTGCTGCACCACTATTTGTCACCGTCTGATTTAGTATAAAACTGTAATATCATCACATTACGTTGACACAAAAATCTGCTTCTTTCTACGATCTGTTTTCGAACTGTCTGTGTTTTCGGCTTTTGCGAAATCCTCACCATTCTACATAAATCTACAAAGAAAACCGATCGCCAATATACATCTAGTCTTGTTTATATCGTATCCAATCAATGCAATGGATCTCAAAACAAAGTGCCCCAATCCTTCTGACATCTATTGAGATTTGTAGTCTACTCAACTTTGCCAATTACACTTTCTACAGACTACCCGAACTAATCGCCCTACGAGCCTCTCACAATGGCCAGTAATGGCCCGGCCTTTCTAATTTTCAACATGGTTTATATTTATTTTGTAGTTGTAGGTTGTATGTATAATGTTGTCTTACAGGACTAATATCATTCTTGTAATATCCGTCTTGAGATGATGAGTTCAATCTAAATATTGTAACCCTTGAGCAATTACATAAACTAAATTGCAATGGTAACTAGGCAACAATAGCACTCCGCATGATAAGAGATAAGTAGATAATTATCTTATGCTTGAAAAAATACCTCGCCCGTGTTTTGTACACAAGATCTAAGAATTTCTTGACCAAACACTATTTTAGAGAAAACTATTTGGTAACTATGAACTATGCTATTATATAAACACTGCTGCATTGATTTGAAAAATTGTATCTGAGCTTACGTAATCGAGAGCTTACCTAACAGTGAAGAAATAAGAATCAAGCTTCTTGTCGTGTTCCCCACCTCTAGGACTTGTTGTTGGATCAGTCTTACATGTCTGTCATAACAAGTTTTAAAAGAGGCTAATGAGGGCGCAGTTACTACACTCTCTGGGAGTGCATTCCAAAAGTTTACCACCAATTACCTTTCAAATTCTTTCTACAGTGTGTACGTTTAGACAACTTAAGTAAGTGACCCCTTAAGTTACTCGTGTTGAGGGTGAAGACCTTGGTGGAGGGGCCGTTGTCAATGCCGTGAAGCAACTTATATACCTGTATTAAGTCCCCCTCGTCCTCCTATCCTGAAGGGTCTGGATCCCCAATCGCTGGCACCTATCTTCGTAATTCAGGTTCGATAGTTCTGGCACCAATTTAGTGGCCCTCCTCTGCACTTTTTCTAAGGTCTGAATAATTCACCAGGTATGGAGACCATGCTTGTACCCCATAATCGAGAATTGGCCTGACCAAAGAAAGAGTGGCTCCAGGATTTCTTTATTGAGGATGGTGAAGTTTCTCTTTATGATGCCAAGGCGACTGTTTGCCCTGGCAGCAATCATTGCTACGTGAGCAGACAACTTAGGGTCACTCGAGATCACTATTCCTAGGTCCTTCTCTTGTGTAAATTTGTTTAGTAATGAACCCCTAAGTCGGTAGTCCGCCTGCTGATTCCTGTGGCCAATATGCATCGATTTGTATTTGTCTGTATTAAATGTTAGCAGCCTTTTATTACTTCATGTATCCAGGCGCTCCATATCCCTCCGGAGCGCCTCGACATCCTCTTCCGATGAAAGGGTGTTGTACATTTTCGCATCATCCGCAAAGAAGCGTACTGAGTACTCCAGATTGTTGACCAGGTCATTGATGTACACCAGGAAGAGACAAGGCCCCAATACATTACCTTGGGGGGATACCGCTCATGACTGGTAACCATCCTGATATTGAGCGTCGGATTGATACTTGATGTATTCTCCCTGACTAAACCCTTAGTCCACTGGAACAATCTACCTTCAATTCATGTTGCTTGTAATTTGATCAATAATCTTCCATGTGGTACTCTTTCAAACTCTTTCTCACAATCTAGATAATTAACGTCAACACTCTGCCCACTGTCGACAGCGTTAATAAAATCGTCCAAGTAGCACAGCATGTTGGTGACACAGCTCCTCTCTTCCCTGAGCCCATGCTGCGCACTCGTGATCAAGTTGTTATCGAACAGGTGTTTAACAATTACTTCCCGAATGATACTCTCCAACAGCTTTACCACAATGCTTGTCAGTGATACAGGACGGTAATTAAGTGGGTCAACTCTGCTTCGAATCACTGGGAACCACACCAGAGTCGATGCAGGACTGGAATAGGTAAAGGATTGGTTCCAATAGTATATCTAAGCATGCCCTGAGGACTACAGGTGATATGTTGTCAGGCCCTGGTGACTTGTCTTCCTTGAGTCCCTATCGTCGGCTCTCCAAATCCTCTCTAGTTACTATAAAATTGGTAACATTGGGGCCCTGGAAAACGAGTTCTGGAGCTGTGGGTGGTAGGCCCATATCTTCTCTCTCTCTCTCTCTCTCTCTCAAAAAAAAAAAAAAAAAAATGCCCTGTTTGTTGCCCGTGGTATTTCCTGGTCATTGTCCGTTATCTCTCCGTTGGTGGTTCTTATTCTATTGTTTTTCTCTTTAGCACTAGTCCTAGAATGAACGCATACCCAGAAGTGTTTGACATTATTACAGGAGCCCAAAGCTACTTTCTTCTCATTGTTGTACTTCGCCCTTCTCACTTCTCTTGTCACAAGGTTCCTCGCAGTACTGTACAGTGTACAGCTTCCGATGTGCCGTGGTCTTCCTCTCTCAGTATTTCTTCCAAGCATCCTGTTTCTTCCTAACCAATTTTGTCATTCAATGCTTCATCCACTTGGGTTTGGTGTCTCCTCTCCTGTTCTTGTAGAGTGGTACACATTTGTTAACAACTTCCCTGTAGATTTCCAAAAAACATGTCCCACTTTTCACTTGTTTTGTTATCAAGTAGTTCTTCCCAACTCAGTTCGGAAAACGGTGTTCTCATTCTGTTTTTGTCCGTCTTTTGGGGTCTCTCTTCTCGTCCCTAGGTATGTGTTCTGTCAGTAACTGAAATATAAAGACAGCATGTTAACTCTTCCCAAGTGGGGGAAAATTCTGTATATCATCCACTTCACAATCTGTCCTACTAAATATCATGTCCGAGTCTTGATGGGTTATCCAACTCTCAGTTGTGTCCACTCCCGCACGTTTGTGTCCACAATTTGTCACTTACTGCCTCCAGGAAGGTATTTGCTTGACCAAAATCTTGAGAACCATCCACCACCCTGCTTTCCTCCCATATAATATTTCCATAATTAAAGTCACCATATACCAATAATTGCACATCTTTGGTACACTTTTCACTTAAACTAAGCATATCACAGATAAGATCATTGTTACTGGTAGGGGAGGAAGTGGGTCTATAAATATTACCTAATATCAAGTTCTTTCCTCCATTCTTAAGTTCACACCAGATTGTCTCTTGCGCACTGTGTTCAGCAAGATTGGTTATTGTTGGATCATCTACAATGAGTGGTTTCTTTACCAAGATTGTTATTCCTCCCTCTGGCGAATTTTGTATAAATCTATCCTTTCTCACCACAGTATACCTGTTTGTGATTCCAACTTAACATATCGGGTCTGGTTTTAGTTTCTGTCAGGAAAGCGATATCTGGGTTTTCCCTACGTAATAGTTCTTCTGTATTTCCTGTGGCGAAATGATTTTCGCCTTGTGTTACCCTTCAACACTCTTCTAACCTCCATTTTACTAAAGTCTATTATCCACCAATAGGCATCCTCCTCTTCATTGTTTCTCGTTTCAGCAAGGGCAAGTAGTCTCTTTCTTTCATCCCTTTCATTCTTTGGCCTGTCTCTGAAGATTCGTACTTGCTTAACTACCGGGTCTTCAGACTTCTTGATGATCGGTGCAGCCCTATCCAATCTTCCTACAGTTTCAGGAATTCCGAAACGTACCCTGAGGAGTAGGGTGGCCATTTCCAAATTTCCAAAAAGGACACTGCATATCGATGATTACAATATACAGTAATATATATATATATATATATATATATATATATATATATATTTGTAAATAGAAATGTAGTAGCACATTTGTAGTCAAAAAAATTCGGCTGTTTTTCCAAAGGGCAGTGGACTGACATTATCTCACGCGCAGCAATAAATAAGCTAGTGCGGACTTTACATCCTCCCCCTCAATTATTCTTTATTCGAAGTTTATTCTTTCTCCGACTGTGGGTTCCTGTGTTATATATATATATATATATATATATATATATATATATATATATATATATAATATATATATATATATATATATATATATAACTGAAAGTGAATAATATTTTTCACTTCTAATGAAACCGACAAAAAACAAATACCTGTATTTATTACTAAGTTACAACACAAACAAAACCTAGTTGTATCCTCACCTTGGTTGCCAAACTCTTTGGTCCAGAGTTAAACAAAGTCTTTCTTTTCGGCATTTTCAGACTCCCTAACCTCATAAATTAATTGCCAAACCACACTGCACCGTGACCACCTCAGGACTGCAGCCCATTATAAAAGATGTGAATCACGCAATTACTCGTTCACAACATTGGCCCTGTGCAGTTCCTGTCTACCTCGGCTGGCAAGTTCCGACGTTGACCTTGGCCTGGGTACTCCCACATGATTTAATTGTACGGCATCATTGTATACCAATGGTTATTTATTTATTCATTTGCTTATTTATTCTTTATTAATTAATTCATTTATTTGTTTGTTTATTCATTTATTTTTGTCACACCCCAAGAAAGGACGACAAATGCACGTCCGGCGGGAGGTTGCGCCGGATGGAGGACAAAGTGCTCAAAAGGATGACTGCCCGGCTTAAAGGAGGACGTCTGGCTACCTTACTGAGGAGTCTTGGTTTCCCAGTCTCACCTGATGAATTTTTACCACCATATATCCTAGTCGTAATTCGATGTTATAACTGCCCCTCTCCAGCTTCATTTATTGTGAAAAAATATTATTTACAAACTGTAGGTCATCTGTATCTGGCTTTAGGACACCAGCTAAGAAGAGATTTCTAGCCCTGAGTTTCTCGTCCTTTTCTTCTTCAACTGCTGTTTTGATCTCCACTTTCATACTATCCTTATCAGCTAAGTCTAAATCTAATATATTTTTGGCCTCTAATTTATCTAGTCGAGCTGTATTTTCCTTAATTGTACGTGTATTAGCATCTACTTGCTCCTTCAGAGGCCCCAAACTATTAATTAAATGACTAGCAATTTCATCACAATTTCGTACTGAGCAATAGAGTTTGGCCCGGTGTCCAAGTTTCTCCCAAACTTTGGCCTCGGCATCAGAAAATTTCTCACATTAGAAATGCACCAAAAACTTGCAACAGTCACACTGTATACCATTATGTACGCATTTATTACAATCACCGCACAACTTCGACTTCTTCCTTCCCATTTCTTTGTTTATGCTAGATGCCGATGTCACCATGCTCATTAAACGACAGACACTAGATTTACTGGCATAACAGAACCGACAAGCCTTACTTGTATTCCCCACTTATCTTTAGATTAAGCAAACAAAGTGTCATTTCCACTGCTGGGCCGGAAAAGTTACAGCAAAAGTCGGGAGGACACAATGCACACGTCCGTCCTCCACCACCGCACTCTATTAATTTTCAAGTGCAATTGTTAATGAATCACTGTAAATAATATATGCTTCTTGTGGCCCCCCTGGCTGGATTATATAACCCATATAAGATAAAAGACAATTGTGTCTTTTGTGCCCATATTAGGTAATTTGTAGAACCCCCCCCCACACACACACACACTGATCAACTGTAGAATATCCACCCCAACTACACTCAGTTGTAGAATACCCCCTCCACATTAATCAACTGTAGACTACCTTACTGACATAGGCTAGGTTAGGCTATGTATCACGAGCCAGAATCAACTGGAGAATGTCCACCCCGGCAACACTCAATTGGACAATCTCTACCCTTAGCGTACGTGTCTGTGGAGGGGATCCTACAACTGACCCCCCATATTTTTATACAATATGATCCATAAAATGTTAATGTCGCAAACAATTGCTTTGTAATTATGAGGTCCTGTAATATCGTGAGTATATTGCGCCATCCAGACAGCCCGCGCTGCCCCCTTGGCAACCATAATGCCAAACCACAGAGGTTGAAACAAATTGTTGTTGAAGAGGTTTCAATGCACTTCAGCTCCTAACAAGATCGCAACGCAGCAGGTTATCATCCCGTTTCCCTTGTAGACGTCTAAGTCTGTGTTTCGTAGATTCATCGCACGACCTCTTTCTGAACGATTCAGTTATGCAGGAATCCAATTAAACTGATATGTTGAGCATCACGTTTGACACCAAACTGACATTTGAATGACATTCCATCGATGGTTGTTTCCCCTACTCATAGATTGTGCATTTCAAGAAAGAATAAAGGAGGTTTTACACAATCAAACGTGTTGGTCAACTCACTCATTAAACCTCCAACACAACATGTTTGAAGAGTTGTTACACGTTCAGACCAAACAGACAGACAACCTCAGTCGGTGCCAAGAGGAGAAGGGAACATGCCCCTTACCCAAGACAAGGTGAAGGCCATTGGGATAGTGATTGCCCTCAACGAAAAGGAAAAGTGGACAAATGACTGGTTACTGAAAAGGGACATTTCTCATACCAACTTAATGAAGGAACTGAAATTACACCTAGATGATTGACGCAATTATAAGCGCGTGGACGAATCAACATATTTAGAACTTTTGAATTTGGTCACTCCATTCATTACTTGTAAAGACACCATTATGAGAAAGTCCATTAGCCCTCATGAACGGCTGAGCGCAACATTGCATTTATTTAGCAACGGGAAGATCTTTGCAAGACTTGAGATTTTCAGCTCTCATCGCAACTACCATTATCTAAGATTATACCAGAAACTTGTCATGCCTTCTAAAAGAACAACGAAGACAGTTGATTTTTTTTTTTTTTTTTATCACATCATACCGCGTGTACTGAGGGTCAAGTTCTTTTAGCTTTCCATGCAATCAGGCCCGTGCAGAGTGGGGGTGCTGGGGGTGCCCGAGCATCTGCCCCTTTGCCCTGTGCCCCAAAAGTGCCCTTCACAAAAATATATAAATATGAATGAAAAATTATTTCTCACAGGCTTTTTCCATTTTCTTACCATTCAGAAATTATAATGTGGAAAATGGTGTTCCACCCACCGGATAGTTGCCAAATACGAATAATACAAAAGAGTGAAATGCCCAATTTCCAGCCCAAAGCACCTGCCCCTTGCAATGTCTGTGCACATTACTGCATGCAATTAATCTATACCTTTATTTCTTAAATCCCTATTAGAGTATTCTTTCGATTTCACCTTTCACAATGCTATATGCTTCCTATATATGTCAATGAAATACACCATAATTTCAATTTCTTTGTCCTTAACGGCATACATATAATTCATTTTGGAAATAATCGGCAAGTCTGTCACTAAAGGAGCTGCTATGGATGTTACCTCCGCGAGATTTGAGTATGTATGACGGTTGGAGACTGATGCGTGTTCAGACGTTCATGCATGGCCATGAACGAACAAGCTCCGCCCACAAAAGTCAGGCCAGATCAGACATCCGTCCAATACGTTGGTCCAACATGTTTACCCCTTTCACATGTTCAAACATACTCTCAAACATCGTGTTGTCAAACGTATTGGCCAACATGTTTGGCCGTGTAAAACCTCCTTAAAAGATATTTCGTGATATTTCCGTTTTAACTGTTTTCACTTTTATTTTACGTTGTTTTATTTTATTCTTTCTGTTTTACTTTATATTATTCCAATTATTCTATTTGATTTTGTTTTGTTTTATTTGTGTATTCGTTTATTCATTGATTAAGTTATTTTATCTTTTACTTTTAGCCGCGCGTTCTATAATAGTCTGGTCATCCGCTGCAACGGCTCACCTGAGGCTGATTGATCGTATTTTCTTCGTGGTGGTGAGGTGATGAACAACGTTAGTCATCGTCGTTAACTCAGCATGGTTTGTGTGCTGTGCATGCTTCGGTAAAATTTTGTAAATCCAATGTTTGATTGTGATCAGAGATTGTACGTTCCCCCCATCCTCAGAATCATATGTCCTGCGACAATCGGGCAGTCCTCCAGTGTGCAACAGGTAAAGTGACAGTCTAACCAATATAATTTGTGTTTCTTTCCCACATTTGTTAGTCGTCTATGAAACTGCTAGGAAAGTTATGCTTATGCTGCGGATATCCCGAAATTCAAATCAGCGGTTCACAGGTTCCTGAAGTAACATCATATGACAATTTTTGTCGTTTGTTGTGCGTTATATTTTATGCGAAAGCAGTCGATATTTTACTATTTATATATGATAAATTAGTTTTAGCCGCTGAATCAGAATATTTACTTTCGATATACTCTTGTTTTCCTTATATTCCTGTCTACTTTTCAGGTGTGTTTGGGTTGCTTCGTGGATATATTAATCAACTTGAGGTGCTCCGTACAAGTGCGACAGCTCCTCCGTGGACTCGCATGGCTAAATTGCAGGAGGAAACAAGCTTCACCACGCTCTATTTGAGAGTGTAGAGGCTATGCGCCTGCCTCATAGTGAATGTGATCTGTAACCGAAGAGGAAATGGCGTCAGGCAAATAGTAGTGAGAGCACTAGAAACAAATCTGCACTACACTAGTTTCAACGGTGTAATGTGTGCTGCGAATAAGGTCCATACCCTCGGATTGCATAATTATATACACCATAGGTTGATGGACCGCCACTTTCTATGTTAACGCTTCGGAATACCGCAAAAAGAACTACGATCCAGAATATCTCAGGTCACTAATCCGTAGGAGGATGCACATGATTACACTACCAGACACCAATTATTGTGGATCAGAATATATACAGAAAGGTGGGGGAACGGCAGTTTGGAGTGGGATGGCAATCCCAATTTCCAAACGGAATTGGCAAACATCTCTTAAGGCACTAGACCATGTCCTATCTCCCCAACAGGGCGCAATCGTAATTCAGTCTCGAATCGGGTCATCTACACCATACGGTCTGGAAATGTCAGCAAAAATGCCGATCGAACAACATTCATCCAAACCGCATTGGGTTGTCTGAAATAGCAGGAAAGGAGTACGAATTCCAAATGGGTACCTAGTCAAATTTGACATTCCAGGATCCTTTTCGATGATGCGGCGAATAAAGCGGTAACAAGACAGTCACGCTGCATCTGATGCCCATACAATCGCAAATAAAGTAAACCACAATATCCAGGGCCTGAAGTGATGGCCAGACTGAAGAACAATGAATTGATTGTGACATCGAATTTCACGAAATTATATATATATATATATATATATATATATATATATATATATATATATATATATATATATATATATATATATATGTATGTATGTATATGTATATTGTTGTCAACCCTTTAGATGTCCAGCGTGCACACGCCCGCACGCACGCATATGGAGTGAGCGTGTACTCTAACGTCTCAAGTCAACTCTCGAGGGATTCTCTATTGTCCCGAATTTTCCTTCCAAGGGACATTCAATTTTCTCCAGTGACCAGAGGACTATGCCTTCCAGGAAACGCCCGAACACCTCCTCGGACAATGGATCTAGCCCTTCCCGACTACAATAGACATTTATCTTCAGCTTTCTTCTTTCACGCACTCTCCCAAACTCTGTCACCAACTTCCTCAATCCCTCCTCCGATCCTGCCACAAGCGCAGTGTCGTCAGCAAACAACAGCTGGTTCACCTCCCACTTTTCTCCATTTTCTTTAACCATCTCCAATCCCTGACCCACTACCCTTGCATTTACCTCTCGCACCACGCCATTCATGTACAAGTTGAACAGCCAGGGCGACATAACGCATCCCTGACGAAGTCCCACCTTTACCTCGAACCACTCACTCTCTCCATTTCTAGTCCTGACACATGCTCTACTATCGTAAAACTCTTGACAGCTCCTAGAAGCTTTCCTCCCATCCCGCATATCCTCAAAACCTCCTACAGTGCCTTTCTGTCTACCCTGCCGTAAGCCTTTTCCAGATCCATAAAAGCCCAAAAAACATCCTTCCCCTTTCCTATAGCTTTCTCACATATCTGTCTTACCACAAAGATCTGATCTACACAACCTCTACCTGTCCTAAATCCACACTGTTCCTCGCCAATTGCTCTCTCTGTTCCTCTCCTAATCCTCTCAATCAAGATCCTCCCATAAGCCTTCCCAACTACACTTAACAAGCTAATCCCTCTGAACTGCTACATTCACACTTGTCCCCTTTTCCTTTGTAAAGTGGAACTATACAGGCACTCCTCCAGTCCTCCGGCACTCTACCCTCTCTCCAGCAAACATTAAATAACCTCACCAGCCAGTCCACCATCACTGTACCTCCTTTTTTTTTTTTTTTTTTTTTTTATAGATATTCTGCATGGCATCCATCCAGAACAGGTGCCTTACCTGCTTTCATCATCTTAACAACTGCCTTCACTTCATCCTTCCTTATTTCTCCTCCATTTTCCTCACTCATCACACTCCTTTTCTTAGCATTTCCCACTGCAGCTATCTTTCCCTCCCTATCCTCCTTCACATTTTGCAACTTCCTAAAATATTCTGCCCATCTTCCCCTTACTGCCTTCTCTTCCATTATCATCTCTCCATCTGCACCTTTTACCTTTTCTTCTTTACTTGATTCGCCTCCTCTTCCTCTCTTAATTTCTTTCCAAAACATCTTTTTATTACTTTCAAAATTTTCTGTCATACTCTTACCCCATTTCACATCTGCTCTCCTCTTTGCCTCCTTTACCTTGTGCTTTACTTCTCTTTTCTTTTCTTTGTATCTCTCATATGACTCCCTCGTCCAATTTATACCCAATCTACGAAAGCTCGCTTCTTCTCTTCTACAACCTTCTTTATTTCCTCATCCCACCATTCACTACCCTTCCTTCTATTTCCTCCCATCCTTCTTGTTCCACACACCATCTTTGCACACTTTGTGACTCCGTCCTTGAACCATCCCCATTCCTCCTCCACACCTAGCTCTACTCTATCCTTCACTCCCTCCCACTCCTCTCTCAGCTTCTTCTTGTACTCCTTCTCCTTTTTCTTTTCATTTAAAGAGTTCACTCTAAGCACCTCCCTACCTTTTGTCCTTTTCCGCTTTCTCCATCTATCCTCCACTCTCAACTTCCCTTCCACCAAAAAATTATCTGATATTCCCCCACCCTCTCCCCTTAGCACATATACATCCTTAACTCTTCCTATTATACTCCTATCTACCACTACATAGTCCATTTATGCTCTATCTACCACCCTTCCATCCACCACCCTCTCCCATGTGTACTTATGCTTGACTTTCTTCCGAAACACTGTATTTGCTATCATCAACTCTATTTCTAGACACATTTCCACCATCAACTCTCCACTACGATTCTTTCCTGGAACTCCACATTTCCCAACCACTCCGTCAATTGGTTCATTTCCTACCCTAGCATTAAGGTCTCCCAGTACTATTACATTGACATTTCTCCCTAATCCCTCTATGCACTCATTTAAAACTATCCAAAAAAGACTCCCTTTCTTATACACTCTTCTCACTACCAGGCCCATATGCACTTACAAAAACCCACATCTCCTTTCCCAGTTTCACCTTCATCCACATTATCCTTGAGGAAACCTCCTTCCACTCCACTACACGTTTGCCTATCTCTTCACTTACTAGTATAGCCACCCCTTCTCTCCCTCACCCTCTCTTCCCTCCTGATAACCTCCCACTTACACTCGCCCTTCCCTTTCAACTTAGTTTCACTCAAAGCCAACACATCCATCTTTCTTCTCACAAACATACTACCTATCTCTTACCTTTTACTCTCATCTGTACCACATCCACGCACATTAAAAGACCCAAACCTTAGGGTGCTGGTCGGAAAACTCCCAGACCTCTTATGCCTTTACTTTTTTTTTTTCTTTTTTTTTAGGAATGTCCCCTGTGGGGCTACAGGATGAAGGATACCTGGTCCCAATCCCCGTCCCTTTTTTCTCGCCTCTTACGATCCAAGTGGAAATACTTGGTGGCAGTAAACTTTTGCCCCCACCGCAGGGTAGGTAGGCGAAAAAGGGAATGAATATTCAGAGAAATTGTACAGGACAGTAACAAGAGGTTGGGGGAGAGCATAACGGAGGGACAGTCGTAGTATAATAGTGTATAATTTCTCTATGAACAGTTTTCCTCTATCACAGACAAAATGATGTGTGGCTCTGGTCCGCAGGGGTGCCCCATATAGACCCTAAAGTATCAACTGCATGCTACTTTGCCACAATAACATGCAGCCAATACCCCAGACGGGGATTACACACACACACACACACACAAAAAAATAATGCAGTTGTTTACTTCTAATCAAGCACACCATCCAATCTGACATTGACCTGTACACTGTAAATATACATTATAATACAATTAAATAAAAAATTATATTTTAAAATTGGTTCGTGTTCAGTGCTGTCACAACTCTGCCCGCAATACGTGGGACTCAAGGGATTATCACAATGGGTTATTTTTGTTCCTACATCCTCCTTCTAATCTCCATTTGAATAACTAGAATATAACATCGCTTACAGAAACCTAGACTTATCTAACAATATTTCAACAATATGTCTAATATTCGTGTAGGTTTACAATCTGGTTAAACACGTGGAAGCCCAGTGTAATAACCCCTTTACAGACTATGCTGCAACATAATTTGTCCGTTGCTTCTGATATTCGTTAAATGGAGGCCAGTTAAAACGAGGGATGAATGTATATATATATATATATATATTTATATATATATATATATATATATATATATATATATATATATATATATATATATATATATACATACATATATACACTATGTATGTATGTATGTGTGTATGTATGTATGTATGTATGTATGTATGTATGTATGTATGTATGTATGTATGTATGCGACACTTTTCTAACACCTCTGATGTCCGCCATTGTCATTTGTGGAGAGGGATTGGAAAATAATGAAAGTGATTTGCACCTACCAGGGATCGAACCCGAACTCTCCGCGTTCCGATGCGAGAACGTACGTAGGGCTAATGAAACGCCTGTGATAAGATGACATTACTGCTGGATAGAGCCACAACTTCCCCCTTCAAAAGTACGTCATAGGCTCTAGGGGCTCCCTTCGAGCAGACTTCCTCCCCCTCTCTTCACGGAGGACGTGGCAAGGCACCTTAGCATATCAAATCCCGACGCAATATGTTACCTGAAGAACTAGTAGGGGTGATATAGATAGATGGTAGGAGTTCCCAATAAGGTCTGGACTCCCTTCTATAAGTTGAGGTCTAGACAGGAAAAACAAACAAAAAGTCCAAAAGACTATAAACTAACCGAGCAAGTGGGTCTGCCCCACATCTATCATAACTCTTACTTCCTTCCATTTCACTCTTTCCTTCCATTAAACCCCGAATTCCCCCCTCCCTCCCTCTCCCCCATCTTATCTATCCTGCCCTCTAACTAACTAAAAGAAAGAAAGAGAAAAGGACCACACAGGCGGTAAAATGTCTTCGCCAAGTAGACGAAGTCAAGTAATCGGAGCTATCTTGCGCCTTCATGCATATACACGCGCAGCGTGCGAATTACAATGAAACTCATGCATGGGATTAGAAACTGCTTTTCTGTTAACGGTTGTTTTTCCATGAAACCACAAAGTCTATGTGACAGTGAATTATTCTAATGGCTCAAGAAAGGGTGTGGGTAAACATTCTACAAATCACAGCATATTATGCAATAATGGTTACATAGGAGTAAAGTTGTTAATATAAATTGGAATTCTCATCTGTGGTGGTTCTGTTTACGGTGACAGTGAAAGTGCAGTGAGAGGCAGGCAGAAAAGGCGTATTTATTTATTCACGGGGGAGGGGGGCGGTTATAGGTGCCATACTTCTCGCCAGCCCTTTTCAATAATAACTAAATTCTATTATTATGAAACCTTCTATATAGACAAATCAATACAACTCAAAGGAACATTTTAGGCCCTATGTATCCTTGTATTTTCATTCACGCCGTGACATTCGCAACGGTCTTGTCACACTGACACATTCCAATGTCGACAGAGCCCGCACTGCCTTAACACTTCCTAAGTGCTTTGCTAAACATGAATATTGCAATGCTGAGTGTAAGAGGGTCAATAGAGTTGGACGTTGCTATCTAGTAGTATGTACTGACACATGAAAATGAAACCCTTCACTGATACTGAGGCTTTGGATGTCTCAGTGGTAGCGATGCTTTATGGGTCACGAATCTTGTCAACATAACGAGCGGTTAAATCTCTCTGATGTAAACCTAGCCTTAGCACTGACTTCCTGGTGGGAGTCGGTCTCTGGGTGCACAGCGAGGTGATGGTGTAACAATTTGTATTTCTTCACAAATAAATGTCAAAAGGAAATACATTCCCCTTAAAAGAATACTGATTTTTTTTCCGATTGCCCATGTATGGGTTATTGAATGCCTTAGATGTAGGCAACATTTTAGTGACTTTAATGGCCCATGTGGACCAAAGTTAGGCAGAATTATTCTAGGTAGAAATAATTTTCTAAAAAATATATGAATGTTAACTTCTATAAGCCTTTTTTCTATTCCACCCTCCCACCGTTAATTTTTTTTTCACCACCTTTGATTCCTCGAGTCGTGATTTTGTCTCCAAGGATAGAAGCGCTACATCGCCAATGAAAAATTGGGTATAAACCACAATGCTCACGAAAGTAACATAAGAACAAAGAGAAAAAGAGCTGTTGGATATAGTTATTCCTCACCTTGGCTACGTTAATAACCGGAAATATCTTCAAATACGGAAGTAAAATAATTGTGCGAATGAAAACACGATATGGGTAACTATCAACGTGTATTAGTAATAAAAATAAAGTTCTTGATGCGAGAATGTTATTTCACCTCCTTATTGACTCTATATAGAATCATTGTACTGAGATGAAGTAGAATTCAATCATTCGCGCTTTAAACCACAGTGCATTGCTATCCCTAAGATTGGAGCTGTGTATTCAACAATGGAGGTTGATTGTGTACATCTTTCAAATCAGTCCTTTTAATTATTTAAACGTTTTAAAACGGTAAAGATACCTAATGAAAATGCAGAAAATATGTATTTTATACAAATTTATTGTCAAAATATGTTTTGTTTAACTACAGTATTAATAACAATTTAAGTACAAAAGATGTTTGATTTACTGTAGTGACTCCGAGAGTATCGTATGGGAAATATTTTACGTGAAATACTCCCTCTAAAGTCTTTAATACATGCTAAGAGTTCTTCGACTCCATGCCTGGTCTTTGAATATGAATTCTATCAGGAAATTATTGTATAGGCCCCGGGTAAGTACCAGTATATGAAAAAGTGTCTTACAAGATGGGAGAAAGCCTAGTATATCTATATGTCGTCCTTGGTCTCGGTAGCAATAGTTTCCGCATGTTTAGAGGATGTTTAAAGGCTTGGGATGTAAACCTTACCATTAAAATATCCATTTCCACTCAAAATTGAATAAGTGGTTTAAGAAAATTGGTCGATATAGGTATGCCCGTGGAGAAAACAACTGGGCTCTTGGAAGTAACTCCCTTTGTAGTGGGAAGACATTTGGGATTTAACAAAATGTCAACAATTGAAGTAGGGACAAGTTATGACAGCGATGTGTACTGTATACAAAATGTATTTGTGGCAGGGTTACAGTACTTGGTACTTAACACATTACATATATGATTTGAAACAATTTGGGAACTGTTTTGATATAATACAGCCAACCTCGCGATTACGTAGCTGAAGTTACTTTGTGACGAGATAGCAATAAATTGCAAATCACAAACCTTTGTATGTCAAGTTTAGACTTTTAAGCGGGGCATTATGGATACATTGGGGAGAAGTTAATACTATTACCACATTAGTAGTTAACAGTAAAACTGGTCATAGGAACCAAGTCTTCATTTTTAGAAGGGACATCAGTAGGCTGTAGTGACTAGTGTTTAGAGTTTGACAATTTCATAAATGTTAATCATGTCAAAAATTAATGAGAATGTAAATCTGACTTTTCAGAAGTTGAATAAAAGTACTAAAGCCTCTTGAAATTTAGGACTGAGATAAATTTTTAAAGTATCCATACAACTTGAACATCTAGATTCTAGTCATAGTGGGAACACTTAGTGACTTACATAAAGAAGAAAAATAATATATGTATATACACATAACTTATAGAAAATCAGAAAACAAGAATTTAATTATTCAAGCATTAATATATTATAGATAGCAATAGGTGAAAGAAAAAACATTCAGGTGTCAAGGACAAGGTGTCAACATAAAGATGAAATAGAGTGGTTATCAAATGGGATAGACCTAGTAACCATGTAGTGAACACTGAAACAATTGGTTGTTTTAAGAGAAGGTTGGATGATTGTATGGGGATGATGGGTGGTAATGGATATGAAACTTCCTAGTGTAGGCCTTATGGACTTTTGTAATCTCCCCCATTCTTATGTTCATAAGCCTCCTTTACCATTGCATCACATTGTATATCGGTGTTCAGCTCTGAATATTTGTTACTTTTTTATGGAAAATTTACTTGCACACTTTTGAGGTTTGCCCCCTGACCAGGTGAAATACACTTCACTAAGAGATCTAGGGACAATGCTGTCAACTGGGGGAGAGGGGATGTTGTGTCTTTCCCTAAGCTTAGTAATGTGCACTTGGCACAGTCTTCCAATGTGGTCAACCAGACTGTTGGGGTAGAGGGTGGGGAGTAAATGCAAATTGAATGATTTCCAGTAAAATATATATATATATATATATAATTTACATCAGCAAGAAAACTAATGGAAAATTCTGTTGTCAAAAGAAAGTAATACTAGGTATGTACATACATGTCCAAATTTTAATCTAGATTTCAAGGTTGTGCAGTTCCAGATTACATAATGTTCCTTTAGTACTGGTTTGTTGGGTTTGTACAGGAACATTGTAGTAAAACATGGATAGGTTAATGTTTGGTAAACATTGTGGAGATTAGAAGAAAATCATCATACATACCATGTCCATCTTTGCAAGATTTTTTATTATAATTAACAACTAGTCAATTATTCTTTATAGCTGAGTTTGCCTCTTATGGTTTACTCAGCCTAAACAATATCCAAATTTTATTTTTATCTTGTCCACACCCACAAGAAGCATGACTCTTGTTACAAGCTGCTTAGCTGATCACACGTAATGTGATTTTTTTTTTTTTTTTTTTTTTTGTCAATGGCGATATTTCTTTTAGCTGAACCAATCACATTTGAATATTCATTGTCACGTCATTTCTCTTGTCACATATGTACTTCACAGCAGTCATATACAATCAGTCCATTGCCCCAAATCTATCTTGTAGGAGACCCATGACAATATTTGTTCAGATGGGCACAGGAATCCAGAAGGTCCTGTCCATAAATATAATTCCTTCCCCAACCATGACTCCTATCTATATACCAAGGGTTTTATCCCCCTTATGAAAGAGGTAGCCAAGTTGAGGGGCATGTACCTAACTCCACCCCTTCCACTCCCACCCATTCCACCTCCATCCACCACCTTTTCCTTCCTCGCATCTTAGCTCCTCATGGATGAAGGGTCATCCTTGTCTCCCACCCTTCGCCCTGGGTCAGAAGCAATGCAGCAAGACACAGCACAGCCACAGCAAAGCCACTTCACCTAATCAATGACTGTCCCTCTCTACCCCCTCACATGAAAAATAGAGAAAACGGGGACCTGTAGACCAATCTAGTAGCTAATACCAGTTAACAGGGAGCCTTTTTTTCAATGCTAAATATGGGACAAAAGAAGTGTTATAGAGAAGACCCCTCTTTTTTTCTGTGTCATCCAGAATATTTACCCCCATGACTCCCTGGTAACTGGCTGCTAGATTAGTCTTCAAGTCACTGAAAGAAGAGATGTGTTGTTGTTTGGACAAAGATAGAATTGGACAATTTTGTAGGATTAGGCATTTAATAACCACTGTGTAGTAATTGCATCTGGAGTAGTTTGCTTTTATGGCCAAACTTATTTTGTGTTGTTAGTCTTGTTTCAAAACTGGATGGTGGACTGAACAAAGTTGTGGTAGTGTGGTTCTTGCATGTCATGCGAGAGATTTCTCTCTAAGACACATGTGGGAGTTTGGTGGAGAAGGTTGTTTGAATATCTGTCTTGGAGTGTTATTATCTGAATGTGTGTACATGATTTTATATAGTTGTGTGGCATGGTGCATGTGGTAGGTTGTGGTAAATGTTTAAGTAGCATCTTGCCACAGTTTTGTAAACATTCAGTTGGTTGAGCTTTATGTTACATAATGGTAAATGGAGTGTATGGGTGAGATTGAGTGTTCTTGCCTATCATTTTCATGTGCTTCTTCATAGTAAGGATTTTAGTTTCTGTTCATAGATGTTCTGTTAGAGTGGTTTTAATATATTCTGTTATAATTCTTATTGCCTTGTTTTGATTGTTAAAATGGAGTGGTTGTTAAGTAATATGATAAGCTGATGCATACTGTAAATACATCAGTCATTACTGTCAGGTGTGATCAGAACATCAAATACAGATAAAATGATGGTGATGGGCTTTCCAAAATTATCTTGATCTCCTGTCTTGTTATCTTGAAAATATCCATTTTCTGCTATTTCATATGACTTAGCTTTTCCTTTATAGATTTGTCATACAAGAAGTAGATGTTCATAATATTTTAGTCAATGACTTCTTGATTGCTCCATGGAATGTATGTATATATATGTGTATGTATATATGTATGCATGAATGTGTGTGTATATATTATATATATATAATATAATATATATATAATATAATATATATATATATATATATATATATATATATATATATATTGACTATATTATGACAAATAAAATTGAAGGTGAAAGAAGTTGACGAGGAGAAATGGGAGAATTTTACGCCTTAACGTTTCGACCCGCAGGGTCTTGATCACAAAGCTAACAACTCAAACGTAACCGGATATTTTATACACGGACGGGTCATCTTATGGGACGCTTCGGAGAGCTTGTTATTTTATCTGCGTATTCTTTTATTATTAATAAGCTTGTGGCTTTTGCTAAACATATAAATCCTTCTCTATGGTTAATGTTGTTATTAGTGTTGATATATGCTGCCAAGAAACTAAGGAAGACAATTGAGGCAGCATATATCAACACTAATAACAACATTAACCATAGAGAAGGATTTATATGTTTAGCAAAAGCCACAAGCTTATTAATAATAAAAGAATACGCAGATAAAATAACAAGCTCTCCGAAGCGTCCCATAAGATGACCCGTCCGTGTATAAAATATCCGGTTACGTTTGAGTTGTTAGCTTTGTGATCAAGACCCTGCGGGTCGAAACGTTAAGGCGTAAAATTCTCCCATTTCTCCTCGTCAACTTCTTTCACCTTCAATTTTATATATATATATATATATATATATATATATATATATATATATATATATATATATGTATATATATATATATATATATATATATATATATATATGAATATATATTAACAGCAGTCAGGTTGAACTTATATAGCAACCAGTCTTCCAGCATGCCACAGTACATCTCTGCAAAGGTACATACATGCATAAATCACAAAACAATTACCTCTGAACAAACTGCCAAATTCTGTACTCCCGAAGACAGATAGCAGTGAAATGGGTATGGCTTCACCAAAATATTACCAACACAGAATTGACTTAACAAGCATCAGTTGTCCAAGATGCACCCATTACATTGGAGGACCAGAGCACCTGTTTCTACACAGTCCTGTGCTCAGTTGGTCCAGACAGCAACAGTATATTTTCACTGAACGAGTTATGGGTTGATCAGTTACCTGGGTACTGGGGTCTCCTGCAATAAAGGACCATAACACTGGAGCAGATTACTGAGCCATGCCTTTAATTGACTTACCAAACAAATTTATTAAATTGTGAAGAGATGGGTTCAATAATTTATTCTTTTTCCTCATCACTCTTCAGTGTTAGTGTTTTCTTTAGCATTTTGAGTAATTTGTGTAGTAATGTTATCATAAGTTAAGTTGTGTGTCATTGGCTCATTGCAATATGTATCCTACTAATTTTCAACTTTTTCTTCATATCAACATTTACTCCTCTAGTACATATATGCTTAGGCATACTCAGCTCCTTGAATCTACTCCTTTCTTCTGATATCGTAAATCCTAATCAATCTGACTTGTACCTTTCAGTTTGAAATGTTATTTTCATTGTTGGCTTTAGAGTGTTATCACCATTTCTCATGTGCGAGTAAAAAGTCTTGCAGACAAGTCTTGTTAGATTAGATTAAGTTATCATGCTTTAAGTCAAAAATGACAACGGAAATAGCATTCAATGTCAGTTGTACATACTTGTACCAAAAGGTCTTTTCCCCCCTTTAAGGGGGGTGTCCAAGTTAAAGCATGCACCCCCCCCTACACCAATGCCATCCATATCCAAAAACCCATTTGTTGTCCCACCCATCTTACCATCTCATGGATGAAGGGTCATCACTGTCCCCAGCCGCATAGCTGTACCATGGTCAGAGGCAATGCAGCAAGACTTGGTAGTGCCCAATAGCTAAAGGTGGTTTGCCCCCACCACTTTATTATATGGTGACCCCTCCTTTATCCACTCAAGAAGTATACAGAGTAGGCAAGAAAAGCATCCTTTGGGTCTTTCCATTTTCTAATCCATTTACAATCACACTCCATTCACTCCCATCTTCCATATTCTTTCTTGCTCAACAGACATTCCCTTTGCATCCAGTGCCTCTTCATCCAGTCCATCCACCTCATTCTTGGTTTCCTGATAAAGTTCCCTACATCCATTTTTGCTTTCCACTCTTTTTGGCAGTCTATCCATATGGTTAGGCCATCAAGGCATTCTTGGATCAATCTTACCTGTCAGCTGTCTTTTCACCCCTACTCTCTGCCCCACCTCCACAGTTGAGCCATCTTCTTAACCGCCACTATACTTCTTTAACACTTCATCTCAAACACATTTAGGTTTTTCCTGTCTGCAGTCTTCAGATTCTAGTCTGCTCCATACAGTGCCATGGGCAAGATCAGTCCCTTGTACGCTATATTCATTTCCAGATATCCTTGAAGTGTTGGCTGTATGTAGCTCTGAAATCAATACCATGGTACATTTGTTAATAGATGAATGGTTACCAGTGTCCGTTGTGAGAAATTATGTTTTTATTTATTTATTTATTTTTTATTTTATTTATTTATTTATTTATTATTATTTTTATTTATTTATTTTTATTTTTTGCTGCTGCAAGAAAATAAAATTGTAGTTTTTAAAATAATTTGTATTTTCTCTCACCAGAAAGATGACCGGTCCTTATTGGCACAGTTTTACTATGCAGATGAGGACTTAAATTTTGTGGCAGCTGAATTAGACAGCTTCGATGGCAGAAAAGACCCAGAAAGATGTACAGCTCTTGTCAATCAACTCAGGCAATGTCAAGACAAGGTATGAATTGTGTTCATGTATTCTTTAATATATGAAAAGGCAGTTTTTAGATTAAGACAGTAATGATAATTTTACAGTTGGAATAGAGGTTTTAATATGGTTTGGTGACATTGTGGATAACCCCAGTTATCTGGTAGAAAAACAATAATGATTCTATCAATATTACCAGGTGCTGAATATTTGTATGGAGATCATGGATGAAGTCATTCCAGATGAACGAGCCAGCCGTGACTTCAGAGTCAAATTTCCTGATGATGTCATGCAAGAGAATTTGGCCGGACAGTTATGGTTTGGAGCAGAGGTAAAAAGAATGATAGTGCACGATATTCATAAAGGATAGAAATGCTAATGAGGATGATTATCAAATATGGTGAGGCACAAAGTGAGCATTCTTTCAAAAGAAGAAGATTGGTAAGAAAGATATTGAAAAGAAATTGCTATTTGTATAGAGTATAAAATGGACCATTGCCACCCTTACTACTACCTGGGTATACAGGAAAGAAGCAACAGTTAGGGGTTCTTGTCATTTACTCTCCAATTATCATACCTAGCTTCAAATTTGTGTGTTTGTGTTTGGTTGGTTGGTTGATTGGTTGTTTGTTTACCCAGTTGTAGTATACAGAAAAGAGGCAAGACATGGGTTTTTGTCTTTTACTTAACAATAACACTGGGTAACAAATTTTTTTTTTTTTTTAAATCGTCCAGGGTTTTCCAGCGGAATTAGACTAATTGTGATGCTCTGAGTCTGAAAATGCCTTTGGTTTTTCTCAATCAGGTCAGGATTGTTCGCTACAGACATTTAAGAAAAAAACGATTTTTCGTCCAAAAACCCAATTTCTGCGGATCATAAAAATTCGGTTTTTCCGTTTTCCTGGGGAAATAAAAGTCAACGTATCCAAATTCATTTATTTTTTATATACTCGATTACATTTGATAAGCTTAATACATGTACATGAGCGTTATGTGACACAAAAGTTCGGAGTTCACGGCGTAAATCGCCGTTTCCTCGAATTCCGTGTGTGAGCAGCTGCTGGGTTGTCTCTCTTCAGCGACCAGCAGTAGTCCGCGAGCATGACTGCGTCCCACCTCCCCTGGTACCTCTCCTCCATTTGACGCATGTCCTGATGGAACCTTTCTCCCTGCTCGTCGCTGACCGCACCAAGGTTTTCAGGAAACTTCTCCATTTGTGAGAACAGGAAATGCATCTTTATACTCATCAAACATCCGAGGTTTTGGAAGTTCTTTATCATGCTGTTGATGAGTGTGGCGTGGTTTGCTGCCTTGTTCCCCAGGAAGTTGTTCACCATCTGCACAAACGACCTCCAGGCGGCGCACTCTAGCGTGTTCATGGAGTTTTCGAACTCTGTGTCCTTGATGAGCTGCCGTATCTGTGGGCCATCGAAAATGCCGGCCTTCAGCTTCTCAATGGTCACTCCAGGGAAGGCTCGCCACAGGTAGTTGAAGCACCTCCCATCCTTGTCCAGAGCGCGCGTGAACTGTTTCATTAACCCAAGCTTGATGTGAAGCGGTGGGAACAAAATCTTTTCCCGGTCAACAAGAGGTTCGTTTATGATGTTGCTCGCCCCAGGTACTAACTGCTCTTGCGCCGGCCACTCTTTCTTCACATAGTGCTGGGCTCTGTCTCGACTGTCCCACTTACATATAAAGCATGGGTACTTTGTGTACCCGGACTGCTGACCAAGTAGAAAGTTCACCATCTTAAGGTCGACGCAGATGAGCCATTGGTGCTACTCATATTGGATTTTGTCGAGCACGTACTTGACTGCTTCATATTTCTCTTTGAGAGTTGTGGAGTGCGCAAGAGGAATTGAGGCGAACTCGTTCCCGTTGTGGATGAGCACACTCTTCAAAGAGCGCTTGCTACTGTCTATGAAGAGTCGCCAATCTCTCGGATCATATTGAGGAGCGCCGAGTTTAACAAGAAGACCGGCGACATCTCGGCAGTACACGAGGTCTTCCTCCTGGCAGAAGTAGCCCATGTAGTCCTGATGCCTTCTACGAAAGAACGTGATACGCGCGTCCTCGCCGAGTAGATTTTTCTCTTTGAGTCTGGAGGCCAACAGCTCGGCGGAAGTCTTCGACAAGCTGATATCCCGAACCAGATCATTAAGCTCACATTGTGAAAAGGGCTGCGGACCATCTTGTGTTTCATACTCTTCTTCTGTATCTCCTCCCTCATATGCAGTGGTGGCCTCGTCATCGCTGTCAGGAAGCTCTCTGCACGCTGGTACAGGAAGTTCTTCGCAGTGAGCAGCTGGATGGCGGGCAGATGGAAGGTCGGGGTACTGGAGGCTGCTCCGATTCTTCCGGTTGATGCCAGTAGTATTGATGGCGCAGAAGTAACAATCTGATTCATGGTCAGACGGCTCCCTCCAAACCATCGGAATCCCAAACTTCAGTGAAGTTTTCGTGCCCTTCGTCCACCGCCGGAGGTATTCCACGCAAGTCATGCACACCGTGTGCTGTGCCCAGGACTTATCTTGGTCACCCAGCTTGACTTGAAAGTAAGCCTGGTATGCGCGCTTCACAAAGCTTGTGATGTTCTTCCTGTGCATTGACAGCGTGTATTCTCGGCAATTGTAGCAGAAAATGTCAGGATTATTCCTGCATGACCGTCGCGCCGAAGCCATATCAATACCCTGAAAAGAAAGAAATAAGTCAATTAGTCAATTTCAAACAGAAACACACCAGAAGCAACCATTTATATATGAATAATTCGCTATATTCTTCAAGAAAAATAGGATTGAACTCAAAAACCCTTCAAATTATCATATGTATAGCTCGTCAGGTAGGCCTATGGCTGTATCTCAAAAAGTTGACCTGATTGAGCAAAACCAATGTGATATTCGGACTCAGAACACCAAAATTAGTCTTAATCAGCTGAGAAACCCCTGACGATTTTTTGGCTGTTACCCAGTGTTATCATACCTAGCTTCAAATTTGTGTGTCACTGTGTGATATTTGGTCTCTGGATCAGGCTCAAAATCTCTATCACTTTCATATATATTTCTTACTTTCACATGTTGAGAGCTGACAACCATCAACTGTGTCCCTTCCCCACCCACATTCAGCCAGTGATGTAGAGACAAGTGTGATTGGAGTAGTTTTGAATGGATGATAAAATGATGAAGCCCAAAAGGATTTCTTCTTTTCTGCTTTGTAATTTCTGAAGTGGACAAATGGGGAAGGGTTACCATGAAATTAAATAGCAGTGGTAAAGCAGCTTCAATTATTGGGACTTACATATTTTCAATGATTCCATATCCCCTTTTTTCACTTCCCACTTTTTCATATGAGGAGTGTAGGAAGATTTACCGTTATTAATTCTAGATTTTACACCATACTGTTTTATTAGTTGTTGACGCATGCTGAGGCAGTGAACTTTCTTCCCATAGTGCCTTGCAGCAGGAAGCAGTATCATGAATCGTGAGGTTGAGAGTTCACGTATGAGGCCCCTTGCAAAAGCTGTCACCAAGACCATTGAAACTGTCAGGAATCTTTTGAGGGAACAGGTAAGGCTAAGGATATTAGTAAAGTTTTTGTTAGGGTAGTTCTCCAATGTGACCATCACCTTTGCAACAGTGATGTTTCTGAAGATAAATGAAATCATTGGCATATAGTTGTGGGTTGATTTTTTTTTTTTTTTTTTTTCTTTCTTTCTTTCTTTCTTTCTTTCTTTCTTTCTTTCTTCCCTGTAGCCTCTAGGAGTATGTATGGTTGATGAAAGGGTGCTGAGTTGGTTTGGGCACATGAAAAGAATGAGGGGAGACTAGTGCAACTAGTTCTTCAATTAAATGAAATACTTTAAGAAAAATGAAGTAAATATACAATTTTGGTATTTTTGCTTTGCAGTGCCTTAAGCCAGTGCCAGAGTACACGGAAAAGATCAGGGAGTCTATGAAAATATTTGATCGCCTCTTCTCTGAATTTGAGTTAGCATATGTGAGTGCAATGGTCCCAGTTAAGAGTGTAGAGGAACATGATGTACAACAGAATGTGGTTGTACTCTTCTCGGAAACACTACAGAGGTACGTGATAGTCAGACATGTCTTTGAGATTGCAGAAAAAGGTGAATTTAGGATATCATACACAATAAGAAATAGTTATAGATTCTAAATTAGTGGTGGAGGGAATGATGTATTTGTTTTATGAATAAGAATGAATTGAAAAGGAACTTGGAAAAAAAAAGTCTGAGGGACTTAAAGGGAAACAAAATATTATTATTAATATATATATTTATATATATATATATATATATATATATATATATATATATATATATATATATATATATATTTATATATATATATATATATATATATATATATATGTATGGTTATATATATATATATATATATATATATATATATATATATATATATATACACACCTGTCATTCAGGAAGAGCTAAGAAAAGAGGGAGGGAGGGATGATGAATGGGAGTGGAATATGTGGGATGAAATGGGTGGGAGTGGATTGCCTTTGTACATACATACATATACCAAAGGCTTTTCCCCCTTACACAGGTGGTAGCCAGAAAACAAAGGGGTGAAAAAAGCCCTTGATATATGTATGTAGGATTGGTTTTCTTTTGGGAAGGCAGAAAGTATTTTCACAGTAAGCTTTTAAAAAAAATTCATGTTTCTTTTGTAGTAGTTTTTTTTTTGCAATTCTGCAGATATATATATTTCATTTTGATGTATGTGTGTTGGTGGGTAGGTTACAAGCCTGATATCTTCCTTTCACTGTATGGTGGATATCTGTGTGATGAATAATAATCAGAATTCCTTTGTATGTTTAATAGGTGTTTTTTTATTGTATTTTATGTAACAATGTGTTATCTTTTACTAGAGCACTTCAAATGGGTGTCATGACACAAGAACAAGTGGACAACTATGACCCAGCACTCATGTTCACCATTCCTCGCCTTGCCATTGTAGCGGGACTTGTTGTCTTCTCAGATGGTCCCCTGAACCTTGACAGGGACTCAAGAAGCTTGTCAGAATTGTTTAGACCATTTAGGGTAAGCTGTACTCATAAAGGAATGATGAGACACTTTCCTACTATTGCTATCTCTCTTTTCTTCTGCCTCTTATTACTTCAAAGTCTCCACCTTTTCTTTTTCTGATCCCTCTGTGGTGGTTGGGGAAGGAAGAGGAAATGAGAGTAGAGGGAAAATGGGTGTTTCAAAGGGTAAGTTCGGAAATGCACAGAAATTGTGTGTATTTACCTAGTTGTATTATACGGGAAGAGAGCTATGCTCGTGGTGACCAGTCTTTGTATCTCTCAGCATCAAGGTTTTTCTTAAAATCTTGAATAGTGTTTGCACACATTGTTTAGTTGTCTAATTTATTCCAAGTATCAGGAGGATGAGAGGGAATAGAAAGAAAAACATAGAATGGTGAAATGCAGAGGTTAATGTATAGTTGTTCAATGTGTATATGGATGGGATGGTACAGGAGGTAAATGTGAGGGTAATGGGCAGGTGATTGGAGATGGTTGGAGAAGTGGGAGGTGAGCCAGTTATTGTTTGTGAATGACACTGCTTGTGGAGGGATTAAGGAAGTTGGTGATAGAGTTTGGGAAGGTATGCAGTAGGAGGGAGTTGAAGAAGTTGTGGGTAAAAATAAAATGACGAGTCCTAAAGGAGAGAGACCAGAGGAAGTGGACAGTTCTAAGTATTTGTGGTCACACATGGCAGGAAATGGAGGAGTTGGGGTGGAGATAAATTGTAGATTGAGAGAAGCAAGAATGTCTTGGGAGATTGAAAAAAAGTCATGAGAAATATGTATCTAGGAATGGATACAAAAAGAAGATTATATGAAGGAGTGATCATGCTTATGACATTCTATGGTGAAGAGCCTTGGAATTAAAGGCAGAAAAGAGAAGTTTAAATGTGTTTGAGTAGTATGGTAGGGGTTACAATGTTGGATAGAGTGAGAAATGAGGAGGTGAGGAGGAGAACAGGGGTGGAAAGGGAGCTGGCAGATAGAGCTGATGAAAGATTATTGGGATGGTTTGGACACGTAGAAAGGATAAGTAATGAAAGATTAGAAAAAGAGGTATGGAAAGCAGAGGTGGGTGAAGTGCACTTCAGGTTATGACTGAGGATGAGATGGAGTGAAAGGGTCTTTGAGCAAGAGTGGAATGTCTGTTGAACAAAGAATAGAGACTGCAAGGGATAGGGGTGAGTGGAGGATGGTTGTGTATGGAGGATATTTTGGGATTTCTCCATGTCTTTATTTTTCACATAAGGGGACAGGATGGGAGGGGTCTCCGTGTAAGTGAGGCTGCCCTGCTGTGGATGTGCTTTGTCTTGCTGCATTGCTTCTGACCCAGGCTGTGGGCAGGAGACAGGGATGATCCTTCATCCTCAAGGAACTAAGATAAGAGGAAAACAAGGGTGGTGGATGGGAGTGGGTGCATGCCTTTGACTTGACTATCTCCCATATAAAGGGGAAGAGGCCCTTGGTATATAGGTAGATAGATTAATGTAGCATACCCCCCTTCCCCAGTTGCTTTCCTGCCCATTGAATGATAAATATTTTACAATGAATAGCTTTTTAGTAAGAATTTATTTTGTTGCAGACTTTGCTGTCAAAGATTCGGGAACTACTATGGTCAATGAGCCCAAATGAATTAGCAGCTCTAGAAAAAGCTCTTTGCTCAATGGATGAACCAGATCGCTCACAGAGAAATTTGGTCAGTGAAGAGCAAATGCCTCTGAATGAAGAGGAGGTGCCTGTGAATGCATATGGCAGCTTTGCATATACATCTGAGTTTGTCAAAAGATTTTATGCAAACTACCCGTCATGCAAGTACCTAACTCCTGAGTTAAGTTCCTTGTATCAAACTGGAAAGCGACCTGAGCGTCAGGAGAGGAAACGTGAGAGAACATCTGGCAAGAGCAGGTGTGTACCTATTGTATTGAGGTTTTTGTATTGGGTTCCACATTTGTACAGGAAGAGGCTCCATACAAGGTTGGTATTTTTGACAAAATTTTAATATTGCCTCAAATTTCACTAAGAAAACATGTCGCCCTTCAGTGGCTGGCAACAGCGTATTAGTGTGGGTCTGTTTCTTGTATCACAGACCAGAAGTGGTAAGGGGAGGGTAGTAGTTACCAGTTGTCAGCTGCCCATGTGTGAAAAGGTTTAAGAAATGCAATTGAAGTTGATAGAAAGAAATCTTGAGCCCACTCCAGAGACCAAGTGTCAGCCCCTCAGGGTTACACCTGAGGGGCTGACTTGTTTTCTTAGTGAAACTTGACAGCTTCATTGTCCATCTTGCAGGATCACCACATGCAGTTATTTATCACCTGTCCATTATTTTGTACATTGCTATATGAAGCAAATAAATGTAGGATTGACTGGCAACCTCCCTTGTTGAGGGAAAGGGACCTTTGGTATATGTATGTATATATGTACCACCCCACTCTATGCATATTGTACAACTGTGGTGACATTACACAACCCTGGTGCATCCCCACCTTCACCTCATATCATTCACACTTAAGTTCCAACCCTCACACAAGCCTATACTCTTCATGTAAAAACTTTGGATTGTCCCCAACAGACTTCCCTTATAAAGGTATAGGTATATGTGTGTGTGTGTGTGTGTACATATGCTTGTATATATACCAAGGGCCCCTATATACATATATGAGCTTATGCTATCTTTTTCACAAAAGTTGTTGTGGTTTATTCAAGTAATCTATCTATATATATACCAAGGGGTTTTCCCCCCTAAACAGAGAGGCAACCAAAGTCAAAAGGCATATACCTACCCCCTACCCATTCCACTCCCATCCACCACCCTTTCCTCTCTCTCATATTAGCTCCTCATGGATGATGGGTCATCCCTTTATCCCACCCACTGGGTTAGAAACAATATCAAGGGCTTTTTGCCCCTTGCCAGGAAGGTAGCCAAATCATCAAAAGACATATATCCAATCCCACCCATTTCATTGCACTGCCATCTACCACCCTATCTTCCTTCTCATCTTGGCTCCTTATGGATGATGGGTCATCCCTGTATCTCACCAACTGCCCTAGGTCAGAAGCAATGCAAGAAGACACAGCACATCTACAGCAAGGCCACTTCTTTTAATTGGCAACCCTTCCTCTCAGTCCCCTCTTGCAGAAAAAGAGGAAGACAGGGAGAAATCCCTTCAGGCTGCATCAAAATATCATTCACAAATAACCATTCCCAAACCAACCCCCATCCCCCACCCCTTCCTTGCATCACAGTATTATCTGTACACAGCCCTTCTCCACTCAACCCTATCTCCTGCCTTATCCCTTCCTTGTTCAGCAGACATTCCCCTCTATCTCAACACCCCTTTCACTCCATCCATCCATCTTATCCTTGGTTGTTAGGTAGGGGGCATCAAAAGTCATAATGAAATGTATGTTTATATATTTCACAGGTCTAGTAGGGCTAGACAAGAAAGACAGAGTGAGAGATACTTGGCAAGACTTGCTGGGACAGATGAGGAACGGCCACGAGCACGGAGGAGGTCAAGAAAAACACATGCATCCAAAATGCATCAAACATCACTGCCACCACCGCCCAATGATAGTGAAAGTGAACAGGAAGAATCATCAAGACAACGACATCATCATCATCGCCATCACCATCAACAAGCTAGGCATCAACAGCAATCTCATCAGCAACACCACAGATCTCGTCACCCTCATGCACAACCACAGCAACACCAGCAACAGCCTTACCAACAGCCTGTCAACAGAATCAAAGTTATTGCTTGCTCATGTGGAACAACTGTCACAGAAGAAGATGCTGAGGAACGAAGTCACATTCAGAATTCCTCGGTTGTCACTCGCGTGCAGCCTGTTTCAGACACCATACTTGAACATGAAGAGCAAAGTCTGGAAGAGGAGGGTTTCAGTGTTCAGCAGGAGATGTACCATGATTCTTATACCCCATATAATGTATCAGAAGGGGAAAACCCCTGTGGTATGCCCTCTTCAATCCTTGGAAATGTGTTGCCAAACAGTACATATGGGGATCAAGGGCCATCTTGTGTAAGTGACTGTGTTAGTAACGTTGTAGCTGCAGATCCTAATGTCCTCTTCCCAGAGTGTCTTTATGAAGAAGAGGCCAGATTGATGCACCAGACACAGTTAAATGAATATGAGGATGTTCACCATGGAATGTTAAATTTAAATGTTGGGAGTGATACAAGTTTGCAAGAAGAGGGTAACCAGGAAAATAGTAGATTTGAGGTGAGCAAAGGAGAAGAACCACTGCAGCAGGAAGAAGACATAGTGACTGGGGAGAAGGAAGAGGAGGGTAGGGAATTAATGAGAACTTGTGATGATTGTCATCATGATAGGGAAGGGTTGCAAGAAGATGAAATGTTGGTGCGTGAACAGGAGACAGAAAGTACACAGGTACACAATTTACATGAACAGCAGCAGTCTCATAGTCATTGTCACCTGGAAGAAGAGCATGAGCAGCAACAGCAAGCACAGGAAAATATTACAGAAGAACAGGGCACTGGTGTTTGTTCTAGTGGTTCAACATCTCCACACCATTCGGGGGCAGAGGATGATGAAGAAGTAGCTTTAGCACTTCAAGCTGCAGAGGTTGCAGCTACATGGAGAGCAAGATCAAGGTAAGAATCAACTTATCAGATTTTTTCTAAATGGGTAATGGAAAGCATGGTGAGTGAGCAGACTAGACAAGAAGCTTGATGGATGATAGTTTGGGTCTGCTCAAGTCATCATATGATGACAGTACGGGGATTCCATCTTAGATTCCCATACTCCCCTTACAATGGAGGTAGCCAGGATCAAAAGGCATAATTCCACTCGCACCTATACCACCCCCTATTCACCACCCCTCCATCCCTGTCATCTAGGCTTCTCCTGGATGATGGGTCATCCCAGCACCTCACCCATTGCCCTGGGTCAGAAGCAATGCAATAAGACACAGCACATCCATAGGAAGGCCATTTCATTTAATCTGTGACCCCACCTCTCCATCCCCACATGCAGTAACATGAAGACAGGGAGAAATACCTTTGGGGTACATCAAAATACAATTCTCATATAACCACTCCCATGTGTTACAGTATCATCCATATACAGCCATTCTTCACTCACCCATATATTCTGCCTCTTCCCTTTCTTTGCTCAACAGACATTCCCCTCTTTCTCAATGCCCCTTTCACCCAGTCCATCCATCTCATCCTTGATAGTCCTCTCATGTTCACTCCATCCACCTCTGCCTTTCACACATCTTTTTCTAGGCTTTCCTCACTCACTTTCCATGTATCCAAATTATCCCAATTCTTTCATCAACCCTATCTTCCATCTCCTTTTCCACTTCTGCTCACCTCCTTGTTTCTCACTCTATCCAACCTTGTAACCCCTATCATACCTTTCAAATACATTTAAACTTATGTTCCATGTCCCTGCCCCTTCAGTGCTGTTGGCACAATCACCCCTTCATACAATCTCTTCTTTGCATCCATTCCCAAATATCAATATCTCGTTACATCTTTTAATCCCTTAAGGCACGTACTTGCTTCTCTCAATCTATGATCTACCTCCATTTCCACTTGTCCCTTTTCTGCCACATATAGCCCCAACTATTTAAAGCTAACCACTTCCTCCAGCCTCACTCCTTTAATACTTCCAAATTGCTGCTGTCCTCTCCCTTTGTACATCTCATCACCTTACTTTTACCTACATTTACCTGCAAATTCCTCCTTTCATACACCTTCCAAAACTCTATAACTAACTTCCTTAATCCCCTCTCTGATCCTACCACTAGTGCAGTATTGTCAGCAAGCAACAAATGGCTTACCTCCCACTTGTCTCCATTTTCTTTAACCATCTCCAGTCCCCATCCCACTACCCTTGCATTTACCTTGTGCACAACCCCATCCATGTACTTATTGAACAGCTATGGTGATAATGACACAACCTTGGCAAAATCCTACCTTTACCTCAAACAACTTGCTGTCTCCATTTATAATTTTAACATAGGCTCTACTACTCTGGTAAAAACTCTTGACTGCCCTTAATAGCTTTCCTCTGATCCCATATATCTGCACTACCTTCCACAGTGCCATCCTGTCTACCCTGTCATAAGCCTTTTCCAGATCTGTAAGGGCCCAAAAAGACATCCTTACCCATTGCTAAAGCCTTCTCACATATCTGTCTTACCAATCTGTTCCTCACCAGTTACTCCCTCTGTTCCCTTCCTAATCCTCTCAATCAAAACCCTCCCAATCAAAACCCTCCCATAAGCCTCTCCAACTACACTCAACAAACTGGTCCCTCTGAGACTACTACACTTAGTTTTGTTACTGCCTGTCTTATATACTTCAGGTGTGATTATTGTTGTCTTCCTTTGTTTGATTATTTGAATATTTACATTTACTCGGAATGTGCCATGAATGATGATAACACAAAGTGAAATATATCCGTTTTAATTCTAGTAGCTTTATTTACAGTATGATGGAGAATAATTGTGGAGTATTTCTTGGTGGAACTGATCTCCTGATTCTTTCATTTCTTGTAGAAAAAGCTCTATACTCAGCAAATGGGAATCGCTGACTGGAGTTCCTGGAGGCCCTTTATATTAGAGAGAAGACTCAGGTCACAAATATATTTGGGGAGAAGGGGAGGGGGGTTATAACCTCCACAGCTCTAACTTTCCATTGTAGAGGACATATTTGTTTACCAAATTGTAGCATACATGAAAGGAGAAACTTTCATGGGATCCCATCTCCTACTCTCCAATTTGTCATACCTAGCTTCAAATTCTTTGGTTCCAACTTGGTCTTTAGCCTTAATTTCCATTTATTGTGCATGGATTTTAATGCATGTATTGTTCCAGCTTAGGCTCTATACTTTCTCTGCTATTCCAAGTACTTATGTATTTATATGGAAAACTATTTCTTCACATCATTTAGACATTTTGGTCTTTCTAAACTTGTTCTCATGACTTCATAAAACCCTCCTATCTCTAATCAAAAGAGCTTCTTCTTCTTCTTCTTCACCAAGCCATCTCACTGGTTAATTGGATGGGAAAGAAAAATAATCTACGATAATAAAAATAAGTGTACTTATATATGTTGTAATGGAAAGTTGATTATTGAAATTTTGAAATTGGAAAATATTTGGTTTTGGTAATGCATAACTGGACTCTTAATTGATTCTTTATGATTAGGTTTTCTGACCCAGAGGATCTTATTCACCGTCTCTTCGTGTGCATTTCTGGTGTGGCAGACCAGCTGCAGACAAACTATGCTAGTGACCTGCGCAAGATTCTTAAATATGTCTTCTTGCTCAACCAAACTCCTTTGGAGGAAAGCATGCCACCAGAGAAGCCATGTGCTCCTGTTGGAGACGATGTCTTCAGTAATGAAGGCACTCAAGGTAGAAAATTTTATTTAGTATATTTTCATCATTAATTTTTGTAATATATTTTTCATCTTTAATTTTGAGTCTTCTGGTTAATGGATTTTGTATTTGTTTATAAAGTAGATTCTGAGCGTCTGAGTGTGGAAAGTGCAGAAGATGCCTTGGTAGTTATTGGCAGCCCACAACGGCATGTTAGCCATGACAGCCCTGAACGGAACATTACCCTTGACTTGAACGATGTTCGTGAAGGGACTACAGCACAAATGCAAGCAGATGATAACTTTAGCCCAGATACATCATCTCCCACAACCACACCAGCTTCGTCATCCTCTTCCTCCTCATCGTCTTCATCATCTGGGCCAATGCCAGTGTCCACATCTGTAGGTTGTGCTGTTTTTTCCCAGGGTATTTTGAATGGAGGTGAGGGGTTTGATGGGTTTTGTAGATGGCACCTTTACTGTCCACCTTTCAGGACCACCATATGCAGGTACCTGCCATTGTACCACCTCTGTAGTTTGAAAGTGTCTTTGTTTTCCCAGTTGTTGAGAACCATGCTGTGGAAAGTAGTCAGGTGTGATTCTCAAAAACTGGACATCTATCCCAAAGTGCATACAATTCCCCAAAGAGAATAGAATCATGTGGTGTTAGGAAAAACAAAATTAGTCAATCAATTCTTTGGCCTAGTTCTGTCTTACAGGAAACATGTATCCACAAGATACCAGTCATGGCCATAAGTTCAGTCTATAAGACATTTGAAGAGATCTAGTGTTGCTCTCTAGAAAAAAAGTAGGACAATGTAGTAGAATGTGGTCTGTGTCTTATGGGTGTCAGTTGGATCTGGAGCAATTGGTGTCTGTTGCTGTTTTACTGCTGTATGTTGACATAGATGTAGGCACCCCAATGCAATTTTTGCTTGTTTTGAGAATTCTTTCTCTGCTGGGTTGATTTCTGAGGGAATTTGAAATATAGAATGTGGCAATTGATTTTGGAGTGCTTCATTGTTAATGGATTTTGGAATGCTTGTTAATGGAAGAGACAGTAGCAAGAGGAAAATGGGCAGCATATTTTAGGGAGTTTCTAAATGTGAAGGAGGATGGGGAGGGAAAGTTAGTTGCAGTGAGAAGTGCTAAGAAAATGATGGTGATGAATGAGGAAAATGGAGGAGAAATAATAATAATAATAATAATAATAATAATAATAGGTTTATTGAGATAGCAGTGATACACTGACAATAATACAATTGGGCACTTTTATGAGTAATATAGTAATTATTAGAGTGATATGCTTAGTCTAAAATTTATGATGAGTTTATTGTGCGGACAATGGATGGAATGGCACTGTTCTTGTATCGGTCAGTCCTCGGCGCTCTGATGGGCTTGATTTTGTTTGAATGCCGAGTTGCATGGCAGGTGGGTGTGGTGTTAGGTGGGAGGAAGTGACGGTGACGTGGGTGTAGCATTAGGTCCTGTCCAAACTTATTCAGTGCCTCACTGTGTTTGTCGGACAATCTTGGCAAGCTGAGGGTGGTGAGGGCGTGTTCGTATCCCTCATACTGATTACCCAAGATAATTCTGCACGCTCTTTTTTGTACTTTCTCTAATTTGCTCCTCTGTGTGATGTTAAGTGATGATGACCAGGCTGGGGAGGCGTACATGAGGGTGGGGAGTACGAAGGTGGTGTAGACTCCCTTTAGATCTGGTGATGGGGTACCAAGGGACTTCAATCTGCGCAGCATGAAGAGTTTGTAAGAGGCTGTCCTGATGATGTTGTTGATGTGCTGGTTCCAGTTAAGGTGGTCGTCTATTGTGATGCCTAGTAGCTTGGCGGACTGGACCACCTGAAGGGAATGGGTTCCTAATGACAGTTGAGGTGGTGCCACTGCCTGTTAGGGAAAGATGAGGTGAAAGCAGTTATAAAAATTATGAGAGCAGGCAAGGCACCTAGGTTGGATGGGTGTCATGTGGAGTGTAAAACGGGGAAGTACAGTGATGGTGGACTGACTGGTGGGGTTGTTTAATGTTTGTCTATAAAAGGGTAGAGTATCAGAGGACTTGAGTGCCTGTATAGTTCCACTTTACATGGGAAATGGGGACAAATATGAGTAGTAGTTTCAGAAGGATCAGTTTGTTGAGTGTAGTTGGAACGGCTTATGGGAGAGTTTTGGTTAGGAGAAGAACAGAGGGAGTAATTGGTGAGGAACAGTTTGGGTTTAGGACAGGTAGGGGATGCATGGATCAGATTTTTGTGGTAAGGCAGGTAAGCGAGAGCTTTAGGAAAGGTAAGGATGTTTTTTGGGCCTTTGGATTTGGAGAAGGCTTATGACAGGCTAGACAGGAAGGCACTGTGGGAGGTATTGCAGTTATATGGGATCAGAGGAAAGTTATTGAGAGCAGTCAAGAGTTTTTATGAGAGTAGAAGAGCCTGTGTTAGAATTAGAAATAGAATGAGTGGTTTGAGGTAAAGGTGGGACTTCACTAGGGATGTGTTATGTTGCCTTGGCTGTTCAGTTTATACATGGATGGGGTGGTGAGAGGTAAATGTAAGGGTAATAGGCCGGGGTTTGGAGATGGTTAAAGAAAATGGAGAAAAATATGAGATAAGCCATTAGTTGTTTGCTGATGACATTGCACTTGTAGCAGGATGAGAGAAGGGATAAAGGAAGTTAGTGATGGAGTTTAGGAAGGTGTGCAAAAGGAAGTTAAAGATTAATGTGGGTAAAAGTAAGGTGATAAGATGTAAAAGAGGAGAGATAGCAAAATTAGAAGTGAGTATTAAAGGATAGAGACTGGAGGAACTGGATAGCTTTAGATACAGGTGTGAAAGTGGTGGGAAAGGGAGGAGTGAAGGTGGAGGTAGATTGTAGATTGAGAAAAGCAAATAAAAGCCGTGGGGGATTAAAAAGTGTAATGAGAAATAGACATTTGGGAATGGATGCTAAAAGGAGATTGTATGAAGGAGTGATTGTGCTAACAGCACTGTATGTGGCAGAAACGTGGAACATTAGAGAGGAAGAGTTTAAATGTGTTTGAGATGAAATGCCTAAGAAGTATTGTAGGGGTTACATGGCTGGATAGAATGAGAAATGAGGAGGAGAGCAGGGTTGGAAAGGGAGTTGGGAGATAGGGTTGATGAAAGAGCATTATGATGGTTTGGACACATGGAAAGAATGAGTGAAGAAAGATTAGCAAATGAGTTGTGGAAGGCAGAGGTGAAAGTAGTGAACATGAGGGGATGACCAAGGATGAGATGGATGGATGGGGTAAAAGGGGCATTGGGAAAGAGGGGAATATCTGTTGAGGAAGGAAGGGAAAAGATAGAAGATAGGGGTGAGTGGAGAATGGTTGTGTATAGAGAATGTTGTGATGCATGGAAGGGAATTGGTGGGGGGAAGGAGGGGTGAAGCAGTATGTGTGAATGGTATTTTGACACATCCTGAAGGGATTCTCCCTGTCCTCTCTCTTTCTTCATGAAGGGATGGAGAGGGGAAGTTGCCAATTAAATGAAGCAGCCTTGCTGTGGATGTGCTGTGTCATGCTACATTGCTTCTGACCCAGGTCAGTGGGCAAGATGCAGGCATGACCTGTCATCCAGAAGGAGCCAAGATAAGAGAAAGGGAAGGGAGTGAATGGGAGTAGAGTATGTGGGGATGGAATAGGTGGGAGTGGATTTTATGCTTTTGTTTTTTGCTATCTCCCTTGTAAGGGTGAAAAAGCCTTAGGTATATGTATGCATGTATGTTCTCCAATTTGTGTTTGTGTTTTTGTATAGATGTGGAATGCTGGAGAGTAAGTTATCATAGATATTTGAATAGAATGGGCAACTTGAAGGTATACTATCCAATATGACTGCACACACACAAACAGGAGACCAAATAGGAAAGAAAATAGAATATCTCACCTACCTAAGTATTTGAAAGCCCAACACACACCCTACTAGATGACTTTCCCAGTACAACCAACATGGAAATTAATTCATTGTGGATCTATAAATGAGATTTATTTTATTTATTTATTTATTTGTAGTTTGGAAATGTAAATGTGGTTGATGAAAAAATGTGTGTATATAACAAGGGCTTCTTCCCCTGTATAAGGGATGTAGCCAGCTAAGGCATGCACCCAATCCAACTCACTCCCATCTGACATCCATTGAAAAAAATCAAATTAAATTTTTCTTAGGTTGGAGCAAGTGAAGGAATAGTGGATTACAATAGTGGGGTGTATGGATCTACCCATCATCTGGACAGTTCTCCCACATCCTCTGCCTCCTCCAGTAGACGTCGCCCAGTGGTACTGGAGCCTCCACCATGGATACCAGATGACCAGGCACCACGCTGCATGGCCTGTGGAGCATCTTTTACTGTAGTCAGAAGGCGTCATCACTGCCGAAACTGTGGCAAGGTATGTCCAGAAAAGGTTTCTTCTTTGCTGAGTTAATGCAATTGATTATTGAATGTATGCTTGAGTTGGAAGGTTTCAATTTTATTAGTGATCATGACATGGTAATATCCACCTAGTTGAGACTGAAAGGGTGTCAAATTTGTAATATCCTGTTGTCTTTCATTTTCTGTTTTTCTTTTTTTTTTTAACTAAGTTGTAAAATAGTTTATGCTATATATTATTGTGTTGGATGTATAGACTGTAGTGATGTAAAGCAATCTGGAAAAAAAAAATTGGTTACATAAAAACATACATACATACATATACCAAGGCTTTTTCCCCTTACAAGGGAGGTAGCCAAAAAGGGAAAGGCATAAAATCATTTCCACCCATTCCATCCCTGAATACACTCCACACCCCTCCACCCTCCCTCTTATCTGAGCACCTCCTGGATGACGGGTCATCCCTGTACCTTGTCCACTGCCCTGGGTCAGAAGCAGTGTCGCAAGACACAGCACATCCACAGCAAGACCGCTTCATAAAAACAACATAACATACCAAAAGACCTTTTTGCCTTTATAAAAGGGTGGCTAAGTCAAAGCATACACCTACCCTACACCCATTCTACACCCATCCTGCACCCAACCAGAAACCCATTCCCAGATCTTCTCATCTTAGCCCCTTCTGGATAAAGGGTTATCCCATACCCTAGCCTCAGTGTTTGGATTAGAAGCATTGCACCAAGGCACAGCACTTGAACAGTAGAGCCAGATAGCCAGAACTAGTTCACCACCACTCCATCATATGGTGACATGCTGATTTACTTTTATTGAAAAAATTGAAATGCATAGAATGAAAATACAGTATTAGTTCAGGATGACACAGGAATCTTGGAGGTCCCTACCACAAACATAATTTGCTCTCCCACCCCTCCTGTGCTAAACATGGCAGAATAAATATTGTTTGCTATGAAAACTGTAATGCACACCCAAGCCTCCTGCCAGGGGGAGTGTGCAATGTTAAACCAAATCATCATAATGAAAACTATGGACAAGAATCTTTTTATTTCATCTAAACATACATATATACATATACCAAGGCTTCTTCCCCCTTACAAGGGAGGTAGCCAAAAAGGGAAAGGCATAAAATCATTTCCACCCATTCCATCCCTGAATACACTCCACACCCCTCCACCCTCCCTCTTATCTGAGCACCTCCTGGATGACGGGTCATCTCTGCACCTTGTCCACTGCCCTGGGTCAGAAGCAGTGTCGCAAGACACAGCAAGGCCGCTTCATTAAATCGGCGACCCCCCCCTCTCCGTCCCCCCATTGTCACTTTTTCTAAGAACTTACTCATCTCTATTTTCACAAAATATTGTGTATCTGCTGTGTCTGGTTCTTGATATAGATGGTGGACTAGTTTACATCATACTCTTCCATCAATTCATTGTATCAAACCCACTTTTCTGACTTCTCAGCAGTCTCCAATTTTAAGTTAATCACTATTTCTTACATGTGTTAAGGGGCACCATCCATACATACATATACCAATGGCTTTTTCCCCCTTACAAGGGAGATAGCCAAAATCACATACATATACCAACAGCTTTTTCCCCATTACAGGGGTGAATGGAGAATGGTTGTATATGGAAAATGTTGTGATGCATGAGGTGGATTGGACGGGGGAATGGGGGTGAGGTAGTGTGTGTGAGCAAAAATTTTTGACGCAGCCCGAAGGGATTTCTCCCCGTCCTCTCCTTTATATGGGGGGACGAAGAGGGGGAGTCGCTGATTTAATGAAGCGGCCTTGCTGTGGATGTGCTGTGTCCTGCGACACTGCTTCTGACCCAGGGCAGTGGACAGGGTGCAGGGATGACCCGTCATCTAGGAGGTGCTAAGATGGGAGGGAGGGTGGAGGGGTGTGGGGTGTTTTCGGGTAGGAAATGGGTGGGAATGTTTTTGTGCCTTGTCCTTTTTGGCTACCCCCCTGGTAAGGGGGAAAAAAGCCTTGGTATATGTATTGATGTATGTACAAAGGTAGCCAAAGCCAAAGGCATTAATCCGCTCCCACCCATTGCATCCCCACATACTCCTCCCATTCACCTCCCTCCCTCTTACCTTAGCTCTTCCTGGATGATGGGTCATCCCTGCATCTTGCCTACTGCCCTGGGTCAGAAGCAATGCAGCAAGACACAGCACATCCACAGCAAGGCCATTTCATTTAATTGGTGACCCCCCTCTCCATCCCCTCATGCAGAAAAAGAGAAGACAGGGAGAAATGCCTTCAAGTTGTGTCAAAATATCATTCACACATACTCCCTCACCCCCTGTCCCCTACTCACTCTTTTCCATGCATCACAGTATCATCCATACACAACCATTCTCCACTCACCCCTATCTTTTGACTTCTCCCTTCTTTCCTAAACAGACATTCCCCTCTTTCCCAATGTCCCTTTTACCCCATCCATCCATCTTATCCTTGGTTGACCCCTCACATTCACTCCCTCCACCTCTGCCTTCCACACCTCTTTTACTAATCTTTCTTCACTCATTCTTTCCATGTGTCCAAAACATCCCAATACTCTTTCATCAACCCTATCTCCCAACTCCCATTCCACCACTGCTCTCCTCCTCACCTCCTTGTTTCTCATATTATCCAGCCTGGTAACCCCTACCATACTTCTCTGGAATTTCATCTTAAAAACATTTAAACTTTTCCTCTTATATGTTCCATGGCCCTGCCCCATACAGTGCTGTCGGCACAATTACGTGTCATGCAATCTCCTCTTTGCATTCATTCCACCTCCACTCCTCCCTTTCCCACCACATTCACACCCATGTCTCTAAAGCTGTCCACTTCCCCCAGTCTCTCTCCCATAGTACTTACTTCCAATTTGCTGGCACCCTCTCCCCTTGTACATTGTATATTTTACCCACATTTATCTTCAACTTCCTTCTTTCACACATCTTACCAAACTCCAACACTAACTTCCTTAATCCTTCCTCTCATCCTTCTACAAGTGCAGTGTCATCAGCAAACAACAGCTGGTTTATTTCCCATTTTTCTCCATTTTCTTGAATTATCTCAAATCCCTTGCCTATTAAGCTTGTTATCTTTCACACCACCCCATCCGTGTATAAATTCAAAAGCCAAGGTGACATAACACATCCATGGTGAAGTCCCATACAAGTAAGAACAGTTGGTGGCAGTATTCTTTCTTCCTGACCACAGGGTTCAGTGAAAAAGGAATTGAATATTCAGAGAAGTGGTACAGGACAGTATTAAGAGTGAGGGGAACAGCGTAACAGAGGGACAGTCACAGTATAATAAAGTAGTATCTTTTCTCTATGAATAGAGATTTCCTCTATCACAGACAAAATGACGTGTGGCTCTGGTCCATAGGGGCACCCATATAAACCCCCAAAGTATCAGCTGCATGCTTCCAAGTAGCTTTTACATACATACATATACCAAGGCTTTTTCCCCCTTACAAGGGAGGTAGCCAAAAAGGAAAAGGCATAAAATCATTCCCACCCATTCCATCCCTGAATACACTCCACACCCTTCCACCCTCCCTCTTAGCTTAGCACCTCCTGGATGACGGGTCATCCCTGCACCTTGTCCACTGCCCTGGGTCAGAAGCAGTGTTGCAAGACACAGCACATCCACAGCAAGGTCGCTTCATTAAATCGGCGACCCCCCCTCTCCGTCCCCCCATTCATAAAAGGAGAAGACGGGGAGAAATCCCTTTGGGCTGCGTCAAATTTTGCTCACACATACTACCTCACCCCCCATTCCCCCGCCCATTACACCTCATGCATCACAACATCATCCATATACAACCATTCTCCATTCACCCGTCTTCTGTCCTCTCCCGTCCTTCCTCAACAGACATTCCCCTCTTCCCCAAAGCCCCCTTCACCCCATCCATCCACCTCACCCTAGGACGTCCCCTCATGTTCACTCCCTCCACATCTGCCTTCCATACTTACTAGTCTTTCTTCACTCGTTCTTTCCATGTGTCCAAACTATCCTAATACTCTTTCATCAACCCTATCTCCCAACTCCCTTTCCACCCCCATTCTTCTCCTCACCTCCTCATTTCTCACTCTATCTAGCCTAGTAAACCCCATCATACTTCTCAGACACCTCATCTCAAACACATTCAAACTCCTTCTCTCTTCCTCTCTTATGTTCCATGTCTCTGCCCCATACAGTGCTGTTGGCACAATCACTCCTTAATATAGTCTCCTCATAGCATCCATTCCCAAATGTCTAATCCTCATTACACTCTTCAATCCACCAAGGCATTTACTCGCTTCTCTCAATCTACATTCTACCTCCACCTTCACTCCACCTTTTCTTGCCACATTTGCACCCAAGTATCTAAAACTATCCACTTCCTCCAGTCACTCTCCCTTAATGCTCACTTCCAGTCTACTGCCACTTTCACCCCTTGTACATCTCATCACCTTACTTTTACCCACATATATCTTTAGCTTTCTTCTATCACATACTCTTCCAAACTCTGTCACCAACTTCCTCAATCCCTCCTCCGATCCTGCCACAACCACAGTGTCGTCAGCAAACAACAGCTGGCTCACCTCCCACTTTTCTCCATTTTTTTTAACCATCTCCAATCCCTGACCCACTACCCTTGTATTTACCTCTCGCACTACCCCATCCATGTATAAGTTGAACAGCCAGGGCGACATAACGCATCCCTGACGAAGTCCCACCTTTACCTCGAACCACTCTCTCTCCATTTCTAATCCTGACACAAGCTCTACTACTCTCATAAAAACTCTTGACAGCTCCTAGAAGCTTTCCTCCTATCCCATATATCTGCAGTACCTCCCACAGTGCCTTTCTGTCTACCCTATCGTAAGCCTTTTCGAGATCCATAAAAGCCCATAAAACATCCATCCCCTTTCCTATAGCTTTCTCACATATCTGTCTTACCACAAAGATCTGATCTACACAACCTCTACCTGTCCTAAATCCACACTGTTCCTCACCAATTACTCCCTTTGTTCCTCTCCTAATCCTCTCAATCAAGATCCTCCCATAAGCCTTCCCAACTACACTTAACAAGCTAATCCCTCTGAAACTACTACATTCACACTTGTCCCCTTTTCCCTTGTAAAGTGGAACTATACAGGCACTCCTCCAGTCCTCCGGCACTCTACCCTCTCTCCAGCAAACATTAGATAACCTCACCAGCCAGTCCACCATCACTGTACCTCCTTTTTTTAGACATTCTGCATGGCATCCATCCAGACCAGGTGCCTTACCTGCTTTCATCATCTTAACAACTGCCTTCACTTCATCCTTCCTTATTTCTCCTCCATTTTCCTCACTCATCACAGTCATTTTCTTCGCATTTCCCACTGCAACTATCCCTCCCTATCCTCCTTCACATTTAGCAACTTCCTAAAATATTCTGCCCATCTTCCCCTTACTGCCTTCTCTTCCATTATCATCTCTCCATCTGCACCTTTTACCTTTTCTTCTCTACTTGATTTGCCTCCTCTTCCTCTCTTAATTTCTTTTCAAAGCATCTTTTTATTACTTTCAAAATTTTCTGTCATACTCTTACCCCACTTCACATCTGCTCTCCTCTTTGCCTCCTTTACCTTTTGCTTTACTTCTCTTTTCTTTTCTTTGTACCTCTCATATGACTCCCTCGTCCTATTTTGTAACCAATCTGTGAAAGCTCGCTTCTTCTCTTCTACAAACTTCTTTGTTGATGAGGAAACAAAGAAGTAGCTTTTAACCTCACAATAACATGCAGCCAATACCCCAGATGGAGGGTAGCTAAAATCAAAAGACATAAAGCCACCTCCACCCATTTCATCCCCACATACTCCACTTCCATTCACTACCCCTCACTCCCTCTTTTCTTGGCTCCTGGATTATGGGTCATCCCTGCATCTTACCCACTGCCCTGGGTCAGAAGCAATGCAAGAAGACAATGTGATGAATGAAAATGGAGCAGTCCAGGAACACTGGTTAGTTCACTTCAGTAAGTGGACACAACAATGATTGTGTGAAGGAAGGGAGCAACAGGTGGTTATCCTGTGTACAGTGTGGTGAAGAATGGAACTATATCCTAGCTTGCCACATGGGCAGCCAACATCATGTCAGCCTGAATTTGTATTTCATACCTTATTTTTCCTGATCTGATTGGTCCAATTACTTGAATATTTTTTATAACTAAATTCTGGGTATTAGAGATTTTACTATACTTAGAATCTTGAATGAACAATGGGTACCTGTTAGTAATAGTTCTGCAAGATGGACATCAAAGATAATCATCTCCCTGCTGCCCATCTTCAAAATCCTTGAACACACTCAGTACTATCACAAGGTGCAACTCCTAGGGGCTTACACTTGTCTCCAGACTAGGCCCAAGATATGTTTTCTGGCTATTTTCCTTCACATTATCAAATACAAAATGAACTGACTCCTATACTCCTTGGAAACCAGTGACACAGAAACAAACTTACATAATCAGTTTTGTTGTTGTAATCCTTACATCTGTTTGTATACTGTTGGCTCATGTTTGTAATAATTTATATTTTCTTGCAGGTGTTCTGTGCACACTGTAGCCAACACACAGTGCCACTGCCACACTACGGTATCTGGAAAGCTGTACGAGTGTGTAATGTCTGCTTTCTCCACTATGTTACTTTCACAACAGACAGTCCCTCTTGACCTTACCCGCCATCATGACCTCATTCTTCCTCTTGACCTAAGATGCCTTCGTGTGTTATCTTCCAGAGGAAGTTATTAACCAATCTAATTAACCATGACCTATCTCTTTCATGTTGGACCACTCATGCTGTTGGTAGCATAACCTGTTCTTTGTTGTCAGTTCTTCCTCACTGTGCCTAAGGTACCCCACATCATCAGTCTTTGTGGCCAAGAGCAGCTTGTGTAGGTCTGCCTCGGGAACAGAAAAGATTTTACAGCTGTTCAAGATCACCCAAAGTTTTAGAAGAGATGTAACAAGTAAGAATGTTCTCATGAGATAATTGTATGAATATGAAATGCCTTTATTTTTTAAAGGTACAGACTAAGTTATAATTTGTTGTAAGTGAATATAAAAAGATGTATACCTTTGATTTTTTTAAAGGTTCTGTAGATACTTCAGAATATGTAATTTTAAGGATTGTAAAAATGTGGAGACACTGAAATTATGCCTTGTGCTTTTGTGAGTGAAGGGAGTAGTTGGATAAGGAGGTTCGATTATCCAAATGCTCCATGTAGAGAAGGCTTCTTTACTGGACTACTGTTGCCAGCTGAAGATTTGTCTCCTCTTCTTCATCATCTAGGGTGGATTAGGTTGCCACTCCTGACTTGACTGCAATAAGCTGCTGCATAGTAATCCACTTAAGTAGCTGCTACTCCATACTGCCCACTTATGTAGCCACTGCATCTCCTTACTGCCTTCAGCAGTTGCTTAATTCCTTACTGGAGTAGTTGGCTGCTACAACACCCATGGTTGAAGTAATCAACAATGTCTCTGTGTGTAACCAGCTGTTGCTTCAAATATTTTATACTTAGTGCTTTTGACCCAGTAGTAGTTGGCTTCCTACAAAGTTTATCTTTGGTGGCTGTGTATAGATAAGTATGTGTGTTGTGGGCAATTGGTGTTCTTGAATGGGTTGCAGTCATTAACTCAAAGCTTGCTGTTTATGGCTGCTCCCAAAAACCCATGAGAAGGCCTGACTGTTTATCCTTGATACTAGGGGTGGGGGTCACAAATGTTGTTCAATGATATTGTAGACTATTGCAGTGTGGTGGGCAGTGGGTGGGACCTCCTACTTGATGTACAGTTCAAGCTACTGCTAACATTGCCATTGATGGTTGCAGATCTTAACACTGCTGTAGGTAGCTCCCACTCATGAAATGGTTCTTGATATTTGTGTATGAGAAGGTTGATTTTCCTCATTGGTGTGGATGCAGATAGCTTATGACTGCTGCAGAAAGCTATTTTTTTCTATTAGACCATTGTTTTTTACTGATGCATCCTTCCCATATATTTCTGGGTATCGTCACATATCTTTTCAGTACAGACCTAATTTTTTAAATTTAAAGACCAATTTTATCTAAAAAAAAAATAATTGGTTACTTCTAAATCATGACTTTCTTATTCAGATTTACATCACCTCCTTGCCCACTTTCTCGTTCATTTTCTTTCATTCTGTCTCCCTCTCATTCATTCTCATTCTCTCCACTTCTCACCCCCTCTTTCTATCCCCTTTGCCTCTCAACTTGTCTTTCTCTATCTCCCCCCCGCCCCAATGGAACTGTGTAGTGTAGACTTTATGGTCTCTTGCAGTCTCTCTTTCTCTTCCCTCTCTCTCCTCTCTTTTTCTCTTCCGTTCTTTTTCTTTCTCCTTTCTATCCCCTCTTTTTCTCTCTTCCCCTCTATTTCTCTCTTTCCCCTCTCTTTCTCCTCTATCTCTCCTCTATCTCTCCTCTATCTCTCTATCTCTCATCATGAGTCATGCCAAACTTCTCCATTTGTTGCCCTATTACTTTGTATTAAGTCGGTATTGTTTGTACCTTTCAAAACTACACTACATTTGTACTCTATTCTTTAGCACAAACTCCACACTGCACTGTATGACTATTTGCCATATATGACAAGAACATCTTTTATTTTCGTTTATTAAAGTTTTTTTAAGTGTCCAATTATTTAGAACCCAAGATTTACTATGTATGGCAAGAAAGTGGTGATCAGTGTAGTGTTATGAGTGGGTTTCACTGCAGCACATTATTTTGGAAAACTGTAGATTTCAAGTTTATGAAGGATTCTTGCCCTTGCTGTTGCTTGAACTGTAAAGGTGGAGGCATTTAGCTGGAGCTGAATCTCTCACTTTTGTGTGCTTAGACACAGTGGTGGAATTCAAAAATGTTAACAACAGGTTCTCTCACGAATAGCATCCCAGGTTGGCCTAATATAGGCTGTATTATAACCTGTATAAGCCAATTTTTAATAACCAGTGCACAGAGCTCATGAAATTCCAAGAACGGGTTCACATGAACCGGTAAAAACTGGCTGAATCCCACCACTGCTTAGACAGCCAGAGCATGAAGCATCGCAAATGAGTATGGGGGAATTGATTCTTCATTTTCTTCATTACAAGTTTGAAGTTAAACAAAATAACTTGTGGCAAAAATTAATTGCTCTGCAAGAAAAGTACAGTTACCAGTTGTCTTTTTTCCATCAATTGTTTGTCATTTTTCTTTTTTCACTCCTCCCCCATCCCATACTTCTGTGAGATATCTGGTCAGTGTCCGTAATACCAGTGCATGGGGAAGTTGTATGAATGGTTTTTGTGCATAATTTACCCAAGACGAGATTTGGTTTGCATAGTGCCTCGTTCTACTGGGATTATTTTTTCTTGTGTGCTCAATCTCATAGTAATTGAATCTTGTGTGTAACATGAGGTTTTATCTGAAGACATTTGCTGATTTAGCACTGCATACTTGGTAAATAGTATGATTAAGTATAAACTTTTATCCCACAGTCGGAGAAGAAGACACTAATGTCGAAAGTTCTGTATATTTTGATCACTAACTGTGATCCTTTTCAGCAGAAGAGGATCACAGTTAGTGATCGAAATATACAGAACTTTTGACATTAGTGTCATCTTCACTGACTGTGGGATAAAAGTTTATTTTACTAATGTGCTACAATATTACTATGATTAAGTATGTTACTAGTGATGCACATTGTGATAAATATGTAAGTCCACTGCAGTTAAGGAAACCCCAATTCTTCAACTTAAATGTGAAAAATGGTACCACGCACACTAGAATCTCTGATTTGATAAGTCTTAATACTAATTGTGCTTATGTAAAGTGATATTTTCTTGATTGATACTTTGTTTTCTTGCATTTCGCTGCCACCATGCTTGCTATGAGCTGCATACTGAAGTATTGCCATCAGTTCTCTTTGTACCATGAGCTAATCCTGACCAAGATATACTAAACTTGTACAGTTTAGTACACATACAGTAATAAATGTCTACATTGTCTGTCAACCTTGTTACAGTAATATTAATATCAGGAGTAAATTGATCCAATGGCTTGAAGCTTTTTCAAATATTCCACTGTCATATACCTGCCAAGTAGGGATTCTTAATTAGCAAGGCATACGTGGAAGTGGCTCTGATGTAAATATGTATATTGCAATAGGAATTATCTAGATTTAATTAAGGCATGAAAGCTTGTACAGTGTGCCATTTGTTAAACAAGTGATTGGTATGTACCTTGTTATTGTAGTTCAAGGTTTATGCTAGTAGTCCCTTGGGAATGTTACACAGTTCAGGACATGTTAGCAGTTCAAGTCCAGACAGGTTGATGTCGAAAAGAGGATTAGACGTTTGTGCAATAGGGTAGATAATGTTATAAATCATATATAGAAATGGGCTGGGGGTTGCACTATTTGTAATATTGGATATCTGTGTGAGTTGGTAGTAAGCCATTAAGATGCCTTGATCATAAGGGTTGGAGTATTTATCAGTCATTCTGTAGCCCTTTTTCTTTCTTTCTTTCTTTTTTTTTTTTTTTTTTTTTTTTTTTTTTTTTTTTTTTTTTTTTTTTTTTTTTTTTTTTTTTTTTTTTCTCTTTCTTTCTTTCTCCAGGATACCCACAATCCCAAGGTATCAAGTCACAAGCACATGTAGGTTGGGTATTTGTCGATCAGTCTGAAGCCTTGGTTTTTTCTTGCAGAAGACCCAAAGCCCCAAGGTGTCGCATCAACCAATTTGGCCCATAAATCACTTGGAGAAACTTTGCATTGTTGTCTGAATTGTTTGTGTTGGACTGTGCAGGATGACATATTTCTGTCTACTGCTTGAGGACTGGATTTTCATGACATTTTGTATAGATTATCATAGTTTGAGATACGATTCTGTGGATGTTTATTTTACCATGCCGAATACATTGTAAATGTCATTTATATTGGCTGATATTCTGACATTGCTCACCTCAGCCATCCATATATCAAAGAAGTTTCCAACAGTCAAATTGAATGGCCAACTTCTTACATTGGACATTTTTAATATACAGTCCTTCAGCCTACATATCAAGGACCTAACAGTAAAAACTAACAAGAAAATAAGCATACTGTGATCAGGAGCATACATAGGATTTGGTCAGCAGAAAGAAACGCTAATCACTGTGTCAAATAATTCACCAGAACACTCGGCTACACCAGAGCATGGTTTCCTACTGTAATAAATAAGAGACATTGTACAAAATATACAAAACAAAGCATTAAGAATGATAACTGGATTTGCTAAAACCACACAAGTAGAACATCTATCCAGAGAAATCAAAATCCTCTCTATAGAGCAGCACATGGAAATAAACATACAATATTGCACCACATAATCATAACACAAGCACAACCAACTGAATACAACAAAAATAGATGAATTAATAAATAAGTGAATATATGAATAAATAGATAAAATATATATGTGTGTGTGTGTGTATGTGTGTATTCCAGCAGTCAACCACCTGTACTTTGCAGCACTTCCATAGAAAAATGCACAGATAAGTTGCAAAACCAAAGCACTTCAACACCAACCCCTTAACTCCATAATCCACTTCACTCACCCTGACATCAGCCCAGATAAGCAATCCCTTCCACAACAAGCAAGAACCATACTGCCACAACTGCATTCAGCAATGAAATGGAACCAACACAAAATTAAGTTACCCTAGATGCAGTCTCCACTCAAAAGACACAGAACACCTCGTCCTTCACCACCCTTTACGAGCCTTACCCAGACAACAACGACAATATATTTTCATTGAGTGACTTGAGGCAGTCCAGTGGCCATTGCTTGGTTACCTGGGAGCAGTGGGTCTACTGCAAGAGAGATCTGGGACAAGGAATTGATTGACTAATGTACTATGATATGGTTTGATAAGGCATAGTTGTCAGTTGGTATGTATTCCATTTAGGAAATGTATTGTGCATCATGCCAATTTTAACTGTGTAATGGAGATATTGTTGGCATATGAGTATTGATAGATAACTAAAAAATAACATGGACATTTATGTTGGAATAGGTAAAGTGTGGCTGTTGTTTCTCTTGGCTTGTGGATATACAAAATATTGATGAATATTAATTCATGTGTGATTTCCCAGCTGCCACTCTAGCAATTTATATTGGTGTTGAGCAGTAAATCCTGCCCCTCCTCCCTTTCCTCGATCTTTCCTCTCTCTTGCCCTCCCTCTCTCTCTCTCTCTCTCTCTCTCTCTCTCTCTCTCTCTCTCTCTCTCTCTCTCTCTCTCTCTCTCTTGCCCTCCCTCTCTCTCTCTCTCTCTCTCTCTCTCTCTCTCTCTCTCTCTCTCTCTCTCTCTCTCTCTCTCTCTCTCTCTCTCTCTCTCTCTCTCTCTCTCTCTCTCTCTTGCCCTCTCTCTCTCTCTCTCTCTCTCTCTCTCTCTCTCTCTCTCTCTCTCTCTCTCTCTCTTGCCCTCCCTCTCTCTCTCTCTCTCTCTCTCTCTCTCTCTCTCTCTCTCTCTCTCTCTCTCTCTCTCTCTCTCTCTCTCTCTCTCTCTCTCTCTCTCTCTCTCTTGCCCTCCCTCTCTCTCTCTCTCTCTCTCTTGCCCTCCCTCTCTCTCTCTTGCCCTCCCTCTCTCTCTCTCTCTCTTGCCCTCTCTCTCTCTCTCTTGCCCTCTCTCTCTCTCTCTCGTGCTCTCTCTCTCTCTCGTGCCCTCTCTCTCTCCTGCCCTCTCTCTCTCTCCTGCCCTCTCTCTCTCTCTCTCTCTCTCTCCCTCCCTCTCTCTCTCTCTCTCTCTCTCTTGCCCTCCCTCTCTCTCTCTCTTTCCCTCCCTCTCTCTCTCTCTTGCCCTCCCTCTCTCTCTCTCTCTCTCTCTTGCCCTCCCTCTCTCTCTCTCTCTCTTGCCCTCCCTCTCTCTCTCTCTCTTGCCCTTCCTGTCTCTCTCTCTCTCTTTCCCTCACTCTCTCTCTCTCTCTCGCCCTCACTCTCTCTCTCTCTCTTGCACTCCCTCTCTCTCTCTCTCTCTCTTGCCCTCCCTCTCTCTCTCTCTCTCTCTCTTGCCCTCCCTCTCTCTCCCTCTCTCTCTTGCCCTCTCTTTCACTCTCTCTCTCCTTGTTTCTCTCCCTCTCTTACCCTCTCTTTCACTCCCTCTTTCTCTCTCTCCCTCTCTTTCACTCTCTCTCTCTCTTACCCTCCCTCTCTCTCTCTCTTACCCTCCCTCTCTCTCTCTCTTACCCTCCCTCTCTCTCTCTCTTACCCTCCCTCTCTCTCTCTCTTACCCTCCCTCTCTCTCTCTCTCTCTTGCCTCCCCCTCTCTCTCTCTCGCCCTCCCCTCTCTCTCTCTCTCTCTCTCTCTTGCCCTCTCTCTCTCTCTTGCCCTCCTCTCTCTCTCTCTCTCTCTTGCCCCTCTCTCTCTCTTGCCCTCTCTCTCTCTTGCCCTCTCTCTCTCTTGCCCTCTCTCTCTCTTGCCCTCTCTCTCTCTTGCCCTCCCTCTCTCTTGCCCTCCCTCTCTCTTGCCCTCTCTCTCTCTTGCCCTCCCTCTCTCTTGCCCTCCCTCTCTCTCTCTCTCTCTCGCCCTCCCTCTCTCTCTCTCTCTCGCCCTCCCTCTCTCTCTCTCTCTCTTGCCCTCCCTCTCTCTCTCTCTCTCGCCCTCCCTCTCTCTCTCTCTCTTGCCCTCCCTCTCTCTCTCTCTCTCTCTCTTGCCCTCCCTCTCTCTCTCTCTCTTGCCCTCACTCTCTCTCTCTCTCTCTCTTGCCCTCTCTCTCTCTCTCTCTCTTGCCCTCTCTCTCTCTCTCTCTCTCTCTCTCTCTCCCTCTCTCTCTCTTGCCCTCTCTCTCTCTTGCCCTCTCTCTCTCTTGCCCTCTCTCTCTCTTGCCCTCTCTCTCTCTTGCCCTCTCTCTCTCTTGCCCTCTCTCTCTCTTGCCCTCTCTCTCTCTTGCCCTCTCTCTCTCTTGCCCTCTCTCTCTCTCTCTCTCTCTCTCTTGCCCTCTCTCTCTCTCTTGCCCTCTCTCTCTCTTGCCCTCTCTCTCTCTCTTGCCCTCTCTCTCTCTTGCCCTCTCTCTCTCTCTCTCTCTTGCCCTCTCTCTCTCTCTTGCCCTCTCTCTCTCTCTCTTGCCCTCCCTCTCTCTCTTTTGCCCTCCCTCTCTCTCTTTTGCCCTCCCTCTCTCTCTCTTTTGCCCTCTCTCTCTCTCTCTCTCTCTCTTTTGCTAGTCTTTCTTAATTCATTCATTCCATATGCCCAAACCACCCCAGTGTTCTATGATTAACCTACCTCTCAGTGTTCTTTCCATCCCCAATCTCTGCCTTGCCACACTATTTCTCATGATATTCATCCCCGTAATCCCCACCATACGTCACTAACACTATCTCAAACATGTTTAAACTCTTCTGCCTCCCTTGAATTCTAAGGTGTATTTCTGTATTTCTCTGTAGATATCTATTGCTCATTACACTTCATTCCCCCAGGCATTTACTTGCTTCCCTTAGTCTGTAATTCCACCCCCATTCCTCCATTCTCTGCTACATTTGACCTGAAATACTTTAAGCTCTTCACTTACTCTAGCCTTGTACCTACTCACATCTAACTTGTTGCCACACTCTCTCCTTGTACATCTCATCACTTTACTTTAGTCCACATTTACTCTCAGCTTTCTCCTCTCACATGCCCACCAAACTCCACCACTATCTACCTTAGACCTTCCGACTCAGCCACAAGTGCAGTGTTCTCAGCAAATAACAGCTGGTTCATTTCCCACTCCCATCACTAACCATCTCCAATTCCCTACCCATCACCCTCACATTTACCTGCCTTACCACCCCACCCATGTACACGTTGAACAGTTATGGTGACATTGCACAACACAGGCACAGCTGCGCCTTAACTCAAACCATTCACTTTCACCATTTCCTTAACTGCCCTTAACAACTTCCCCTTATCTCGTATATTTGCAACACCTCCCACAGTGCCTTTTTGACCTTGTTATAAGTGTTCTCCAGATCCATATAAACTCAAAAGACATTCATTCCTTTTTGCCAAAGACTTCTTTTATATCTGCCTTACTACAAAGCTTTGATCAATGCATTCTTCGCTTTACATAAACCCACACTGATCTTCCCTAATTTCTCCCTCTGTTCCCCTCCTAATTTTCTCACACCATCCCCTATGCCATTCCAACTACACTTAGGAGACTGATCTCTCCAAAACTACTACATTCATATTTGTCCCCTTTTCCATTGTAATGCAGAACTATACAACCACTACTGCGTACTTTAATCTACATATTGTGAAGAGTGGCAGAAAGGACAAAAAAATAAATATCCACATAGCTCAAAAAAGAAATGAAGTACTCCAGTTCAAATTTGAATACCAGTGTAGGGGAATTATCTTGAAATTACCTTTTTGAAATGGTTGAAGGCATATTCAGATGAAAAGTCATCAGGGGAAAACAAGTTCCAGAGCGTTTCATTGGAAGAAAAGAGAGCATACTGGTTGATTCATGCAAATGGTAATTGTACAGAAAAAAGGTGAGATTCTTCTGAAGATCTAGTGCTGTGTGGTCCCGTCTGGAAGAAAGGCATACAGTTACTGGGTTTGGAAGTTTAGTGACCATGAAACTAATGGTTGAAGAGAAATAAAAGTTATTAGACCAACAATGATACCAGCATGTAGTGATCCTGCAAGATGGATGTCAGGGAATCCTATTCCAGCTGCCTGTCTTCATAATCTGTCAGCACCCTCACCTCTGAAGAGATGCAACTCCAAGGGGTTGACACTTGTTCTCTGGACTGAACTGAAGATTTCTCCATCTCTCTCTCTCCCTCTCTCAGCTTTGTATTTCCTCCACCTTTTCACATGAGGAGAACTGACAACTGCTTTCCACCTGCTGGTGTAAGTCAGTGACGTAAACAGTCCTACACAAATACAAAGACAGCAGTCCAATCTTTCTTCAGAGGAATCTGTACTAGGGCCTGAAGACTGTTGCCAGCCACTGTGGGGTTGTAGGTTTCCTGTCAGTGAAACTCAAGGCAGCACTTATTATTATTAAGGCAAGAGAATAGGAAAATTCAGTTACAATGAATTGAGGTCTTGTTACTTACAGGAAAAGCCTTCTAGTGATTTTAGTACTAGGTGCACAGTGGACCATAATTGTATTATACATAGATACATATTTAAATGCTAACATAATGCAACCAGTTTCTATCTGTACATGCCCAATTGCAGAAGCCTTTGACCCATATATATCCTGGGGAAGTGTTTCTGATTATGGTTATATTAGCCGTGCTACTTGCAAGGGGAACTGCTTATTCTCATGATGTTGCTGTAGACTAAAGTTGTTGGGTAAATGTGAAATAGGTTCAAAGGTCTGCTTTTGTCATGATGTTGACCTTAGAGGAAGGAAGAAAACATAAATGTCTATTCTATTTAGTGTTGTTCCACAGTGGGGTTTCTGGTGTAATGCCACTTTTAAATAAGGTTTGACCAATAGAATTATATTTTATTGATCCAGAAGACTTTTTTTTTTTTCTCTCCATAACTTGTCATGTTAGAGCTTAGTCAATGTTGTAGTTGCTTTTAATCAAGGCTTTAGAATGATGTGACTTTATAGAAAGTGTTTGCTGTGATCTATTTTGTACCATTATGTTTGTTTTAAGATGCTACATTCCCTGTAAACTGCTGATATCCATTGAAAATATCAAGCCAGGTCCTAAGTTACATTATAAAAAAGCTTCAGCATTCAGGAATGACATTTTTGAACATGAAATGAAAGTGAGATGAATGTTTTTATTAACCAATTAGTGTTAACATATGTTCATAATGCATTGTTTTTGGTTTGAACCTGTAGTTGGTAGAAGTATGGAATATTCTCAAGGTAATATATCATCTGCACTGTTTGTAAGAATTCCAATGTAAAACTGGAGAAAGAGATCAGGTTTATGGTAAGTCATTGTGAACAGATTTAGCGAGTCACAAAAACTTTAAATTTTCTAAAAGTAGACTTGTTATTAGGACTGTGTTCCATGCGAATCTACCCATTATATAGTTCTTTAAGGTGATATTGTATTTGTTTTATTGCATTGCTGGAGTTTGTGCAGTACAGGTTATGGCACACACACATTGATGTGCATTATATATATTTATATGCATATGATATATGTGTAAGGTAGCATATATCATATATAATATTAGATATAAAAATATATATTCATATATAAAGATATTTTATGTATGGTACTGAATTGATGGTATATGGCAATCTGCCCATTTTTGCTTAGATTATTTGGGAGGTCTTGAAAGGAATGGTGAATGTAGTGCTAAGGATGATGATATTGTACTGTAAGGGCAACTGGTTGCTGTGTGCTTTAATATGGCAACCAGTGCTCTTGTTTACCACTTACGCACAAAATAGCAGTGTTGCACAAATGAATGTGTATACTGTGTTTTGCATTACATAAATTTCATGAAATAGAGTGGTTGTTGTACCAAAAAAAAAAAATATGTTTAAAGTTGAGGCTCTGGCATACAGTACCTTTTCATGGCTGGATCAGACCTCATTACAATTTCATGAGTGCTGTACAGTGGGTGGCAGTTTTGTCATATTTGCGCATTAAAGGCAATTACTGGTGTAAGGCAGTGTCCAAGCCTGTGCTTTTCAGTGCAGATCTAAGCACTCACCATCCTCATCCTCATTATGAATATGTGATATTTCAATCATCATCATTCATTGTTTAATTTGGTACATTATAATAACAATAGAAATAGTGTCATATAGCCAAGGATTGCTATGATGAATGTGGTGGTGGAGTGAGCCCAGAATGCAGAGGGCTGGTGCATGGTGATGTCTGTGTAGAATATCAGCTACAGTGTTGGTCAGCTCCGTTGCTCAACAGTTGTTTCTCACATTCTTTCCTTTACTCCTATTTTTCGTTATTGCTGCTCCCTTCTTCCTGTAGTTTCACATGTTTTTTTTTTTTATGCACAGAAGACATTAAATTCATTTACGTGTCTCATCATTAGACGATTGTGTATCTTTATTTCTTGGTGAGAGGGCTTACTGGATAGATCTTGTTTTTCATCAAATTTGCAATTAACTCGGCATGGAGATATACTTCATTTTTTCTGTTCTGGCTAAGTACAAGTAATTTTATGCAGTAGAGGAGACCAATTTTAGCCTGAAGGGAATCTTGTTTGATAAAATTCTTGAGATTGGGTATGCAGTATGCAGTTGTAGTTTTTTGTTGTGTAGCAATGTACCACCCACACCTTGCAACAGATATGAAAAATGATACACACTTGAATCCCAAAGAACAATCACTCCCACAACAAGCAAAAGCCACGCTGGCAAGGGTGTGTTCAAGCTACTACCTAGCTTTTGAAACATTACTGACACAGAAGAGAACTGGTTACAGAATCAAGTTCTCCAAAATGCAATCACCATACTGAAGACACAGAATACTTCATCCTTCACAGCCCTATTGTAAATTTACCTAGACAATGATACAATATCTCTTGAGCCACTTTGAAGCCACTCAAGTGACCAGTGCTTAGTTACCTGGGAGCAGTGGGTGGCCTGCAAGAAACTAGGCCCAATAGATTGATTCAGGTCAGAATCTATTTGCTAAACTGCATAAAATGATTCTTTGGTATCCAGAACAGTCCATAAAGTACATCTTTATATTTAGGGGCTAATAGAGTGTGAAGGATTATCATATAGCTATGGGTAGATGCCACTCTTTGGTGGGGCTAGGACTTCCAGGATTTTCTTCCTTGTTGCATCACCACCTCATATTGCTCCCTGAGATTGATTCTCACCTGGGAAGTCCGTACCAAGTGTGAGGTAACTATTGATATGGACAATATATATTCAGTCACTGTAAAAAAAAATCTAACAATTGCTTCATCTTATTACTAATCCAACTCCCCAACAATGGATACTGACTGTTGGGGCAGGAGATGGTGTTTAACTCGTCAATTTCAGAAACTTCTAGTCATACAAGTCACATGGTATGAAGAGCAGACACTGGCCCTGTGCTAGGACTGATCAGGCAGCACAGCTTATCAGCAATCTAAACGATTCTGCAGCCTCTCTTAGGAATCACTCTGTTCTGTTCACCTTACATGGGAAGGGGCACCCTTACTCCAACCTGGCTGGGGATCCACCTCCTGTAAAGTTTACCCAATCCTCATACAAAGCAAAGTCGATTATGGTTGCCAAGCCTATTCCTCTTCCTTGTTCATAGCCCTCCAAATAATAGACCTTGTATCCCCAACCATCCTACATGTTAGCACAGGTGCCCTCCAAATAAGCCTATTGGAAAGCATATATGCAGAAAAGGGATACACTTCCTTGAACACCCACAGTTTTTTGACATCTCTTAAATATCTTTGAACTCCCCCCCACCTTAATCTTATGTACTCACCTGTCCATATGGCATGAAAATTACATGGGAAGTGGCTGGCAATATCCTCCCAATCACAATATCCCTGTGGGCATTCTGAGTACTATGCCCAATACTTCCTGCTTTGTTTTAGCCTATCCATCCATATACCTTATAAGGGAGGTAGCCAAATTAAAGGCAAGCACCCACTCCTACCTGAGTCCTCACTCGTATCCACCACTCTTGTTTCCCTTTCATCTTGGCTCCTCATGGATGATGAATGGCCATCCCTGTCTCCTGCCCATTACCTGGGGGAGAAGCAATGCAACAAGACATAACAAATCCACAGCAAGGCCACTTCACTTGATCAGCCATTCTCCACTTATCCTTATCCCCTGCCTTCTCCCTTCCTTGTTCAACAGACATTCCCCTCTTGCTCAAAGCACCTTTCACCCCAACCATTCATCTTCCACACCTCTTTTGCTAATCTTTTTTCATTTTTTCCATGTATCCAGACCATCCCAATACTTTTTCATCAGGCCTGTCTTCCATCTCTTTTTTTCCACCCCTGATCTCCTCCTCACCTTGTCATTTCTCACTCTATCCAACCCTGTAACCCCTATTATACTTCTCAGACACTTCATCTAACAATTAAACTCCTTTCTGCCTTTCTCTCCAAGTCTCCATCCCATATAGTGTCATCAGCACAATCACCCCTTTGTATAATCTTCTCTTTGAATCCATTCCCAGATGCCTATTTCTCATGACCCGTTTTTAATCCAAGACATTTACTTCTTTCATTGTACAATTTACCTCTAACCCCACTCCTCCATTTCCTGCCACATGAGACTTAAAAACTTTAAACTATCTACCTTCCTCCAGCCTCTCTTTACTTTCAGCTTGCTGCCTCTCTCTTTCCACATCTCACCACCTTACTTTTACCCACATTTACCTTCAACTTTCTTCTATTGCATACTTTCCCAAACTCTGTCACTAAATGCCTTATTCCTTCCTCTGACCCTACCACAGCTGCAGTGTCATCGGCAAACAACAACAATTTCCAGTTTCCTGCCCATTACCCTCGCATTTACCTCTCACACCACCCCATTCATGTACACATTGAACAGCCATGGCAACATGACACAGCCCTGAAGCTGGCCCTTCTTTACCTCAGCAAACCACTCACTCTCTCCATTTCCAATTCTAATACAAGCTCTACTAGTCTTGTAAAAACTCATTACTGACCTAAACAGCTTTCCCCCAATCCTATATATATGCAATACCTCCCACAGTGCCTTCCTGTCTACCCCATCATAAGTCTTCTCCAAATCCATAACCCCCCAAAAATACCTTACCTTTTACCAAAGTCTTCTCACAAATCTTCCTTACCACAAAAATCTGATCCATGATATTCTACCTCTCCTAAAACCACACTGCTCTTCACCAATTACTCCCTCTGTTCCTCTCCTAATCCACTCAATCAAAACCTTCCCATCCATCCCAGGTGCCTTACAAGCTCTTGTCATTTTCAAAATTTGTACCATCTTTTCTTATTTTTTCCATTCTCCTCTCTCATTATAGTAATTTTCTTAGCACCTCCCACTGCCACCATCAATCCCTCCCTATCCTCCACATTCAACAACTCTAAAGTACACTACCCATCTTCCCCTTACCACCTCCACTTTCATTAACATCTGTCCATCTGCATCTTTTACCTTTTCTTCTCTGCATGACTCATCTCCCCTTCCTCATTAACTTCCTTCCAGAACATCATTTTATTCCTTTCTAAATTTTGTCATACTCCTCCCCCATTTTACATCTACACTCCTCTCTGTCTCTTGTATCTTATTTTTTGCTTTTATTCTTATTTTATATATATATATATTTTATTTATTTATATCTTCGTATTTTTGTTTCTCTTGTATGATTCCCAAGTACTACTTTGCTACCAATCCCTAAATGCTCACATCTTCACTTCATCATCCCATCATTCACTTTTCAAACTATAATTTCTGTACAACATATTTACTTATTTCCTACTAGCAAAACTAACTTCATAAGCCTAAAATATTTTTGTGACTGAATTATATTAACCATAAGGATAGGAGTGCTTGTGGACTGTCTGCAATTATACATACCGGGTACCTATCACTGTTTTGCCTTCTGCGAGAGTTGAGAGTTAGTAATTGGTTGAGATGTAAACAGTGTTTAGGTGATTCCTCTCCCAAGGGTATAGAATTACCTCAGTTTCTGTGAGAACTTCAGTTTTTATATCCAGAGTTTATTCTTGTTTTGCATTTTCCTTGTGACCACTAATGCCTCCCCTACAGCTTGTGGTTCAACCCTCAGCTGAAGAAAATTATCTGGCATTGCCCAGAACATCTCAAAGGGGCTTCATTACATACTAGGACAAGGGCCTCAATGAGAATTACATCCACAAAAATCATAATTTATTGCTTTGTACACAATATAATTTTATGTTTTCTTTGACAAACATGTTTTATACAGTGTTGCACAACCGTATATTTCATACAGTTTAGCTTGAAAATACCAAGCAATTCAGCTTATGCTGTTTGACTTTAATTCTCTTTTACAAAAAATGTACATTATTAAACTGACCTATTTTTTTATAATGTCTTAATATTTGTCCTCTTTCTTCCTTGAAATTAATATTTTAAAACCAACTCTTTGTTATTTCAATATCTAGTGTCTGCCTTATGTTTGTTTTTGATCTATGAAAAAGCAAACAACACAGTGTATTTCAGTAATATATCTTAAATTGAAGTTTCTGTGTTTCATGGCATCCACCCACATTCCTTTCAGGCTTCTTCATTTTCTGATGTCCAAGCCTGTACCATACCAATAGCTTCAGCTTAGTTTCCTCTTTATTTCTTGAGTTGGTCGAAAGCATGTAGTGTTTTAAGCCTGAATCAATAGTTACCCTTCTACTCAAGTGTGGAACAGTTTGTCTACTCTTCAGTCACTCACTGCCCTCCTTTTAGTCATGATTTCATAGCATCTTATTTTTGGAGAATCATCACCAATACTTTTTTTTTTTTTAATTTCCATTAAAAGATAAACCTTAATAAATTATAATACATTGTTACCATACATATCTTTTAACATGGTACCCTAATACTCCCATAGTTCAATATCACATCCCCACTCTTCACAAATTTACCCACACCTACTACCTTATTCCATAGTCTCATTATGAACTTTGAACTTGGCATAATATTTTCTCCAAGGTTAACCCATTCAACTCCGATGACAAGATGTCTTGTCATTTGGTCAAATAAAACAAAAAATCATAATAAAACAACAAAATGTTTGATGATCAAACAGCACCAGAAAAATATGACGTCATATTTTTCTGATGCTGTTTGATCATCAAACATTTTGTTGTTTTATTATGATTTTTTGTTTTATTTGACCAAATGACAAGACATCTTGTCATCGGAGTTGAATGGGTTAAAAGAGCTGGTGAATCATTGGCAGCAAAATATGATGCAATACATACATAACAAAGGCCCTTTCTCTCTTTAAGAGAGATGGGTGAGTTAGAGCACAATCAATTGGGTTACCCCAACACTTTCTAACCTTGTTCCACCTGCTTCTGATTCTTTCCAGAGTACATAGCTGATCCATCCCTCCCGGTCATAAACACCTTTACTACCTCTCGGTTGATGACAGCCCCTTCAGTAGTAGTCGACTGCATATTTCAGTAACATTTGTCTTCATATTTTACAAGAGTTGCAGCTGTGTGCCCCCCTCTCACTCACAGTCCCCCTCCCCATTCCACTCATAGTTATCTGCTGCAATTCCTTGCCCATAATGGTTCAATTGTGCCTCCACATTGAAAGCCATCAACTGCCCCTTCATCTCGTACACTTATATTGAACTCGTACTTGTCCCCAAAATATTAAATGTTCTCTGTTGCCTGTTCTTTTGTTGACTGGACCTCCCCACACTGCTGCCCTGCCCTGTGGAGAAAGTTGACCTCTTCACTTCCTATAGTAGTTGGATGCCCTCTTCATTCCTGCCTTTTTTATCATTGATAACTGGCTGCCACCTCCCACTCTTACCCATGTGCCATTGTGTTTACACATGGGCACAGGAACTGTGGTTGCGGCTGTATGTGTGCTAGTCTTTTGCTCCCATGCTGACTTTTAAACTGTGGCATCTTACTTTTTTTTCCAGTTAGGTTTACCTTGGCTTTTATCAACTATTTACTTTTTTTTTTTTTTTTTTTAATAAAGTTATTCCTCCATATTAGGGTTGCATCTGACCCTTTGTTGCCGTGATTTGACTGGAGGTTAAGACTGCTATGCAATTTTCTTACTTGTATTATGATGTATAAGAGAAATATATTCATATGAAACGGATTGTTTTTTTCTTTATCTTGTTGCACAACCCAGACCCATAACTCCAGAAAATAGGAAATTAAACAAAGATATGAAAAATAGAATTAAACACAGAAGCTACTCCATTCTTCTCTGACAAAAGAGCAGAAAATACAATAAAACTTTAACTCGCATGCAGAAAACTGAGATATCAAACTATCATCTAAAACATCTGGGGCCAATAGCAACAAAAGCCCAGACTGACATCTATAATTAATCACTCGTGGGCACACGCAAGCATCTTGACAATCTAGAGGGAATGAGGTTTTTCTTTACCTGATATGAATCTTAATTCGAAGTTTTGTAGCCCACCATATCTATTGTACTGAAGATGGGAGCAAGATCTTAAAATGGGATTTGAAAATAAGTTTAAGGGAGACGAACTACCTCGCCTTCACGTGGTGCTCCTGGGTTAGACTCCCATCTTGAAGTTGACACTGGGAGATCTTGATGCACAGTCGATCTTCTCTCCCACTACTGGTAACTTCATTCTTCCATCTAACAACCATAAGTTATCCAGCAATGGATCATGATGATGGGGGGTAGATGATGATCTATGGAAGCCCATAGTCACAACACAGAGCAAGCAGTGTAGGCATTGTGGTAGCACCAGGAAATAACATTACATGACAGCAGCCTGCATGACTGAGCAGCCTTATTTAGGAATCTCTCTACCCACCCCACATGGGGAAGGGGCTGAAGGGTTGCCCGCATAGCCTTGAACTTAACCTGGCTGGGGAGCCGTCCTCAGTAAGGTCACCCATAATGCAATATGAATTATGATAACCAAATGACAACAAGGAAGGAACAACAAACCTCCCAAAATCAAAGTCCCCTTATTTGCACTCCCACCTTGCCTCGTCACACTCACCTGTTAATTAACGAAGCGAAACGCCCCAACCCTAGCCAAACCACCAGACTCGTGAACGGTTCACAGTGGTACACATCATAACAGTTGCCACCCTTCCAAAAGAGGGTAAAAATCGCTCCCGTCAGGGTTACCAACAAACCCACGCACTACAATTCGTTACCACAACCCCAATCCAAAGAAGGGATATCACATTCCCAAACCCTTTTAGGTACTAACCTGACCCATAATGAGATGAAGTGGAACCCGACCAGGACTACCAAAAATCCCTGGTCCTAAAATCTACCCACAATGATCTTCGGTCTGCAGTGTTTAACGTGGTAAGGACGTTGGGAGCAACACTGAAATCATTTAAAAACAAACCCCGTATACATTCATGGCTGTCTTCACATCAACATGACCTAAGTTTTGAAACGACGATAGTTCGACTAAGAATAGGACATTCCCATCCTACACGTAGCCACCTTGTGACAGGAAATGGCCCTCCCATTCATATCACTACCCGTATATTGTCCAATTTACACTAACACCCTGCAACAACCACCAAATCGGTTATTTACACACACACACACACACACACACACACACATATATATATATATATATATATATATATATATATATATATATATATATATATATATATATATATATATATATATATATATATATATATATATATATATATAAACACCTTTAACCAAGCTTTAGATACCATAGACAAACAGAATCAAAATGTGAAAAAGGTACGAGAATGTCAACAAGAATAGAATCGCTGGAGAGAACAACGACCCCGCCTGTCAATAGATCCCCCGAACTCAACACTTACCTCTCTGTATCTGAGGTGCAAGAACCCACTGTCCAACGCCCACCCCCAACTATCCTCCAAAACTTTCACCCACAAATCCATCCACTCTCTCCCTCCTACCATGTACAACCCTTCCACACCAAGGAAAGATCCAGCTACACAGGAGAATCCATTGAAGACGTAATGGAACACATCAACAACACCACACCAATAAACTTCCAACCCCAAAAACGCCAGTAAACCATCCCCCCTCCAAACAACTGAAGTAAATCTCCCCCAACTACAACACCCATGTGAGCACTCGCAGCTTTAAAACTGGAGGTACAAGCAGAAACCCATCCTACCCCAACAACAACTACACACACCAACATCGAATCGCACGCAAGCCTCCAAGATCCTCCAGTGATCCCACCAGACCTACCAGGAATGAATAGGTTATTATCAAGTTCAGACGCCCGTAAACACATCCCCTTCCTCCCAAAGAACACCAAGAGATTTCCGTCTGCAACGAACAGCAGATCTTTCACCGGCCCCCGAGAGTGCACAAACCAAAAATCAAGGAAAAAGGCCCACATCTCATCGAAAAAATAGTAGAGCCCTCCATCATATAATGACACCTGACTGCATCTGTTTACAAGAAATATAAGTAGGCACACTCATACCCCACCTAAACGACTATACCACATACTCTCCCTTCATATATCACACGAACTACTAGAATGTCCAATTTATGAAACACTCGGTAGTAACCAACTACTCTATCATGCTCCCTTTCAAACATCAATAACATTACTCTCTCCACAACTCCAACTTCAATGGATAGAAGCACCGTAAGCTACACACCATAACCAACCAACCAACCATCCGCAAAACGTGCACACACACGCACGCACGCGCACACACACAATTTCCATCCTGACACCAAACTTCTTGAAAACCCGGCATCCTATGGACCTATTCTTCCTGTTCACCTGATATGTCTTAATGATAAAGCTGGTCATGTAAAGAATAAAACCACAACCACCTCCTCAAAACAACACGGATTCAAAAAGGCCATAGCAACAGCACACTCCTCATAAACATCACTTATGTCCTAAAGGGTTTTAACAAGAAAACACTATCAGACAGAACAACGAAGGCAATTTTTTTTATTAAGTCCCTATACATATTTTGTGGGGGGAAATGTTATAGAAACAAATCATACACAATAATAACAAGAAATGACTGACAAACTTCCAAACCAACAAAATGCATTGTCACAGAATGACCAACTACTGGGGTTCTTTTAGACTGTACAGCGAAGTCCTCTAAGGAGCACTATCACCAGTGGTATTTAATCTATTCATGAATCCCCCTCTCCCACAATTAAGCTCAGAACATAAAAGATCAAAGCTCTCTTCTATGTGGACGACATAACAACAAAATAGCTGCCAAGATACACAATACTTGACAAACTGGAAATACGACTGAGACAAAGCAGAATCTCATAAGTCATCGGTGACTACTTACCCCGAGACAACCATGAATCAACCTCTACCACTGGGCAAAAAAAACTTTAACCACTGGGTCTTACTTTTAATACACATGCATCCTTCAACCCAAAGACCTGACAGCAAAGATAAACAAGAAACTAAACACATTAAGAACGCAAACACGTTTCAGCCAGCAGAAGGAAGTACCAGTCACAATATACAAACAATTCATAAAAGCTACACTTCATTACACTTCCGCAATATGGTTACCAACAATAAAAAAAAAAAAAAAAAAAAAAAAAATTACATATGATAACTAGGTATACACAAAAAATAACCGTAGAATATCTACACTGAGAAACCAAAATCCTCTCCAGTGAATATCACATGAAAATGATGGATGCAATCTAATGCATATGACCTAAAACCCATCCATTCCTCTCACCAAATCACAAGCTTGTAACCATACAAGGTTTTCAAGCTAGGCATGATCATTTGAAATTAAGAGACAGGATCCTGCGAGTGTTGTACCTTTGCTGTATACTACAATTAAGTATATACAAGCGCAACAAATAGATGTACTATTCAAAAACGTCGCATGCTGTCCTTAGCGGGAAGGAGGAGCACTGCAGAATTTTCCAGTATTCATCTTTGTTATTGTGTGCCTCCCGGATCTAGAGACCAGTCAAGGCCGCCTCATCCTGCAAGCATTCAACGCACTGTAGCAGGGTTGGTCAGCAGGTAGTGTAGAAACTGCACTTTGTAAACTTCTATATATACTCCATGTTCAGGAGCACTGGGAAAGCCACTTTCAGTCCACGATGAGGCATGTATGTACAATGTACATGTCTTTATTCGATTCGCTGCACACCAGAGGTGAAGAAAACGACACACAAGATGAAACATGCTTTTTGGCAGGCACCATTCTATGCATTCTTCTCTTTGTACTCTGTGGAGTTGCTTTCTGACTTTCGATATTGCAAGAAAAAATAAAAATCCTCATAGTACCAATAGGTCACGCGCTCATATCGACACTCAACTGGACGGCATGTGTATGTGTAAAGGGGGCCAGACCTAACCACGGAATTTCGATAGTTTCTTCACTCTGTCCACTTCGCGGTTTCCTGATCGGGTTTGTTCTTTTACGGATCCAGTCTCCATAAACCCCCAATGGGTGGAGACGATAGTGTATTATGGAATAAGTGGTAGCCTATTAGGTTGGACTAGTAATTGGTTGAAAGGTCGAAAACAGAGAGTTGTTTTAAATGGAAAAACTTCTGGATGGAAAAGTGTTGCAAGTGGAGTTCCTCAGGGTTCCGTTCTTGGGCCACTTCTATTCATAGTATATATAAATGATATAGACCATGGACTAAAATCTACTGTTTCCAAATTTGCTGATGATACAAAACTGTGCGGAGTGGCAAATGATCACTCAAACCAATTAGATATTCAAGAAGATTTAGATCAATTACAGCAATGGTCTGAAAAGTGGCTAATGGAATTTAACACAAGTAAATGCAAGGTAATGCACATAGGTAAAAATAACAGTAAGTACGATTACAAGTTATTTGGAAATTCGTTAACAAAAGTGGATAGTGAAAAAGATCTCGGCGTAATTATCAGTAACGACCTCAAATCATCCAAGCAGTGCATTTCAGCCTCTGAGAAAGCAAATAAGATTCTGGGATTGATTGCGCGATCTTTTGATTTCAAAAGTCCATCACTCATTAACAAGCTATATAAATCGTTAGTTCGTCCACATTTGGAATATGCTGTTTCCGTATGGTCACCGAATCTCATTAAAGACATTGACAGACTGGAAAAAGTACAACGGCGAGCCACAAAACTGATTCCAAATATCAAAAATAAATCATACGAAAATCGACTTAAGCACATGAATCTGTTTTCCCTAAAAAAGCGTAGACTCAGAGGTGACTTGATACAGGTCTTTAAGATCTTAAAGGGAATTGACAACATCAAAAGTGACCAAATTTTCACATTGAATGAGAATCAGACAAGAAACAATGGTCTCAAACTGTCCGGAAATAGATTCAATTTGGAAGTAGGTAGAAACAACTTTGCCAACCGTGTAGTTAATGAATGGAATAAACTTCCTGCACAGGTAGTGCAATGTAGTTCAGTTCAAAGCTTTAAGAATCATTTAGATAAATACCTAAGTAAGATGCTGTAATGATTATAATTTATGTTATATTATTTGTTTTTGTTTTGTTATAATTTGTCTGTCTGATTTTCATTTATTATTAGTTATATGTCAATTTATAATCATTTACTATTTACCTGTTCGTTTGTTATTCAACTATACCTATGCATTTATTTATGTATTTTATTTGTTATTTTTACATTATTATAGTTTTAATTTATTATTAATATGATATATATATATATATATATGTGTATATGTATATATATATATGTTTTTTTGTTTTGTTTTTTTGCATCCGACCTAGATATGGATCAAAAGGTCTCCTGTCGGCATGCTCCGCCTTTGTAATCCTTTGTAATCCTTTGTATTATCATGCTTAGACTGCCCTGAATCGTCGGTGGACTTTGACCACGAATAAAATAACTTCCTGCCATGCAACAATTCTACACCTCTGCACGAGAGTCAGCATGGTAACAGAAAAAAGTTGAATTTAGAATACAGATTAAACTAATTTCCAGGCACTCAGTAAGAGTTTACTACAAAATGAATAACTTTAGTCGATTACCTGAAAAGAAATTTGAAAATAGAATTATGACACTTGAAATGCTCAGTATTTACTCAGCGAACTTATTTATATCGTAACGTTAACAATGAAAGCGTCATACTAGTAACTATACATCATCTTGTCTCATCTCTGTTGGTACCTTTTCTTTTCTTTTACTTATTTATTCTTTTTTCACTCAGGAGAGGTGGGAGCCAGATGGATACCATTTTAGTAGCTATCATTTATATGGAAATTTTAATTATTTCATGGAATAGAAATTTTATCTGAAAAATATATATCATATTGCTCACAGTCATGCACATCTCAAAAACATTCTATCATGACGACATTTTCAATACGATGTTTTAAATATCTACATTTATATCAATTTTTAATTAATCTATGCATGTTCAAATATTTTGCGCTGAAAAGGAGCTTCTAAATGCAGTGAATAAAGGAAATAAAAACTTGTACATTACCAACTGTCACTCGACTCCGGAAGCGATTTATGGCAAACATTAGTTTTGTCATTTTCCTCCTTTCAAGGCACGACACCTCATTTATGGTTGTATGTTTTATGCACAAGAAATTGTGAAAGGGTTGTCGGTGTTGGGGCTGCGTGAGGAAAGAGGATGGATGAGTTTGTGGATAGAAAGTGTGAGGGGATTTACGCTTCCCATCTCCCGGCGTCCAGTCACACTCTTGCTTCATCGCCAAGATTGTATATATATATATATATATATATATATATATATATATATATATATATATATATATATATATATATATATATATATATATCACATTATTATCATGGCATCTGTCTCAAAAGGCCATGCCTGGAAAGTCTGGTCACTTGAGTGTCGTCTCCAGGACGCAGGCCAGGGCGAAGTTGTTATGGGAGACGAGCCGTAGCCCAGGTACCACCCCCCCCCCTCTCTCTCTCTCTCTCTCTCTCTTTCTCTCTCTCCACGCAACTGCTGTTGTCCAAGGGAAAGGCAAGATCCATTGCAGCTCAGCACCAATGTCGCTGCAGCAGTTGCCAGAACGAAGTTGAAGGCAACAACGGACTGCCTTAGAGACTTCGTCTCCGGATTTTCCACAGAGTTTACTTCCGAAGCCTTTCCTGTGAGTGAGTATGCTGCCGCAAAGTAGCGGAGCTTGGAGTCGGAGTTTTCCTTCTCCTAGACCAGGGGTGGGCAACCCTTGGCACGCATGCAAAACCTGGCACACTAACGACTTTTTTCCGGCACACGGAACACAGAGCTTACTTTAGAAAATATGTGGTGATTGGTTTGACGACGGCATCATCACCACTAGACAGTGATACTAGTTTTCGTCATCGCGTCGTGCGCTGGGTACCTTATCAGCCCATAACACTTTTTGTCTCGTGAGGTCGTCCTTTCTGTAATGGATTCGTGACCTCTGACCCCCCCGTATGAACTGAGCCTTGTTTAGGAAGGCGGGAACTTAGAAGAGGCGTATGTTTCTCACGTGTCCCCATTGGCCATTTCTCCCATACAGAGAGATTTTTTAGCAAATCAAAATTAGTTGTAGGAGGAGCTTATATCATTAAGAGCTTTCTTCCTAGCCAACATCTAAGTCAAGTTCAGTCTGCTCGGACACTCAAAAGTATTCAGTTGGAGTTGTCAGAGCTCTAAACTATTATCAGTCTAGCCTAAAGATAAGTACAAGTGATTCATTCAACGATTAGCGGTTACAGTTGGAACTGCAACCAGGATATTCATACAAGGTCGGTGTCTATTAATTAAGTCCAGCCTCCCACACCCGCACACCCGTATACATAACAGTCGTCTATCTTGACTTTCAAGTAATAATATCAAAATAATAAAAGTCACATATTTGAGAAACACTAGTCTCATTCACCACCAAATGTGAAGTGAAAATTATATGTATAAAGTTTGTTCGTGTTCCTTGTGATCTAAGCTATCTTGGCCAGCTACCACCTACCAATTTATATATTTATATTTAGTCGTAAACAAGGAGCGCGACAAATATAATGAATCTCCTTTTTTTTGTTTTGTTTTTTTGTACGACCGTTGGTAAACGTATGCTGCGCTGGGCGGCGGACTGGGGCCTTAGGAGATGAAGGAAGGGGTTCCATACTCGTATGTAGGCCTATAATGTAAGCCGCACGAACAGACCAGGAGTTGGACATATTGTAAAAGGTTGTTTGCCACTCCCGCCTACACACACGCGCACGCGCGCGCGCTCGCACTTGATCAAATAAGAACTTGCCTTGAGTTTCACTGATTAGAAACCACTCCACAGCGCTTGGCAACTGCCCTTGGGCTCTACCATGGATCTCCCTTTGAAGAAACATTAGCTATTCGGTGTGTGATCTAAGTGACCTACAACGGAACACTTTATAATGACGAATGTAGACGGTACACAACATAAACACGACCACAAAAATTATTTTTTTACCTGAAGAACGGCGCAATAAAAGCACACCTAATGAGTAAACATAGCATGAAAATAGCCCATAATGACCCAAGTCTGAACACAGTTGTTATGGCCAGAAACAGTTACATGAGAAAGAGAAAATGTTTGAGAGCAGTTTTAACAAGAACTCACTGCCCAGCCAGGGTCTCCACATGCCCGGGGACAGCACTTTAGGAGGGCGGCCATTCTGGTTTGGACTTGCCGCCCACAAGACTGACAGAATAATGATAACAAAAAAGGGTCAAAGAAGCTCTGAATATTTTACCGTAATCGACAAATTTTACGTTAGAATCAACAAAATATGAAATATTTTTTCTTATCCTTTCTGCAATAGGGACATTAAATACAAAATATTAAATATGTTTAATTATTTTGCAAGCCAATAGCTAAAATAGGCAGTGAGGGATGGTGGAGGTGGGGTGGCACTGAGAACTTTGCCCCGGGGCGGCACCTAGGGACGTAAGGAATCTGCGCATCAAAATATGTGTGACACACTGGAACTGTTTGGAACTTCCCGCGGTGATCTAGTGTCCGCATACGATTAGTACGCTTCATGGAGCCGTAACCACCTTCCACGATTCCTTTAGTATGCGATCTATAACAGGTAACACTAGTTTTGTTTCTTTATATGTCTTGTGTTTTTAAGATTGCTTTCTCTCCTGATTTTTTAGATACCATTGAAAATTGCATAGCATCGATATTTCATAAGATAATTGAGGTTTTATATACAAAACAAACTATACTAAACTACGATAGTACACTATATTTAGCATATTCACATTGTCTATAAATAGTAGCTGATATTTTGTCCTTGTATTCCCTTTTTAAACTAATGAGAAAATGTAAGTATAAAAGCATGTGATACGGTTATAAGAGCCCGCTAGAAATGCACTGATGAGCGTGATTTCCTACTGTGAGCTCCTTGATCTTTACGCACCAGTGACCATATATAGTCTCCCATCATAGCAGTGTCCCATCTTCCTTGGTATCTTTTCTCCATTGCAGCAATGTCCTGATGGAACCTCTCACCATGCTCTTCACTCACTCCTCCCAAGTTTTCACGAAAAAATCCAAATGTGAATGCAAAAAGTGCACCTTTAATGACATTCTACATCCTAAGTTCTTATAACTTTCCAAAAGTTTTGCTACTTGTAGTTTGGGTCTTTATTATTACCAAGGAATCTATTAACTATACCTCGAAATGCATATGGCGCCTATCTTTCTACATCACTCATTACATTCTCAAGTTGCATCGACTTCAACATTGTCCTTACTTGGGGGCCAGTAAATATACCATCCTTAACTTTGGCCTCTGATAGTTTTGGAAAGAGTAGACGAATCTCCCGAAGTGCTTTTCCACCATGATCCAATGTTTTCACAAACTGTTTGATCAAACCAATCTTCATATGAAGTGGGGTAGCAACACTTTGGCAGGCTCTACAAGAAGCTGTCTAATAACATTGAGTTTTACAAGCTGGAAGTCATCTCAAGAGGGCCACTCCAGTTTCTGGTAGTGTTCATTATCAGCCCGACGGCCCCATAGGCAAAGAAAACATGAATACTTGGTGTACTCACCCTGTAATCCAAATAAGAAGGCGAGCATTTTAAATTCACCACAAACATCCCATTTTAATTCATCATAGTTTACCTTCTCGAGAGGCCTTTTTACGTTGTCATATTTTTCCTTCATCTGTACCGAATATACTACAGACAGGGATGGATGCTGATTCCGATTATGTAGTAAAACAGCTTTGAGGCTTTCAGAGTTATGATCAATTTCAATAGCTGTAAATAAGCCATTGATATTTTTGCAGAAGCAGAGATTCTCACTTATATCAAAGTATACTTTGAATTCTTCATGACGCTTCCTGTATACTTTTGATCTACATTCCTTCCCCAACAGATTCCATTCACTCAGTCTGGATGCTAAAAGCTCAGCTCCTGACTTAGTGAGGCCCAAGTCCCTGATGAGCTCATCTAGTTCACATTGATTTGGAAAGTGTGGGCTGGTACTTAGTCTTGGCTCCAAAATTTCATCCATTTCATCATTGTCACAACCTTCTCACTCTCCTGATGAGACCTCCATCACATTCTCTACCTGAAAAAATGTATTTATCAACTGGAACATAAATATGAATTGTATGTGTAATCGCATTACAAGAAAACATAACTAGATGTTTGGAATATTTCAATATTGATTCTGTTACAAAGAATAGTGTCACAATTTGATCAGATTTACTTACATTTTCTGGTGGCCGTGAGACCAGTATTGTATCATCATGTGGCGTAGGTGTAGTAGAGGATAAAATGCTGAGATATGGAAGGGATTTTCTTCCCTGAGCTTTTCTGTACTTTGATACGTCAATCATGCAAAAATAGCAATCATCGTGATGATATTTTGGCTCTCGCCAAACTCTCGGCATAGAAAATGTCATTGCTTTTCTTGCACCTCTCAGCGATGTATTTAACATTTTATCGGCAAATTCCACATATTATATGAGGGGCCCATAGTTTTTCTTGGTCACCCGTACTCATTCTTAAGTACAGTCAATAAACAATCCAGTACTTTGCACCTTTCACAATTTTATGGGATACATGCTTAGGTCCAACATAGAAACCATACACATAACATAAAGAATCTGGTGAATTCCTGCATCCTCTTGTGGCCATGGTCAAGAATGTTAATAGGATAAACCTGAAAAAGAAAATTGTAAGCGACAATTGTGTGTTTTCCGTACCTCATACATTTCTATTTCACTAAAACGGTCGATGGTAGAAGAAAAGCAAGTACATATTTGGGACCAGAGCAAAATTTTGCATTAAACACTCAAAAAATTAAAGGAAACAAAACACACACACACACACACACACACACACACACCACACGCGCACACGCGCACACGCACACACGCACACACACACACACACACACACACACACACACACACACACACGGCCCGGTGGCGGATTGGTAAGGCACTGGCCTCACAAGCCGGAGAACCGGGGTTCGATTCCCCGGCCGGGCGGAGACAAGTTGGGTTTGTCTCCTTTCACGTGTAGCCCCTGTTCACCTAGCAGCGAGTAGGTACGGGACGTTAGTCAAGGAGTTGTGACCTTGCATTCCCGGTGTGTGGAGTGTGAGTGGTCTCAGACCTACCCAGAAATCTGCTAATAATGAGCTCTGAGCTCACTGCCGTAGGGTGGTGTCTGGCTGTCTCGAAAAGAGGCTGCAGCAGATCCGAGGTGAATACACACACACACACACACACACACACAACTAGGAGTAATTGTTAACAAAGACATGTCACCAGACAAGCATATAAACAAAATAGTCGCAGAAATCTACAATTGAATAAGATCAATAAAGGTGGCTTTTAATTACTTGGATGAATTAATGGTAAAAAAAAAATATTAGTCACACTGATAAGACCAAGACTGGAGTACGCTACGACACTGTGGACACCCAGCAAAAAAAAAAAAAAAAGAACCCAAAGAGCAACGACAAAGATGGCACCAACACTTTCAAAATTGACATACGAACAAAGATTGTCTAAACTGGAACTACCAACCCTGGAACAAAGAAGAGAAAGAGGAGATCTATTGGCCATTTACAGAATCATGAAAGGCATGGAAGTCTTTGACAGAGAGGACTTATTAAAGTGGGATAAAAGAAAAGCAAGAGGTCATGAACAGAAACTCAAAAAGGATAGTTATAGAAGAGATCTGAAAAAAAAAAATCCATAGAGTGGTAGATGTCTGCAACAAATTGGACGAAACAATGGTGTGTGCAAAAACCATACAAGAATTTAAGAGCAAACTAGATGCTGAGAGATACAAAGACACTGCGAGCATAGCTCCCCTTCCCGTATAATACAACTAGGTAAATACGTATTTGCATGCGCACGCACACACACACACACACACACACACACACACACACACACACACACACACACACACACACACACACACACACACACTTTTATTCTGACATCCGCCAGATGCAGTTAAATTTTGTTGTAGTGATATTGTTTTTTCGTTTACTCTGTAATATATTTGTCCTAAACGTTTATATATTTCCGTTCTCCATCAAGTATCTTAAGTATCTTTTATTAAGAAATGAATCTAGGGAACATAGAGTTTTCTTAAAAAAACGAAATTCGTCTGTCAGATCTTTCTTATGCAGTTAAAAAAAATAAGCTT
>NC_134799.1:37023192-37025692 GCF_046742065.1 Oratosquilla oratoria | reverse complement strand
GAAATGAATATGTACAAAAGTGCAGAGAGGAAAAAAGAAAATATGAAAAAGATGTTATAGAAAAGTGTAAAGATCAACCAAAACTATTCTACAGATTTGTAAACAATAAACTGAAAAACAAACAAGACTTAGAGAAATTAAGACAAGGAGGAGTTGAATACACTGAGGAAATGGAAATGGCAGAAATTATGAACAAACATTTTAAATCAGTGTTTACAAGGGAAAATATACAACCTGAAGAGATTGAGTGGAAGGAAAAAGTCCCCCCTATGGAAGAAATAGAAGTAACAAAGAATGAAATATTGACACACTTGGGTAATTTTGATGTCAGAAAATCGCATGGGCCAGATGAAATAGCAAACTGGATTCTGAAAGAATGCAGGAATGAACTGGCAGACAAAATACATAGCATAATAAGCAGTTCCTTAAAAGAAGGAAAAGTTCCAGAAGATTGGAAAAAAGCAAATATAGTACCTATATATAAAGGAGGAAATAAAGAAGAACCTACCAACTATAGACCAGTCTCTCTAACAAGTACAATAGCAAAAATATGTGAAAGAATTATCAAAAGTAGATGGGTAAAATACTTGGAAAAAAACAACGTACTAAATCCAAGGCAATTTGGATTCAGACAAGGACGATCATGCGTCACCAATTTAATATGTTTCTATTCAAGGCTAATAGATATAATACAAGAAAGAGATGGATGGGCTGATTGTGCATTTCTAGACCTAAAAAAAGCTTTTGACAAAGTACCACATAAGAAGTTGCTTAAGAAATTAGAATATGAAGGAGGAATACAAGGTAAATTGCTAAATTGGATGGAAGACTTTTTGCAAGAAAGAAAAATGAGAGTAGTGATAAGAGATCAGCACTCAAAATGGAATGAAGTAATAAGCGGTGTCCCGCAGGGAACAGTTCTGGCCCCAATAATGTTTGCTATATATATTAATGATATGGATGAAGGAATTGAAAGCTATATGAGCTTCTTTGCAGATGATGCAAAATTACTGAAAAGAGTGAAAACTGAAGAAGATTGTGAATCACTACAGAGAGATCTAAATAAAGTACAAGAATGGAGTAGGAAGTGGGAGATGGAGTTCAATACAAAAAAGTGTAGTATAATGGAATTTGGAAAAAGCAAAAACAGAATAACAGGATCATATAATTTGGGAAAAGAAGGAATAAAAAAAGTAGAAAATGAGAAGGACCTGGGAGTCATTGTTATGAATAATATGTCACCTGAGAAACATATAAATAAGATTTTTGGAGAAACTTATAATTTAATAAGAACAATCAAAGTGGCATTTACATACCTGGATGAAGAAATGGTGAGGAAAATCCTAATCACCCTGATAAGACCAAGATTGGAATATGCAGCAACGATATGGTCACCAAGTACAAAAAAATGTATAAAAAAACTTGAAAGAATACAAAGAGCAATTACAAAACTGGCACCAACACTCTCAAAACTATCATATGAAGAGAGACTACAAAAACTTAAACTACAGACACTAGAGCAAAGAAGAGAGAGAGGAGATTTGATAGCTATTTACAGAATCATGAAAGGCATAGAAATTACTGATAGAGAGAATCTGATAAAATGGGATGACAGAAATACAAGAGGACACGGAAAGAAAATAAAAAAAGACAGCTATAGAAGAGATTTAAAAAGAACAGCTTTCCTCACAGAGCAATAGACAGTTGGAACAAGTTAGATGAGAAAGTGGTGTGTGCAAAAACAATACATGAATTTAAAAATAGTTTAGATAAAATGAGATATGAAGACGGGACCCCACGAGCATAGCTCCCCTTCCCGTAAAATACAACTAGGTAAATACAACTAGGTAAATACACACACACACACACACACACACACACACACACACACACACACACACACACACACACACACACACACACACACACATGGTACACGGCCCGGTGGCGGATTGGTAAGGCACTGGCCTCACAAGCCGGAGAACCGGGGTTCGATACCCCGGCCGGGCGGAGACAAGTTGGGTTTGTCTCCTTTCACGTGTAGCCCCTGTTCACCTAGCAGCGAGTAGGTACGGGACGTTAGTCAAGGAGTTGTGACCTTGCATTCCCGGTGTGTGGAGTGTGAGTGGTCTCAGACCTACCCAGAGATCTGCTAATAATGAGCTCTGAGCTCACTGCCGTAGGGTGGTGTCTGGCTGTCTCGAAAAGAGGGTGCAGCAGATCCGAGGTGAAAACACACACCGGCTCAACGGTGCAGTGGAATCGTTTTCGAACTTTAATTTATCGATCCAAGTTCGAGTCACGCTCAGGAGTGAAAAAAGAAAACAACATCTTTGCACTGCGCGTCGGTACTCCAACTCTGGTGGGCAAGGAGTTGTGTGTGTGTGTGTGTGTAAGGTCGCAGTATTACCCACAGATCGGGCCATATGTGAAGTTTGAACTCTCATCCAGGAGGGTATTAGTTGTCGAGCACGGGACCAACACGGGATCCAATATCATG
>NC_134799.1:37010692-37018192 GCF_046742065.1 Oratosquilla oratoria | reverse complement strand
CTAACTTTGGTCCTACAGATCTTCTGTCTTTATTCCCTCTCTTCCAGGAAAATTTTGATAGCCGTTGGCCCTCTCGCTATTCGGGGGAATCCCCCTTGCCTGAATAAACTTGCCCAGCAGCAGCCAAAGCGTACAAATCAATAACCGTGCAATTCGCAGTTGTTGAAACAAATGCCAGACTATTCATTTCTGCCCCCTCTGCAACTCAAGAGAATCATCTGTCAGTAAGCAGATTAAAGTGAATGCAAACCATGTTACCGCATCATGTTAACTTTTGAACCTGCCAGAAGCTACTCAGAGCTGTATAACTTATAAAATTGCCATATGTGTCGAATATAAATCTTTTGCTGGAGAGTGGTTGGTGCTCTGATTGAGAATGGGCTGGGTGGATCGTGTGTACCAAGATGTAGAGGACTTTTCTTTTTTAAGTGTAGGTGCATTAGAAGAGTACAGTAGTAAAGGATGATATTTCAGGAAGGAAGAAAGTGGATGGTAATTCCTCAAAGGTCGGTAGTAGTACCTGTTCTGTTCCTGTACTGGAATCTACGTGATTCGTTTGATAGAGGGTCCAGTAAACAACACATAACATTTATGCGGACGATAGGAAGGTCTTGAGAAAAGAGAGACACAGATACAAAAATCTTCCGGGAGTAGGCCGAGCTATTCAGGCTGTATACCCTGCTCTTCATTATTTTCTTGCATTAGTTGGCAACTAGGCGTTTTTAGTCGGATGTTTCTCATATTTTCCTTGTAATTATACGAGTATTTTTACCCTCGCGTTTTCCATTCTTTGTCCAACGTCTGCTCAAATCTTTTGACATTTGCCGAGATGGCTGTGGAACAATTTAGCCTGTTCTGTCCGTTGACCACCGTTACTAAATGAACGTTTCTTGGTGTTCAGACGTGCGCGTTCTTGAAAACATTTTCTTGTCATGTCCTCTTGTCCTAGAGATAAGGACCACAAATTGTTGCAAAAATATCTATACAAGATATATGCTAGGAGCCTAGAATGGGAAATTAGTTAAACTTCCTAGAAATGCAAGGAAATGAAATAATTCTAAAAGAGTATAATTGAATTGTTCAGGAGGAAGAGAAACAACTAAATTAGCAAAAGAGGAGGATGATTTGGGAATGTTGATGAAGAATAAGCTGTCATCTGACAAACGGTAAAGTTGTGGGGGAGAATTTCGGATAAAGTGTCTTATCACCACATGAATGAAGATATGAAGAAAAAAAGACCACAATCCGTCCTAGACAGGAATGTGCAGCGGGGGGTATGGTCCACCACACATAATGAAAACTATAAACAAGATCGATGTAAAAAAAAAAAAAAAAAAACGACCAAGATGGTTACAAGCCATGGTTACCAGCCTGTCTGGACGACTTTATTGCGGTGTTCAGGTCATTGAATGGGGTTGGCAGGTCATCTCGAGGTCATAGGAAGAAGTTGAAAAAGAAAACAACAAAAAATGTCTGAAGGACATGAAGAAATAGTTGTCCATGTTGATGCATAAATTTCTGCAGTAGCCTCGATGGCATTGTCCAAGCTGGAACCGGTTGGAGTTTGAGACAAAATCTCACGAGCGTAGTTCCTCTCCTTTATACTACAACTGCATTAATACAATTAGGTAAAGACGTACACAGTGGTGCAAGTTAAATGGACTATAGTAGGGGTTACGTTATAATTCTATTTTAGCTACAGAAGTTGAATATTTCCATGAACTGGAAATTATATTTTGTAATTGAATTAACTAATGTCTTCACTGGTTGGAAAAAATATGGTTTCCCTTTGTTCATATTTGATTTTTTTTTTTCGTTTGTATTAGGAAAGAAATAATGTTTTACGTCATTAGGTATCTTGTTGAACTAGCTTTGGACTTGGGCTTTCTTTGTTGGATGGTTCCATTTGACCCACCCAGCACAACAGAATAAAAGCCTAGCTTCGCTGACATAAGCTCCTCATTGATTAGTAGCCAGAATCGTGTGCTCTCCTGCATGTGAAATTTGCGTATATTGTCTGTGTGTATATTTGTGTATGCATAATCTATATATACATGTAAGGTGCATGTATTGTAGGTGTGTATGTTATTCTATAGGTCACCTCAGTATTCTTTAAAAGAATTCAGCTTTGGGATTATTAATGGTCAAAATGAGAATAAATCCCTTAAATTGAAAAAAATATTGGAAAACGTTATATGCGTTGGAAATGAATGAAGCTGTTTCCTTCTGAAACGTTTAGAATTATTTGTAATGGCAGCAATTAAGCTCAAATGAGGTCATTATGTGACACCTGATGGAGCGGAGTACTTTGATTGCAGTAAATTCAGAAGCTGTTTTAGAGAGTGCCACTTGATGGAACATGGTGCCACGCATTCGTTGGACCTGACGACTCTGAAGAACATGTGGTACGGTCCGTAATGACTCTAAGACAGTTTGGCGCCTGGAGGAAGGGGCATAAACCCAGAAGCTTGAGAAAAAAATATTCTCTCCCTCTCTCTCTCTCTCTCTCTCTCTCTCTCTCTCTCTCTCTCTCTCTCTCTCTCTCTCTCTCTCTCTCTCTCTCTCTCTCTCTCTCTCTCTCTCTCTCTCTCTCTCTCTCTCTCTCTCTCTCTCTCTCTCTCTCTCTCTCTCTCTCTCTCTCTCTCTCTCTCTCTTTCTCTCTTTTAAATCTCGGGTACCCGTGGCTGGTGATAGACTCTGGTGAAATTTATACTTCTGTAAGTTAGGGTCTGGGGTCTTATCCAGTGACCGAATATCAGTTGACGGGGTTGCGCCACCCGGTCTCCGGATAGAGGGAGTTGGGCACTGACACCATTACTGTAGATGCCACTCCAAGGTGAAGAGTTCTTCACGCCGGGATGCGCTTAGCTGTCGCCGAAGACCTCGTCTTTCCACGGACCTGAGGGGCTAAAAAAGGTCTTCGATGGCGGCTTGGTTCGACTGAGGGTTCTCCTTGAGTGAGGCACGATCGAAGCAGATGGGAACACGTACGTGGCAGGGAAGTCAATGATAAAGTCCTAGACGAGAAAATGCAAATTAATTGGGAGGGAGAGTGTATTCGTGTAAATAGGCTTTAGTGCACAAAGGTATGCAAATAAAGAAAGAATTCCATTAAAGGTTGATACTTTCGGTGATGGTCGGTCAAATGTATTTGTAGTTGTTTAGGTTATATCAAGCTAATAGAATTTTATGGTCTAGTCAATGGCTATTTGTGGGACTGACTTGTAGGTTTCGTGTGTGTGTGTGTGTGTTTGTGTGTGTGTGTGTGTGTGTTTATGTGTGTGTGTTTATGTGTGTGTATGTATGTATGTATGTATGTGTGTGTTTTAAGCCTTCAGGATCCACTGCACGACCACCGGCCTATCCCCTCGGAGATGGAACAGCCTCGATCACACCGCGATGGTTTAGTTAAGCTTAGTAAAGCTGTACGGGTGATATGGAGTATTTGTGTAGTGTCAAGTCTGTTGGAGTGGCCGTGGCTGTGATTGGAATCTGAAACCAGTGTACTGAACTTGATCATACCGATTAGGTGCCAGGACTGAAATATAACACTGGTATACCGCACCTTTGACGTCCGCTGTTGCAGAGAGGGGTTGGGAAGCCATTAAAGTGGAACTTGAGCATATGATTAGCAACATCTTCCGGGCATCAAACCGGGACTTCCCACGTGCGCTGTAGGAAAGTTTTCCGCTTCTCCAAGAGGGATTGTACACACACACGCACACACACACACACACACACACACACACACACACACACACACACACACACACACACACACACACACACACACACACACACACACACACACACACACACACACACACACACACACACTCACACTCGTGTACAGTATATACACACCTTGGCCCTCCTCCCCCCAGCGTTGTTCATACAGGGTTTACAGTGTTACTGTTGAACCTCCCTTCGTCAGTGGTGATGCCGCAAGAACGTCATATGTTTGTTTCCATCCTATTGTTTGATGTAGTGGCACCATTGTTGCGAAATTCCTACACTCGGCTCGGCTTTTCCAAACGTTGATGAACGGCTATTCAGTGTGCGTGTGTGTGTGTGTGTGTGTGTGTGTGTGTGTGTGTGTGTGTGTGTGTGTGTGTGTGTGTGTGTGTGTGTGTGTGTGTGTGTGTGTGTGTGTGTGTGTGTGTGTGTGCCTGTGCACTTGCACTCGCGTGTGTCCGTCCGTGTTTGTATTTACTTGATTTACTTAACCAATTGTAGAATTTGAGAGAGAGGCCTTTATTCACCACTGGACCCCGAATGGCTTATTGATTGATTGGTTGATTGATTGATTGAGTGGAGCTATTGTGGAAGGGTATGTGATCTCTAAATTCGTTTTTATATACGTGTGTGCGTGTGCGCGTGCGTGCGTGCGTGTGTGTGTGTGTGTGTGTGTGTGTGTGTGTGTGTGTGTGTGTTTGTATGGACGTGGATGTGCATGTGTACTGTATGTGTGTGTGTGCATCTTCACGTACGTTAAGTCGAGAAAGAAAGATGTACAGGACACATTCAAAATACAATTAAAGTTACTCTGCAACTCAGAATGTTCTTTTTCTCCAAGACTTGTCTAAAGCCTCCAGAAGAAATCAGTGACAAAAATACCAGGGGGAAATGTAAAAATTGGGTAAACGATAGTATGTTGTTCACAACCTCTTTGAGTATTCTAGGATAGTTTTGTCAACTTCGCACAAGACCCCAGGACAGTTTTGCCAGCTTCGTACAAGACTTAGGTTAAGAAAAGAGGTAATTTTCCACATGGTATAGAAACAAATGAACATAAGAAAGCTAGAAGCCTGTGCAAGAAAACATCATAGATAACCGAAGATAACGATATCGCAAGCATCCTCTTCACAAGAGTGACAAAGATAGCAGAAAACTTGAAGTAAAATTAAATATAAGAATAATAAAAAAACAAAAACACGGTGAGTTTGAACAACGTACGCATGCAATCGGAGATATTTGGAGCGGCCGACGACAAGGTCCGATGAACTCGCTTCCGGAGAGAATCTCCGGTAGCAGGAAGGTGGATGGGGATGGGAGGGGGAGGAGGAGGTGGTGGCGGTAGCATTGCACTGGCTTTTCTGAAAGTCAATCAGTCAGCTATTTCGAGTCCACTGCTTGATTCCAGCTGTTGTTTTCCAGTTTTTATATCAAGCTCTCCAGTCGTCTTTAAAGATTCTCGCGTTGTAAGTGTATATTATGTTCAGGTTTAGTGTCCAAGACACTAAATTGGACAGTGGTTTTTCGTGTTCGGTGGCACATTGCCCTCAAAGTTGGATCGTAAGGTGACTATGGTCCTACAGGAACGCCCGTTATTCTAGTTTCTGCTGAGATGTGCATTTGATGCCAGCTAGTTCAGTATTTTCGTTGTAGCCCTACATGTCTATAGGGTGCTCCGTGATGTTGATGGTACTCCATATATGAGGAATTTCTCTTTTCACCATCAGGGACGTGCCAATTAGCAGTGGATTCTGCAGTTGTGTGTGTGTTGTGTGTGTGTGTGTCGTGTGTGTGTGTGTGTCGTGTGTGTGTGTGTCGTGTGTCGTGTGTGTGTGTGTGTGTGTGTGTGTGTGTGTGTGTGTGTGTGTGTGTGTGTGTGTGTGTGTGTGTGTGTGTGTGTGTGTGTGTGTGTGTGTGTGTGTGTGTGTGTGTGTGTGTGTGTGTATTTGAGAGAGAGAGCGAGCGACTCTTCGCTACATCTTCCATAGAAAACTTGTTCGATATGGTTGACTGCAGAAATTTTCACCTGTCGACATAGCTATTGTAGTCAGTATGACAGACCTGTTTGCTACGTCAAGGTGTCACCTCCCGGATAGACTTCTGGAGCTAGTAGCACTCCACACACACACACACACACACACACACACACACACACACACACACACACACACACACACACACACACACACACACACACACACACACACACACACACACACACACACACACACACACACACACACACACACACACACACACACACACACACACACACACACACACACACACACACACACACACACACACACACACACACACACACACACACACACACACACATATATATATATATATATATATCAAAATAAACACCATGTAAGGACGGAGCTTTTTCAAGTACATAGTCGTACTACGCACGACTATGTACTTGAAAAAGCTATAACAAGCGAAACGTCGTACTAATAAAGCCTCCGTCCTCACTTGTGGTGTTTATTTCGATAGGTTTGTCGGCAACTGCCACTTTCATACATACATAGGTATATATATATATATATATATATATATATATATATATATATATTATATGTCTGTATATATATATATATATATAAAACAATATATATATATATACATATATATATGTGTGTGTGTGTGTGTGTGTGTGTGTGTGTGTGTGTGTGTGTGTGTGTGTGTGTGTAATATAAATTAGATAACACCTTTTTATAAAAAAATTTTGAGAAACATTTGGGAGTGCTGAGTCCTGACCTTAGATTTAGTAAACGGTGCGTTAATGCCAGGAATAGAGCTAACAGGTCATTAGAATTTATTGCTAGGATGATTACAAACAAAAATGCAGATGTAGTTATCAAACTATATATGGCATTAGACCCATCCTTGACCATCCGGTACATTAATTATTGGTCTCAGTTATATAGAATGGATATTAATTCACTAGAGTCAGTACAGAGGAGAATGACCAAAATGATTCATGGACTCAGAAATTTACCTCACGAAGACAGGCTTAGGCACCTTCTTACACTCTCTGGAAAGACGCGGAATGCGGGGTCATTTAATAGAAGTATTCAAATGAGTCAAGGGCTTTAACAAGGATGCAAACTGGGACATCATATTAAGATAACAGAGCATGATTTAATAATGGATTTAAATTGGACAATTTTAGATTTAAGAAGGAAATAGGCAGGAACTGTATTGCCAATAGAGTGGTTAACAAATAGAGTAGGCTTAGTAACCATGTAGTGAGCGCTGAAACTATAGATTGTTTTAAGAGACTGTCGGTGATGATAGGTGGTAATGGACATGTTCATATGTCATATATACATACATAATATATATATATACGTATATATATATATATATATATATATATATATATATATATATATTAACAACCACAATGTACTTTAATTCTAAGCCATCATAGGCCAGCATGCATGCGGCACTGGGACCCATTCAGTGTTGTACATATATATATATATATATATATATATATATATATATATATATATATATACATATATATATATATATATATATATCTTACTGATAGTATGTGGCCCAAACACTGCTTGCACAATCTCGATGACTGTGCAATCATGATTGACAGTGTATAGGGGCCTTAAGACCTACAAATTAGGATGAATAATGAGCCATTATCTAAAGAATCGTTGTGAATCACGCTATCGGACTCCCACTACGTGAAACATTTCTTATCTAAAACGTGCCCCTGGCCATCAACCACCCAGA
>NC_134799.1:36995692-37000692 GCF_046742065.1 Oratosquilla oratoria | reverse complement strand
GTCATTATGTCTTTAACTATAAGCCTTTATATATAAATGCATATATATGTATGGCCACATGTCTCTGAACGTCTATGTATGTTTTACTGTCACCCTCCTCCTCCTCCTCCTCCTCCTCCTCCTCCTCCTCCTCCTCCTCCTCCTCTTCCAGCTGCCGCTGCTGCCCAAGATCAGGCTACCCAAAAGGGTAATCGTCATACAGTAGTACACATAGCTTGGGTCCGGGTACTCTTGAAAGTGAAGAAAGGATTGGAATTTGGTGAAGACGGAGGAGCGGGAGAGGTGTATAGGGACCCGGCGAGAATGTGGGAACTGGGTACTCGGAAGTACAGTGGGTTTGAGTTCCTTCTGCTCCTTAACTGCTTTGCAAGATTTTGTGACGTCAAAAAACGGAAACCAAGATAACAAGAGGAACTACAAAAACAAACGAATTGAAAAGTAATGAATATATAGATAAAGGTAAAAACAAATATATAAGAAATATTTAATAAGTATATGAAACGATAGAATGAAAAAATAAATAGGAAGGTAAATTAATAGAAATAGGAAACGAAAATAACAAGTGGATAAATGAATTCAAGGCAGTTTGACAAATGAAGTAGTAGACGGAACCCCATGAGCATTACTCCAAACACCGTGTACACTACAACTAGGTAAATACACACAAGTCATTGGAGTGTCTGGGGTTTGTAATACGTGTATGTGAGACAGGAAATTGACAAAAATTACGGACGGACGTACACACACACATACACACACACACACACACACACACACACACACACACACACACACACACACACACACACACACACACACACACACACACACGACTCGGTGGCGCAGTTGGTAGAGCGCTGAACTGCCACCATAGTGGCCCGTAGTTCTTGGTTCGAATCCTGCCCAGGGCCGAAATTATTTCGGTACCGCTGCGCTTCGGGTCGTTACTCTGACTCTCGTGGGCGGGGAGTTGGGGGTGTGTGTGTGTGCAAGGTCATAGCATTACCCATAGATCGGACCTACGAGCTCTGAGCTCTCTTCCAGGAGGGAAATAGCTGTCGATCACGAGTCCAACACGTGATCCAAAAAAGACCAAGTGAATACACACACACACACACACACACACACACACACACACACACACACACACACACACACACACACACACACACACACACACACACACACACACACACACACACACACACACACACAAAAGCACACACACACACACACACACACATACACTCACATACATGTGCGCGCACACACGGGCACACATTGATGAAGGCAGTCGAAGGTTGCAAAATTGAGGTATCCTCGTATCACAAAAAAACTGGAGTTGCCAGGAAGCGGTAGGCACGATTATCTTATCCGGTTTGGAGGAAGAGGAGGAGGGGAGGAGACGGTGAGGAAATGTAGGAGGAGGAGGAGGGGAGAGGGAAGGGAGATATGATTGACGAGTGGAAGTTGGTGCAACGTGGAGTGAGGATGGAAGATGTGTTGTGGAATACGCAGTGGAGTGGTGGATTCAGATGAACAAGAGTAGGTAGGGTAATGTAGCACGCTCAGGTCTAAGATGCCGGTTAAGACTGTATTATTCATTATTATTATTTTCGTTTTTAACGAAACACCTTTTTTACCACTCTTTTACTTTATAAATCCCAAAGAGTGTTGGTTTAATTTTTACGTAAATAGACTTGAAAATAACGAAAAATAATAATGTGTGGATTGGAAGCCAAGAATGAGCGTAATATCGAAGGAAATCTTTGACTCGTTTAGGTGACTCAGGCATGATGATATTGGACCTCGGGTCACTGTGGTAATGGTCGGGTGGAGTTTGGGTGGCGAATTCACCATTTATTCTGCTCTGTCCATAAACGCGGAAGTCTCAAGTTTGGACAAGGCAAAATGAGGAGAGCGTCAGTTTGCGAAAATAGTTCATGTCGAGACGAATAATTACAATCGAAGTCATGGTTGTGCAGACGAAAGTTGGTGCAGAATTGAGGGGAGAGGGTGAGGGAGGAGTGTGGGAAGGAAATGGAAGTGGGTGGAGGGAGAGGTAAAGGGAAAGGGGTGAGGGGGGAAATGAAATAGGGAAAGGGAGAGGAGCGATAGAGGGAGAAGTAAAGGGGTGAGGGGAGAAATGAGATAGGAAGAGGGAAATGAGCGAGAGAAGAAGGAAGGGGGAGGGAAAGGGGTGAGGGGGGAAATAAGATAGGGAAAGGGAGAGGAGCGATAGAGAGAGAGAGAAGAAAGGGGAAATGAAGGAGAGACAGTAGTGAAGGGAAGAGAGGGAGGGAAGGAGGGTATCTAGTATCTTGTCAGCAATAATCAGCGCTTCTATCCTTGGGGATAACATCGCACCGAAGAAGGCTTGTAGAAGTTCAGCATTTTTGAGTGAAGGTTCCGAGTGACTTGGTCCTTAGGATTGTTATTTAAGTCCTTAGGATGTTAATTGCATAAATCTTGCATTCATTAAGCCATACGGAGGTGGAAGGGGAAAAGGTAAGGTGAGAGTGAAGGGGAGAAAGATGAAAGGGAAAGGGAGAGGGAGAGATCCTGTAACAGAATCGGGTTTGACACCAATTGCAGGAAAATGATAGGTACGCCAGGGGAACAGTAGATGTGGTGGCCGCGGACTCGGGTAGAGGGGTGGGTGGGAAGGGTGGAATAGGAGAAGACGACGAAAGAGATAACTGAAAATCATGAAAATACAATAAAAGGCGTATCACAGTTGGTTGGAAAACGGTAACTATAGGAACTTCGTGAGAGGCTCTAATTGTATTGCTGGAACGTAAAGTTTACTATCTGTGTGTAATGCTAGCTAAGATCTCCGGGGTGCATGGGAAGGAATGGGGAGATCAATGCTGGGAATAACGTTGAAAGACAGTAAGAGGGCAGGTTGGGTGAGGGAGCAGATTGGAGTGAACGATATTGTGGACGAGATAAGGGAGAGGAAATGGAATTGCACAGGGAAATCTGCCAGAAAAGATGATGGGCGGTGGAGCAAGTGTTATTGAGTGCAAGAAGGGGACGATAAAGAAGGTGGAAACGAGATAGAGAAGCTAGCAGGATTGATGTGGCAGAGGCTGGTGCAGTCATGTAATTCATAAAATAGGTGGGGAAGTCTTTGTTCAGCGGTGGACTCGAAATGGCTGAATGATTGACTAATGATGATGATGGAAAAGGAGGAAGAAGAAATAGAGAAATCGTAAAAGGGAGAGTACCTAGATAACGAAATGAGGTGCAGGAGGAGAAAAGGAAAAGCTAAAAAAAAATGCAAGGAAATCAACACCAAAATGAGGAAGATAAGTAGGAGGATGAAGAGGAGGAAGATGAGGAGTTGTGAGGTAAGGGAGAAGGGAGAGAAGTATCCCACAGGGAGAGATCGGGAGCGTTGAACTCCCGAGATGAAAGACTTCTTATCAAAGAGTTCGAATCGAGGTTAAGGAGGAACAGGCCTCATTCTGCAGAGAGAAAGAGTACGAGGGACACACCACGGAACGAACCCAGATAGCTCACCTGAGGAAGAATAGGACGCATTTCAACAGAAAATCTGTGCCGAGAGAGGCACGTGGGGAATGTTCTCCTTAGCCTCTGGAGAGGGCCTCGACGGGAGCGGAGCATGGGGAGGCAGAGGTTCATGGTGGTGACGTCTCTGTACTGAAAGCAAAGAAAGAGGGTTTATTGATCAAGTCGGTTTGAATCTTTATGCTACGAAGGATCCCCCACCCCACCCTCACCCATTCCCGTCCTCCTCGGAATAAAATCGCCTGGCGGCAGCTAGAATGAATACTAGACACTCCTTCAACACGGTGAACTCCTGTGTAGGTTTTGTCCTGGTTAAAGTGCAGGAAGGCGATTTTTTTTCACCTGAGGGAAGCGGGTTTTAGTCTGAAAGGGGGCTCTATCGGTCGAGACCTCCCTCCCACTCCCTCCCCCTCCCTCTCCCTCCCCCTCCCTCTCCCTCCCCCTCCCTCTCCCGCCTCCCTCTCCCTCCTCCTCACCTCACTCCCTCTCCCTTTTCCTTCCTTTCCTCCCCTCTCCCCCGTCTCCCTTCCTCTACCTCCCTCTCCTCCCTCCCTTCCTCTCCCTTCCTCTCCCTTCCTTTACCTCCCTCTCCCTTTCCTCCCCTCTCCCTCCCCCATCTCCCTCCCCCTCTCCATCTCCCCCCCCTCTCCATCTCCCCCCTCTCTCTCCCCCTCTCTCTCCCCCTCTCCTTCTCCCCCTCTACCCCTTTCCCTTCCCCCGCTACCCCTTTCCCTTCCCCCGCTACCCCTTTCCCTTTCCCCCCCTCTACCCCTTCTCCCTTCCACTCCCTCGTCTCCTTTCCTTTCCCACCTCCCCCGTCTCCCCTCCTCGCCCATCCTCCATCGTCTCCCATCCTCCCCCTCTTCATCCCTCTCCCTCTTCCCCCTTTCCATCCTCCTTCCTCCCCTCCCCATCCCTCTCCCTTTTCCCTCTCTCCATCCTTCTCCCTCCCCTCCCCATCCCTCTCCCTCCTTCTCCCTTTCCCCCCTCTCCATCCCTCTCCTCCGTATCCCTTCCTCTCTTCCGTTTCCTTTTCTCTCCCCCTCTCCCCCGTCTCCCTCTCCCATCTTCTCCCCGTCTCCCTTCCTCTCCCACCATCTACCCCGTCTCCCTTCCTCTCCCACCTACTCCCCGTCTCCCTTCCTCTCCCACTTCCACGTCTCCCTTCCTCTCCCACCCTTTCCCCCGTCTCCCTTCACCTCCCTCTTCCCCGTCTCCCTTCACCTCCCACCCTCTCCCCCGTCTCCCTTTGTCTCCCACTCTCTCCCCGTCTCCCTTCCTCCCCCTTGTAAGGGTGGCTGAATAAAAAAATTATTAATTGTTCAAAGAAATTTTATAAAGCACAGACAGCGTGTGTACACTTCGAAGACGTTAACAACACTGGCTTCCTCTGGGGCACGCCGCTTACAATAATTATAATACATATATATTAATAGATAAAAACAAGGGAAAATATACATAAAAAT
>NC_134799.1:36978192-36985692 GCF_046742065.1 Oratosquilla oratoria | reverse complement strand
TGATATGTTGTATGTTGTTGAGCAAGTACATCATTACCACATGAAGGGGACGGGGGAATTGTCGGATGCTTAATAGAACTTTTTTTTTTTTTTTGCGGGGAGGGGGAGAAGCATTCGTCGTGCGGACTGGCGTATCACGTCTGTTGATAAACTACAAGGTAAGTGGTTCGAAACCCCAAGAGTGAGTGTGTAACGGCAGCAGCAAGAGACAGTCTTAAATCCCGGAGATAAAAGAAAATTATATATATATATATATATATATATATATATATATATATATATATATATATATATATATATATATATATATATATATATATATACACTTTCGAACCTAGCCGCCTCGAAGAGCTGATAATGGCTGAAATATGACTGGCACTTGAAGGATTTTTGTTTATTTCGAGTTGTTAAAACTATCATGGTGGAGAGAGAAAGATGAGAGGGAGAATGACTAGGTAATGGAAGAAGTGGGAACGAGGGTGTTTTTTTCTGACGAAAAGAACTAAATCTTTTATTGGCGGAGAATATGGAAACGGGCCAGAAATTCGATCTTAAAAGTGTCTTCTTTCGGTTTCCCGTGATTTTTTTTTTTTTTTTTTTTTTTTTTTTTTTGCTACAGCCAAAGTAATCCAGTGTAGTCCAGACAAACATGGCATTTTCTTTGCCCTTACCTTGCCCTAACTTTGCCCTGACCTTGCTCTATCCTTCCCCTAACGTGCTCTTTCCCATCAATATTTTATACTTGGCTACTCTTTCCTAATCCTTCGTATTTGTCTATTTCTTTCCACTTGCCTAATCTGTGTTTCTCACCTGCTCTCTACTGCTCTCCTACTTGCTCTTTCCTAATATCCTGCTCCCCCCGACGTGCTTGCCCTTTGCTGCTTACCTACTCTTTATTACTTACCTACCCTACCCTAACCGTAACCTAGGCAAACGGAAGCCCCAAAAATTCTAAATCGTTGGTGACTAATAAGAGGTCCTGGAGGCTCGTATAGTCCACATCAAGTTCGGTAGGTCCCATTTGGCCCACATCAGGTACGGGGGTGGGAGTATTGGGTGTTGGGGTGGAGTTCCCAATATGTCTGCAATCAGGTTCCGAGGGGCCCAATTTGGTCCCAGTAGGTCCGCAATCAGGTTCCGAGGGCCCAATCTGGTCCAAATAGGACCGCATTCAGGTTCCGAGGGCCCAGTTCGGTCCCAGTAGGACCGCAATTAGGTTCCGAGGGGTCCAATTTGGTCCCAGGAGCTTTGCAATCAGGTTCCGAGGGCCCAATTTGGTTCCAGTAGGACTGCAATCACGTTCCGAGGGCCAAATTTGGTCCCAGTAGGTCCGCAATCAGGTTCAGAGGGGTCCAATTTGGTCCCAGTAGCTCCGCAATTAGGTTTCGATAGGTCCCAACAAGTCCTCAGGTCCCAATGTGTCTACAGGGTCACAGATGTTTCACAGGCCGGAAAACAAAGTTGCATTTGGTGACAGATTTTATCATTCACAATGAAAATGATCTTCAGGGGGTTAACCCCACGACCACAGGAATGAAATTGATTGGCGACAGCCAGAATGAACCTTAAGTCGATCTTTACTGTGAGAGGGTCTTGAGAAACAGAACAACATAAGTTAGGGCTTCACGTGAAAAGGCCGGGAACCGGGATCTATATTTAGAAAAGGAAGCGTTTGCAGGCTGAGGAAGTTTGCGTGTTGGGTGAAATATGGAGACAGAAGGCAGCAGGGGTGAGGGTGGGGGGTAATGGGTGAGGGGGGATGGGGTGTGGAGGGGTGAGGGTGGTCTTCGTGTGAAAAATCTTGAGAGCCTGAAGAAGGTGGCGGAGTGTGTGTGTGTGTGGGGAAAGAGCATGGGAACCGTCAAAGAAACACGTTTCTTGGCAGATGAGGAGGGAATTGAGCTACGTGCCTTGTGTGTATGTTTGTATATGTACGTGTGTGTGTGTGTGTGTGTGTGTTTGTGTGTGTGTGTGTGTGTGTGTGCGAGCGTGTACGGTAAAAGCGGTAAACGACTTTTTCTATTTTTGACAAATTGCAACGACAGATCCATGTTGACATATACCAAGAACACACACCAGTCGTTAAACTTCGAGGAATTTGTTTCCACGACTGTGTGTGACATTTTTTTCTTGCGTACTTTTTGTCATGGGGTACGTATTCTTAAACACAACTTGGGGCCCCAAAACCCTGCACCACTTTGGGGATCAATTCTAAGATAGAAAGACAAATGCGCACAAGTGTGCTATCTCATAGTACAGTAGTAAGTAATAGTGCGTTGGATGGCCATAGGGCACTCGTAGAACAACAGTAAAGTTCCTAAGAAAGAGATTAAAATCATTAGGAATAGCGATAGAATCTTATGGGTAGGGAAAGGGATGCTGGGAGGCGGGGTGGGTGGTAAATGTTCGGGTGGGGAGTGGGAGAAGGGGGTGGGGAATGGAGAGGAGTTGGGGGAGTAAGGAGGAGAGTAAGAGTAGTGAGCTAGTTGGTGTTCATGGAAGTGGTTGAGGAGATAAGAAAATTAAGGTTGTGTTAGCGGAAGATAACAAGTATGGCACTGGTGGGGAGGGAGAGGGGGTGGTTTTCTGAGATTTTGAAAAAAAAAAAAATAGGTGGAGAGGGAGTTTAGGAGATTATGAAGAAATGGGGAAGGGGGAGGTTCGTGAGATGATGATGGAGTTGGGGGGAGGTTGGGGGGGATGTGAAGGCGTCGTGGGGGGGAGGTTAATGAAGGAGAGATGAAAATTGGCGTCTGAAAAAAAATGTGTGGTCTTTATTTTTTTTTGTGCGTGTGTGTGTGCGCGCGCATTTACATATAGAAAGTGGACATCGATGTAATAATCAGTAATAACCTTAAAACATTATGCACTGAATTTCTGCCTCAGAGAAAACAGACTACTTGTTTGCTGACTCAATCCTCTACCTTTAAGGGAAAAACATGTATTATCATCTAGTTGCATAGGTCACTCGTCCGCTCTGATTCATGATACACTGTTTTCCTGTGGTAGCCAAATGTCAAAGACAGCTAGAACGAAAAGAATAGAACGGTAAGACACAAACATAAGAAACAAAGTATATTTAAATCGCTCAGAGCATTTGAGGCTGTTAAAAATGTTGATTGGATGAAGAGTAGGAGGAAATTGAGGATGCCAGTGAGCAAGAGGAGGAAGATAGAAAGAAGGAATATGAAAAAAAGAGGAGGAAGATGATGGTAAAGAGAAGGAGAAAGATGATAAAGAGGAAGAGGAAGATGATAAAGAGGAGGAGGGAGATGGTAAAGGGGGGAGGAAGATGATAAAGAGGAGGGATATGATAGATTAGGAGGAAGGTGGTAAAAGGAGGAATAAGGTGAAAAAGGAGGAGAATGATGATAATTGAGGAGGAAGATGATGAAAAAGGAGGGGCAGGTTAGCAGAAAGGTACCGGCGCTTCCATCCTTAAGGACAAAATCACTGAAGAGAGGGAGTGGTATGGTAAAGGAGAGTAGCAGACAGGAGGGAAGGTAAAAAGCTAAATGTAAAAATCGAATGGAGATTAGTTTCCAATCCTAGAAGAATGCTACGTGACTCAGGTCCGAAGGGGTGCCAAAAATACGTAGGATAAAGGTAAAGATGATGATGGTGATGATAAAAATTGAGGAGTTTGGAAATCTTGGAAACAAAATTGAAAAAAAAAAAAAAATAGGGATACGAAACCGAAAGAAAACGAGAAGAAATCTTTACAGAAAACGGAAAGGAAGAGCTGTGGAAAGGAGGAGGAGGAGGAGGGAAGTGAAGGACGGTAATGGAGGAAGAAGAGGCGATGAAGGGCTCCCGGACGTCGTGATTCGATAAGGACTTGAGGAGGAGGAGGAAGTGGGGGAGGAGGAGGTGGTGATGGTGATGGAGAAAGTGTTGGTGGTGAGGGTGATAGTAATGGTGTAGGTGCAGGAGATGGAAGAGGATGAGATTGGGGCAATGGTGGTTGTGCTGATGATAATGGGGAAGGCGATTATGGTAGGATTTGGTGGTGATTGTGGTGATTGTGGTGGTGGTGGTGATGGAGACAATCACGGTGGAGGTGGTAGAGGTAATGGTGGAGGTGGTAATGGTATTTTTAGTCGAAGGATGAGGATGTTTTAGATTGAAGAGAAATAAATGATGGTGGTGGTGTGGGGGTGTTGGGAGGAGGATGCGAGAGCAAACGCCTCTGAAGGAGGAGGGCGTGACATGAGGACGAGTGTTGGAGGAGGAGGAGGAGGAGGTTGGAAACGAGAAGTCAAAAAGAGGTGAGGTGGTGGTAGTAGGTGGAGTAAGAGAGAATGAAGAGAGGCGAGAAGTTGAGGAAATGGTCCAGAAGACCTTCGGAAATGGGTCAGGCGACGAAGAAGAGGTAATGAATAGAAGGAGGAAGAGGGGAGGAGCAATTGAAGGTGTTTTGGAAGCAATGGGAGGGAATTAGTTTAAATGAAATGCAATTAAATGGAAATTGATTTTAAGCGCTGTGTAAGGACTGTTCTTGGCAGTGCGAGTTGGCAATTAGTTCTGTCACATAAGAGACAGATATTGGAATATTTAAGAGACAGACAGACGAGATATTCAGAGATGCACTCTGAGACAGACTCGGAGACTGACGGGAAGACTTTGAGACCCAGATAAAAAGACTAAGACAGAGGCTGGCGGAGACGCACGCACACACACACACACACACACACACACACACACACACACACACACACACACACACACACACACACACACACACTTTCACAGAAGGAGAGGGAAAATAACGAGATGAATTCCCACCCTTCCATCAAGGTGATTCGAGTTGATTAACTCCAGAAGTAATTGTGTTACTGTTTCAGTCTGCTACTGTCGCCTCACACGGAATATATTAACCACTTATACGCGAAGAGGAAATAGGAAGGGAAACAATAGTTATCATGTAAAGATGGATGGGAAGAATATATGCTGAATTTTATATACTACATTTACACAGGAAAGGGAATTATGAATAATTGTTTGAAGTACGAGTACGTCGTCGTGCCTTTGAATCGACCAGTATGATGTCGTGGGTGACGTTCATAGAAAACGGTGCCGTGAGAGAGGCCGAAGTCAACTTACTGAAGTGTTTCGTTCCGTTAAAAGAGACCTCGATAATTTAATTCTTTTCCACCAAGTGGTTTCGTGAATTTGAACAGTTATACACGTCATTCTTTGTAGAATAGCAATATAGATAACAAAACTTGTATTAGGCTACTGTATAGAATGTATCAATGTCTACAATAATGATTATATTATATATAAATATTTTACAAAATTGTACCCGAAGTCATTGAATGTCGACCAAACGTGACGAAAATTCTAGAATCTTCAACGTTGAGTTACAGATATTCTCATTAAAGAATATATGAACTTGATACAACTTTAGACTCATGATTTTGTAATAAGGATGATCAAACTTTTAGCAAAGGTTGTATTATATAAAATTGAAATTTATGAAATACGCGCGCGCGCCTACACACACACACACACACACACACACACACACACACACACACACACACACACACACACACACACAGTGAGTGAGTGAGTGAGAATGAAGAGAAAGTGGAGGAAGTTTACAAGAAGCGGTGGACATCAAGATGAGGGGAAGAGAGAGCGGGGAAGTGAGTGAGTGAGGGAGGGGGAGAGGGTGGTCGTCGTGCGAGGTTTTGTATGCAAAAATGGCGACTTGTCATTACGGCGGGAAGACAAACACTTTTGGCCTAAGTGGCCACTGACGGCAAACGGGACAAAAGAGTTGGCGAGGAGGTAATGAGAGGCTTATGGAGATGGTGGGAGGTCGTGGAGCACAGGAGGCAACGGAGAGAGGGAGGGAGGGCACTGTCAGGAGGTAATAGAAGCTGGTGGTTCCGAAAATGTGGAGGTGGACAGATGGATGTAAATAGATTGTGTACGCGCGCGCGCGCGTTTGTGTAGTCTTGGATCACGTGTTGGATTTGTGATCGACAACTATTTCCCTTTGGGATGAGAGCTCTTAGCCCGTATGTAGCCCAACCTATGAGCAATATTGACATTATACACACATGAGCACACATACGTACTCTCACGCACGCACGCGCGCACACACACACAAACACGCTTTTGTTCAAGGGAATAATAACGGTTTGAATTGTTTAAGAAGCTTTCAAGATATGGGCGGTGTTCGAATTCTGACTTTTCGCGTAAGAAAAGGCGTTTCCACTACACCAGCAAGACGGGTATTGTGTGTGTGGTGTGTGTGTGTGCGTTTGCGTGTGTGTGTGTTGTATACAGGTTAAGGGCTATGTATGTAATGCCCAGTCTCTGCATTCCCATTAGTCAAACCTGCAAGCTTTCTGAAATTTATTATATATATATATATATATATATATATATATATATATATGTATATATGATATGTATATATATATATGTATATATGATATGTATATATATGTATATATGTATGTGTATATATATATATATATATATATATACTTTTTTTTTCGCATGCGACCGTACCACTACAGCATACTCCGGTCTAGGACGAATAAGGTTTTCGATCATTATTTTTCTCGTATATTTGTTCATGTAGTACAGAGGTTTTCAAAGCGAGAGTCCCGACCACCAGAGTGGCAGCGAAATAATTTTGAGGGTTCACGAGATCCTACAATTCCCTTTCCTTCCTCCTTCCTCCTCTTTGTCCCATGAAGACCGGGAAATGTGTTACAGAGATGATCAGAAATGTTTTGTTGCTGGGAGGGGGATGGGTAGCGAATCTATCGAAGACATTAGCAGGGGTCGCAGTTTGGGAATTCCTGCATTATAGTGGATTGCTATTCTTACTTCGAAAGTAAAATGTAAGTCAGCCCAGTGATCCTTCTGTTTATCCCCCTCTCCCCCGTCTTTGGGAGTTTTCCTTGAGTGAATAAAGTCGCCTGTTGGTAGTCAGAATAGACAAATAGAATTCAGTCAAAGGGTTGACTCAAGAAGGTGAGGACCCTACGCCAGGAGACGCTGAGTAGCTACGGATGAACCCATCACCGTTCCGCGCTTAGATTTTTTTTTATCTGAGAGGAGGGCGGGATTCGAACCCACAGCTGAATAGAATAGAATAGAATAGAATCGCGGGGAGAGCAGTTGGAATAGATACAAAATCAGTAAAACTGAGCGAAAAGGTTGAAGGAGTATCAGTCTTATGGTTAGATGCCATAGGGCACATAGATGCTTGGTCCGAGACTTCGAAATGTTGTTGAAGAGTTCGGTTCTTAAGTTACAAGAGTTAACTTGTTTAGTGATCAAGTCTGGGAGAGGAATGGTCTTCGGCAGGAAAGGAATGAAGAAGAAGGGGGGAGGGAGAGTGGGAGGGAGGGAGGGAAGGAGGAAAAGGCAAAGGCAAGGAAAGAGAAGGAATCTGTTTCTTTGGTGTCTGAAACTGTTGGACTATCGGACAAAGTAAACAGTAGAGAAACAATAACAAACGAATGTACACTG
>NC_134799.1:36955692-36970692 GCF_046742065.1 Oratosquilla oratoria | reverse complement strand
AAGATGAATAACGAACCTGATATTTTGTGTTTTGTGATATCTAAGCTTCCAAGAAATGTGGGATAGCTAAAGAAGCAGGAAACAGGGCTTGAAATAAATCGAGGAAAAGAGGAACCAAGAGAAGACAGGAAGAACGCAAACAAGCGTAAAATGGTGAAGCAAGAACCCAAAAGAGAAAAGGAAAGGAAATTATTGGTAAATGCAACAATAAACCAAATTGTTCTTTGGGTTTGTGGGAGATAAAACGAGGCACAGGAATCTCTTAAGCTGTAAGAAAGTGACAAATGCCGACAAAAATATCCGACGAGTTCCAATGTGAGAACGAAGCCTGGCACTGTGTTTTGCTCGTTTGATGAAAACGTCGTAAGATGAATAAGTCTTTTTCATATGACATTTTCTCTGAAATCTCTTAATCGTGGATAGTGAAACATTTTATGAAACATCAACCCAGGCTGAAACGATAAAAGTTTCCAGTATGTTTTCGCGGTGTGGTTTTGTATAGGATGGGTCATAAGATAACATTGAGGAAACCTATCAATAATGTTGAGTTGTTGCAATTCTACTCCATCCTAAAAATCAAGAGAGGTATACTAGTAGTCTTTTCTTCCAGCAATCAGATTTTGTAGTGCAGATTTTTTTTAGATGAAACCAGCACATCCAAAAAGCGTTTACAAAACTGGAATTCCAGGAGTTTGTCAACAGATAGTTCAAAAGAAAGGCTGAAAAAAGTATGGACAACCGTCATCAACACAGTGAACCAGCCAAAAGCAATACACTAATAACCAGCGATACCACTACAACTCTTGGTCGGGCGCCCAAGGCTGGCACCATGAAAAAATATAATAATAATATTAATGATATTAATATTAGTAATAATAATAATAATTAATAATCATAATTATAATAATAATAATAATAATAATAATGATTATAGTAATAATAATAATGATTATAATAATAATAATAATGATTATAATAATAATAATAATGATTATAATAATAATAATAATGATAGAAATAAAAAAGGACGAAACAGACGTTAAGGGTAGCGTCTTAAATAATTGTACTAAAGGATGTCACAATTGTAGTAAAGGATGTCACAAGTCTATGGGTGAAACGTCACGTGACCTAAAGACATTCCTAGACGTTACAGTGACGTTCTATACAATACCACCACTGATGCGTGTGTAATGCACCGAGATAATACCATCCTCTAATGCAGAGGTTCTCAAAGTGGGGGTCCCAAACCCCAGAGGGGTCGCGAAATAATTTTGAGGGGTCGCGATCGAGATCGTGCAACCCCTCCTCCTCCTCTTCCTCCCACTACCCATCCTAACGCGTCTATACATAGTACTTGTCAGTAGTGGCCGATGTGTCATAAAACCACGTTATGTATGCATGCTTTCTTATGCATGCATACTTTCTTTGCTGTATTAAGTACGCCTCACTAATAATCTTGTAATATTGATAATAGTTACCGGTGACAGAGAGATCCATACAAGCTTACATACGTACATGCATATATACATACATACGTGCGCACGTACATAGGCTGGCTACATGCATACATACATACATACATGCATACAAAGACAGGCAAGCAGATATACGGAGACAGGGAAATGCGTCATAGTGATTGTCAGAAATTCGTTGTTGTTGGGGAAGTGGGTCGCGACTCTATCGAAGTAATTTGTAGGGGGTCGCAGCCAAAAAAGTTTGAGAACGCCAGCTCTAATGGAATTGAATAAGGATTGTTTTATATGTGAAACCAATTGGATAAGGAGGAAGTTTCTGGAAGCTGCGGTTATTTGACGGCCAGCTTCCTTAAAACTGATTAAGGGAATAATCAGCATTGCGCCCCCTGTAATCAATTTAATTCCCTCAGAAAAAAAAAACAAAAAAAAAAACGGAAGACTATCTGCGAGTTGTACCGGCCATGCGACCTACCGGCTCCTCACCGAGGCTTATATACTCAGTTTGTATTCTTTGTCTCTGTAATTGGAAAGCCTCTGACGAGCAAAAACGTTGTGGAATCAATAAAGGCTTCGTTCTCAAATAGTGTTCACTCTGCCAAAGTGGGATATAGCCCTTAAATTTTTTTTTATCCATTCTGTGCAAATTGAGACTGTTACGAAGGTGAAGGAGAAAAATGTGAGATCGATAAGGGATAACATGTCACCTGATAAGCATATCAGTGACATTGTGGAGAAGTACTGATTGCTGAAGAACAATGGTGGCCTTTCATAAATGAAGATACGACACAGGCACACACACGGACACAGGCACACATAGACACACACTCAAGTACTCACGCTGACATAGACACGCTCACGGGCACAGGCACAGGCGCGCGCGCGCACACACACACACACACACACACACACACACACACACACACACACACACACACACACACACACACACACACACAAACGCGCTCACGCTGGTGTGTGCGTGCATACGTGTGTGCGCAAGCACTCATAAATTATACTGATGTGCGATTTATGAGATTGCGAGGGTCTTTAAATTCAGCAAGATATCATTACGAAATCTAAAGTAGATATACATTTGATCTCGTATTCCTTTCAGTGAAAGAGAAACTGCAGTCTTTGTGCTAAATGTTTTAGTTGCTCCTCGTCGCAGAAGTTGTTCAACGTGTTGCCACAGCCCGGCATCCGGGGGTTTGAAAAATACAGCCGTGTACAGTGCCAGTATTGGACATTCGTTGATTTTGTTTTTACTTATGTATTTATTTGTATTTCATTTTTCATTTTGACGGTATGGGAGGTTATAGTCTCGGACGAAGTGAGATCCCTATGAATAACTCCCCTTTCCCCCCAGAGTATTATCCCCCCCTTCTCCACTGGTATCCCCCCTCTTCCCCACTAATATCTCCTCTCCTCCCCACTAGTATCCCCCTCTTCTCCACAAGTATCCCCCCTCTTCCCCACTATTATCCCCCTCGTACCCTACAAGTATCTCTTCTCGCCGACTAGTATCCCCCTCTTCTCCACTAGTATCCCCCTCTTCCTCCATAGTATCCCCACTATTCCCCACTAGTATCCACCTCCTCCCCATTAATACCCCCTCTCCCTCATTACTATCCCCTTCCTCCCCAATAGCATCCCCCTTTTCCCCACTAGTATCCCCCTCTTCCCCACTAATACCCCATTCTTCCTCACTAGTATCTCTCCTCCTCCTCCTCCCCCACCAGTATTTCCACTCTTCCCCACTAATATCCCTCCTCTTCGTCAGTAGTATCCCCCCTCATCCCCACCTGTAAACCCCTCCTATCCACTCTAACCCACCTTCTTCTAAATCTTTCTCCCTGATAGTAACCAGTTCCGGATCACATTAAGAATCGTCATCCCAGACTTCGACAGGGTGACAATTCTTCATGCGGGCTATGCTAAGTTGACAATTCTTCGTATGTGGATCATCCTGGGTTTACGATTCTTCGGTTATATAAGTTGATAACAATAAACATAACTTTCATTTAACCTAATCTAATCTTTATTCCATTGTTGATCTTCAGCGTACTGGGGTGACGTTTCTTCGTGTGGTCGTTCTGGGGTGACAAATCTTCATGTGACCCCGACTTCCTGCCCCATAACGACCCCCCTCTCTCCTCCCTCCCTCCCTCCCTCCCCGCGTTGTTGGCGGACTCTGACACCGACCTTGAGGCTCTGATTGTTTACCTTTATCGAGCTGTCGTTGGGCGCATTGCGGACTGTCAGGGTGTATCTATTACACATACACACACACAGTTTATATATATATATATATATATATATATATATATATATATATATATATACACACACAGTATATATATATATATACATATACACATACTTTTTTCTTCAACAGTACGTATAGTTTCGCATAGATATATGCAAGTCGTTTGCATATCATGATTATTCTGGCATATTTTCGTGCAGTTTCTTTCCCTTAAAATGTGAAAAAATGGGAAATAATCAACATTCTGAACAGACGCCGGCTTTCAAATTAAGGCGTCATAGCCACGTAGACACCATTTATTTTACGATATTTATTCCCTAGTTGGTAACTCTGCATCACCGAACCGTCGTTCTCTCTACCCCTTTCCTCTCTCCAACGTCCCACTGCCTCGTGTTACCACCAGAGTTGTACTTAACTTTTTTTTTCGTATGACCTTCAATTATCCGCTTCCACAGACCCATGTATTCACTTTCAATACCACTACGTCCCCTGTTCCCTCATCCTTACATTCTCCATCTTGGTCTCACCCCAATTGCTACGGCGCCAAACTTGAGAAAGTGTTGTGCAATCTGAAACAAGAACGAGAAAGAGGTCGCAGATTCCGCGCCCTAAAAGGTAGGACACCCTCAAGCACCCCTCTCTCCCTGCCCACTTTCTGTGTGTGTGTGTGTGTGTGTGTGTGTGTGTGTGTGTGTGTGTGTGTGTGTGTGTGTGTGTGTGTGTGTGTGTGTGTGTGTGTGTGTGCGTGTGCGTGCGTGCGTTCGTACGTGCGAGTGCATGGGTGCGTCTGCAAATGTGCTTATGTCTCTAGGTATGTGTGTATATTTGAGTGTACGCGCTAGTGCTTGGCTGGGAGTTGGTTGTAAAACCCATGGTTTAGTAATAGAAAAAAAATGGTGTGTCATATATATATATATATATATATATATATATATATATATATATATATATATATATATATATATATATATATAATATGAATAGAATCGCCAATGACGATGATGTCTATCAAATAATTCCGACAGTTGTCCCCGGACTCGAACCCAGGAATGTTATGTTAGCTAGTCTATGCTTCTACCGACCACGCTACTGATACTATAAAATTCTTCCACCTCGGGATTAATCTGCCGCAGGATTTGAGTCGCCTGCTAACTGCCGTCCTAATCTCAATTCTACGAAGAAACAAACCCACCTGTAGGTTGTGGTGAAGCAGATACGTATCCTTGTTAGACTTTCGTATTACAACGACGAAAGTCTATCAAGAATACGTACCTTCTTCACCACTGCCTACAGGTGGGCTTGGTTCTTCGTAAAATTGAGATTAGGACGGCAGTTAGCAGGCGACTCAAATTCTGCGGGAGTAGATTAACCCCGAGGTTAAAGAATTTTATAGTCTCAGTAGCGTGGTCGGTAGAAGCATAGACTTGCTCTACAAGTCCGGGGTTCGAGTCCGGGGAAATATGTCGGAATTATTTTATATGTATGTATGTATATATGTGTATATATGTATAAATGTATACATATGTGTATATATGTATATATATGTGTATATATATAAGTATATATGTATATACTGTATATGTATATATGTACATATATATATATATATATATAAGTATATATGTGTATATATATGTATATACTGTATATACTGTATATGTATATATGTACATATATATATATATATGTATATATATATATATGAATGGTGTGTGTTTAAAAACACACATACACACAAACACACGCCCGCGCATACACGCACACGTTCCACACAAGGAAACGAGCAATTCATCTTGTTTTTATACAAGGCTTTGTCGTCTGCTTAATCCAACTTCAATGAAACTAAAAAAAGGAGACACCCATAATACCTTTACCTATGTCATTTAAGTTCCGTTTGATAATCATGTACAAGAAATGTGAAAATATTTACAACATTTTAATAACAAACTTCTTTCTAGCCATCAGCTGTAGTTCAGTAAACCTCTTAATGTTTTTAAAAGGGTCTCTTAACCTGGTCTATGTATATATCATTTCTTGTAAACAGTTTGATAATATTCCTGGTGTCAAAATGGGTCTTAGTATTAACGCAAGACTAGTAGAGTACAAAGGATCTGTTGAACATGTCCAAAATATTTTTGTCATATTCATTCTCGTCAAGGAAGAAAAAGGCACCCTTGACTATTATATATTATCATACTGTATAAATCTGATTGTAGTTATCGACAAGAAAAAGTGTTGGGTCAGTGTTTTACAGTCTATTTTCTATTTAGTTTTTTTTTACAAAGTCATTGTTAACTGATTATATTTGAGACAAAGTTTCCGCCACACCTCTGTCTGGCCGCCAACTACGTCACATGACTTGGTCAGTCTTGATGCAAACCTGTTTTGTACTTAGGTAACTGAAGAGGGTCTCAGTGTGGAAAAAGAAATATATACTCACGTCATCTGCTATTATTTTTTTTTCAAGTCAGGATTTCTCTAACAGTAACTGTTCTGTGTTAGTACTTATTGCGAAGGAATATATAATATATATATATATATATATATATATTAATTTATTTCAATATTTTATATATATTCGAATATGACGACATCTCCGCGGTCGACATGATGGGGAAAAAATCTCTACTCGTGATATTCACCCGAAGGAAAGAAGCGCTGGAGGTTGGAAGGCGACGAAGTACACCTCTTCGCCTTGGTGACCTTGAGTCGCTCGCTCACCAGAAGCAGAGTTGAGGATTCTCAAAGTCCGTCGTCAGCCGAAGAACTTCTCAACGACTGAAGTTCTCTTCGGGAATCTCGAGGAGGAAACACTTTCATTTCAGGCATTCCTGTCGCTGAAATCCTCGTAAACCACCTGGGCCTAGTCACGCTCTCTTCGATTTTCATTCTGGCGAGATTTTATTGAGCTGAAAAAGGTCACCACAACGAACAAGGAGTGACCTCGGGTGCCAACCTTTCAGCAAAGAAAGGTCACGTCTTTTCCCCCCTCTCCTGCCCGGACGGTTGTCTTCCGCTCTTTTCTATTCTCCTGGCCGGCCGGCTTTCTCTCTTCTGGTCTTGTGGCTGACTGGCTTTCCTTTCTCAACTCTCCTGGCCGGTCGGCTTTCCTCTGCTTTTTTGACCGGCCGGCTTTCTTTTTTTCTGGTCTCTGGCCGGCCGGCTTTTTTCTAGTCACCTGGTCGGCCCGGCAGTCGTTTTCCTAGGTTCCTGGTCGGCCGGCTTTTTTTTTTTTTTTTTTTTATTTATTTATTTTTTTTATTATTATTATTTTTTTAAGTCTCCTGGCCGGCCAGTCTTCATTTTTCTAGGCTCCTGGCCTGCCGGTTTCTCCCCTTTTTTCAGCCCGGCCGTCTCTCTCTTTTCTGTTCTACAGGCCGGTTGGTTTCTTTTTCTCAATCTCCAGGTCGGGCAGCGTCGTGTTTTCTGCTTTGTTGGCCAGCCGGCTTTCACTGTTGTTATTCTTTACTAGCCGGCCGGCTTCATTTCGTCCCTCCTAGGTGGCCGTTTTTTTTTTTTTTTTTTTTTTTGGGGGGGGAGGCTGGTTTCTTTTCTTCCCTCTTGCCCGGACGTCTTCGTTTCTTTTTCTTTTCATCTGGCCGGCCGACTTTTTTTTTTCTGGCCTGCCGGGTTTTTCTGTTTTTCTTTTCTAATGGGAGGCCGGCTTCGTTTCATCTCCCTTAAATGGCCGGCAGTTTTTTTTTTCCGGGGCCGGTCGGTTTCTTTTTTCTCCTGCCCGGTTGGCTATGTTTCTTTACTGGCCGGCCGGCTTCGTTTCGTCTTTCCTGGCCGGTCGATTTTTTTTTTTTTTTTTTCCGGGCCGGCCGGTTTCTTTTCTCTCCTGCCCGGCCGGCTTTTCTCCTCTCCTGGCCGGGCGGCTTTTTCTATTTTTCTTCTCTACTTGCCGGCCAGCTTCATTTGTCTATCCCGGCAGGCATTTTTTCCGGGCCGGCCGGCTTTTCTTCACCCCTTCCTGGTCGGCTTCTTTTCTTCTCTAGTGGCCGGCCGGCTTCTTTTCTTCTCTCCTGCCCTGCCGGCTTCTTTTCTTCTCTCGTGGCCGGCCGGCTTCTTCTATTATTCTTCTCTACTGGCCGGCCGGCCTCTGTTCTCTGTCTTCCTCGCCAGCCGGACCTACTTTCCTATTCTCATTGCTCCTGGCCAGCGTCCTCCTGGTCCTCGTGCTTTCGTCTCAAGAGCCCCCAGTCGCTGAAGAACCTGGGCAGGTTCTTCGGTCTTCGCCGCACCGAGGACATCTCAGATGACTACCACAACCCCAGGTGTCCTTCTTGGTTTCGTCCTTCTGCCTGCCGGAGAGTTCTATTCAGTTCAAGTACGTCGTGATTAGTCCGTCAACGACGAAGGTTATTTTTGTATGCTTACTCCGCTTGTCCCCAGGTGATTTTATTCGCCTTCGAATTTCCACACCGTTTTTAGGTTGACGGGGTTGTTCCATTACGTTTTTTTTTTAATTCCTTGCTATACTACAGAGGAGACTACGACCCAGAGGTTCCTCGAAGACCATGGGAATGAGAGAGACGTGGTATGGAAAACTGTAGAGAAGAACATCACAATGAAAGTACAAAAATAAAGGTATACACAGTCTGAAGATTAATAAGTTGCCTGGCGTCGGCTACAGTAGGCTCAAAGGGATAATTTCTTCAAATATGATTGAACTAGTGCATTCATTCTATCTGTCGCAAAGTGATTTCTTTCTCCTCTTCGTCGTCTTCCTATTCTTCCTTGCCCTTGCGCTCCTCCTCTTCACACTCCTTTTCTCATTTACCCTCCTCTTCCTTTCTCTCCTCGTATTCACCCTCCTGCTCCTAATCTTCCTCGCCTTCCTCCTCCTCTTCCTCACCCTCCAACTCTTCCTTCTGATACTCTTCTTCACACTCCTTCCCTCCTACTCTTACTCGCCCTCCTCCTCCTATTAGTTGTCCTACTTTTCCCCGACTTCCTTCTCTTCCTCACTCTCCTCGTCCTTCTGTTAACCGTCTTACTTTTCCCCTCCTTCTTCTCCTCCTCTTTATCACCTTCTACTCAGTTGAACAACAATTTGCTGCTTGTGAGGGAGAACAAACCCAAAGAGTAAGGGCTCCAGTCACTGTCACAACCCACTTGGACCAAAATTAACGTTTCATCAAAATCTTCACGAAAAGAACAACAAAATACTGCCTTGCCCTTAATACGGTCAATTGTTCAAACGACATTTGGTGCACTATTTTTGATGAGAAGGAAATGTATCAAAATGTCGAATTGTCAGACAAAACAATATAAACTATTTTAAAGACAAAAATTAATAACAGTAATAATAATAATAACAACAATAATAATAATAATAAAATTAGTAATGATAATGGAAATATATCAGGAAATAAAAAAATCAGCACTCTTTCACGAAGGGAAAAGTTTGTAAATAGAGCAACTCCATGCATACCGAATATTTCCCTTTTTTTCTTCGACAAATCTCCATTTCTATCCTTCGACTGGAACATTAGCGAGAGACAACACAGAACCAAACTTACAAACTAAATTTTTTTTTTTACAGAAAACAAGTTACTTTTTTACTTATTTGCTAATTTATCTTCTTTCACTATGGACAGTCATTGAAATTAAGATTCGTGTAAATTCAATAACCTTCAGCGTCCTGCTGTCAGGTGACTTTATTCAGCAGAGGGAAACATCCCCCCCCCCGCCTCACCCACGGGAAGACGAGAGGAGTAATCACAAATGCAATCATGCATGCAGATGGTATTGGGATATTCGAAGCTGGTTTGAGAAAAGCAGATGAACCTTGTCAGCAGAAATTGGCTGCAGTTGCAACATTCTCAGCAGGTCATTTCCATGTTATTCTATTTATTCCTTTATTCAATTAATTCATAATTTATCTTTTATTTTTCATTTGTTTTATTTATTTATTTATTCATTTCTCCATGGTGGAGCGAATGTTCTGCGAAATATATACTTTTTCATTTCCCAGTGTAGACTTCAGTGGAAGTCAGGTGCTCGAGCAAGTTCCTTCACCTTGTTCTACCTTGGGAAACTTCTTCCTTTTCACTCAGTTTCCTTCCATTTTTCCTACTCTTTTACATGGCCTTATATATATAATATATATATATATATATATATATATATATATACATATATATATATATATATATATATATATATATATATATATATATGTACAGTATATATATACAGTAGCGGCCAAAATATAAGGGTAAGTGAAAGCATATGTATTCAAATGCATATATTGAAATTAATACCCTACACAAGAACTTCATATTTTGTATACAATTAGATATACATTATATCTATATTACTTGAAAATTTGAAGCTTATGCAACTCATACAAAGAAAGTTAGTAATTAATAAAGAAAAGAGTGTGTAACTTCTTGCGGTCAAAAGTTAAGGGTAGCTTAGAAAATAATGAAATTCAACTTATTTTAAAAGATAAATAGCAATAACGTTAATATTTGGTGAACAATCCTTTATTGTCAATCACCTGACTCCTGTTGCTACATGAATTGATAAATTTCTAACAAAATGATGGAGTAACATTGCTCCATTCAAATTCCAAGAACTTCCAGAGTTCATCTTGATTTTTTGGATTTTTTCGCTGTGCCCGTTCACCAATTATTTTCCAAACATTCTCTTTTGGATTTAAATCCGGGCTTTGAGCAGGCTAGTCCATCACATAAAGTTCTTCTTCAGTAAAGAATGATTTGACCTTCTTGCAAGTGTGGCAAGGAGCATTATCTTGCATGAATATGGGACATTGAACCTTTGAAGATCTCAAATATGGAAGGGCATGCTGTCGAAGAATCTGTTTATACACCTCTCCGTTGACCTTCCCATGCAAGCGAACAAGAGGGCCAGTACCAGCAGCAGAGATGATCCCCCACACCATCACACTTCCTCCGCCGTGTTTCACAGTTTTCTTCACACATTTAACGGACAATCTTTCGCCAGTCGTTCGTCGTACATATTTCCTGCCATCTGAACCAAGTAAATTAAACTTAGATTCATCACTGAAGTAAACGCTTGACCACTGATCTTCCGTCCAGACATGTTCAATACAAAACTTCAGGCGGGCTTTTTGGTTCTTCTTGGATATCAATGGTTTGGATACAGGGACTTGGGCATTCAAACCAGCACTTACTAATCTCCGAGACACTGTTTTACGTGACACATCGCAGTCATAAGATGCATTTAACTCACGGGATATCTCTGCAGCGCTCTTGAATCTATCCTTCCGTGACAACCTTACCATAAGACGGTCCTGCTTAACTGAGGTTTTGCGTGGTCTACCAGTTTTAGGTGGTGAAATTATTGATCCTGTTGATTTATATTGAGCTACAATACGTTGCACCACACTCACAGACCTTCCTATCCTCTCTGCTATGACTCCATTTGAATGTCCATCTTTGTGAAGATCAACAATCCTCTGTTTATCTTGAGAAGACACCGGACGTCGTTTATCAGCAGCCATGTTTACAAGTTTGAGGTTCCAATATTTTAAACGCTAATTTTATGTTGCGGTTCTGATTTGACAGTCTTGTAAAGCATAGAAAGTCCTTTTTTCTAAGATACCCTTAACTTTTGACCGCAAGAAATTACACACTCTTTTCTTTATTAATTACTAACTTTCTTTGTATTAGTTGCATAAGCTTCAATGTCCAAGAAATATAGATATAATCTACATCTAATTGTATACAAAATATGAAATTCTTGTGTAGGGTATTAATTTCAATATATGCATTTGAATACATATGCTTTCACTTACCCTTATATTTTGGCCGCTACTGTATATATATATACATATATACATACATATACATATATATATATATATATATACATATATATATATATATATATATATATATCCACCACCCTGACGTGGTGGATAGGCTTGAGAATCTTAATGATTACAAAAGCTATGTCGATAGAGAAAAACCTCTGCAGGGTCACCCATATCGACCAAGTTTTGTAAGAAAGATCAGACAAAGATTAGCTCACACACACAAGTCGCAGGACCTACTGCTAACTGGCACGTCCCTAATGGTGAACAGGAAAATTCCTCATAGATATATGGGGAACCGTCATAATGACGGCGTGGACCATGGAGCACCCTATAGACATGGGCTTCACCGAATATAATGAACAAGGTGGCACCAGAGAGATATTTCATCAGAAACCAGTTGACGGGGAGATGAGATTACTGCAAATAGCGCAATGAAAAGCACAATCAAAACAAAACTGGGCGTTCCTGTTGGATCATCGTCTCCTAAAGGTCCAACCGCTTTGCCTTGTGTGCTCACGGGCAGTGTGCCACCGAATGTGAGTAAGCACTGTCCAAGTAGATCTAAGTATTGGACATTAAACAGCATGAAGAAAATGAAGATCTATACTTACAACGTAAGAAGTCTCTCAGAAGACCACAGGTTCGAGAGTTTAATGGAAGAACTAGGCAACATCAAGTGTGACATCGTAGGACTGAGCGAAGTACGAAGAGCGGAAGAAAAGATTGATACAATTACAAAATGGTCACCACCTCTTGTACTATAGAGGTAAAGACAAATAAAGATCTAGTGGAGTAGGATTCTTGATAAACCGAGAGGTTGCTGGTAACGTAGTCAAGTTTAGTAATTTATCAGACAGGGTAGCTTGGATTGTGATGAGGCTGTGTTAAAGGTACTCTAAAAATAGTTCAAGTTTATGCAGCAACTTCACAAATGAAGTTTCATTTGAGAACAACATGAATACGAGTATAGGAATGTATAATTTAGATAACTTAATAACATACAAAATTGTTGACAGTAGCCGGCTCTAACGTCCGGCAGTGCTGAGAGAGTGAGGTCACAATGTACCTGTCCTAATTCTTCCCTAGTGTGATTCTTTTGTATACATATTGTCACTGTTTTCTTACTCTGTACCTTTGAAAATGTCTTAAATAGACGAAAACGTTCGGTCACCTTTCATTTTATTTTCCAAGTGGTTTTATTACACATTTTGTGAATTACGTGTTTTTGTGATTTATTTATATATATATAATCATATGATTCATAGGAACTTGTCATAGGTGAATGATGTAGCAGATCTCCCAATATTTCTTCTGTACTCACCTCAAGGAGGTCGACCACTCGAAGACTCCGCCCCACAGTCGAAAGAAAAATGGGGCGGGGTTGAGGAGTCCTCCACGATGTCCAGTAAGGAGTTTGCATTCAAGTGGTGCTTGTTAAATTTGCACCAAGTGGCGAGAGCGGGGTCACGCATTGGTCTCTTGAGTTGTCGGCAAGACAAAGTGTGCGTTTATGGTGTAGCAACGCATCGCATTCCATCGCTTGGTATCACTTGTCATTGGGCTGCTATGTAGATCTTGATTTCATAGTTTACTATGCAGTCTTTGCGTGTTCTTGTATGTCGATGGAAGGTGCTAAAATATGTTGGTTACAGGATTCTTGCAATGTATGGATATATTGTTTGCCAGACGTGTTTATATCGTAGTGGAAAGACGGCAACGGTTGCGCCATCTATTAGCAAGCAGGGGAGAACTCGTAGAACCTTAGCTACTAACTTTATTGCGAACAAGAGTTCTCAAAATTATAGAAGTATGTGGTTATCTGTTATTTGACATGTGTACTTATAGATAGTTAACATTTATTATAGAATTGATTATTTGTAAACAAAACGGTATTCGTACGTCTGATGCATTATGGGACTTAAAAGTGCCCGTGATAGTACAGTGCACTTCCAAGTTCTGTAGTTCCTGATGCCTAGTATGGTCTGTGAGAGGCTGTTTTCTCTGCCGGAGACATGAATAAGTCCTTTTGTGACTTAATGTGTTCATATAAATGCTCAACGTAAGAAACAATATTGACACAGCTTCGTGGAAGATGCTAGACGCTGTAATATACATGTCCAGTATGTGGAGCAGGTACAGCTGAGGTAAAAATTCTGAGCCAACGTACGATTTCCGCAGTGTTAATTGAATGTCTGTTGCTGAATGTAGATTTATTTTTAGATATATTTTACTATACAAAAATAGATATCGTAAATTGATTACTGCAAAGTCTGTGTATCAGATAAGGATGTGTATTAGTGAAAAGAATGGTTCAAAATTGTTACCGGTACTGTAAATGTTGCCAGCTTGTCACCTTCGCTACCCAGGTAGGGGTAGCTACTAAAATGAATATAATAGCGAACCGACAGGGAAAATAAAAGCTACTTGCAACTTGTTAATGAAGTGGTTAATCTCCTTTAACGAGAGGTTCTACCCTGAGCAAAGTAAAGTAGTCTTTCTTTCGCCACAACAAAATTTAAATTGTCATCTTGAGGGGGCTAAGATGGGACGATAGAACGGCCACCGATGGACTGGTTGCCAGATGTTGCAAATTTTGACAATTTTTTACCATAATTTTTGTCTTCATAATGATTGAATTGCCAGACGAATGATGAAGAATTGTTCTCTCGTATATTTGCCAGAAACTGACATAATGTATTATGAAGTATAATGAAATAAATCCGAATATTTTGGCAATCTTGTCACGCGTAATATACCGTTACTACTGTAGCAGAGTGACTAGTATTTTTCCATGCGAGTAAGCAGACATCATGCGGGGCAGGGAGGACCGGATGATTGACGTTTCAAGGAGGATTGGGCATATACATTTCGTAAGTGCGCGCGCGCGTTATGTATGATTCACCACGCTCTTAGGACACGTGTTGCACTCGTGATCGACAGCTATTACCCTCCTGGATGAGAGCTCGTATATAGCCCGATCTACAGGCAATGTTGTGACCTTACACACGCAGACACGCACATACACACACATACACACACACACACACACACCTTTCCCAACAGTGTTTGTGTATGTTTCACTACGGTCTTGGAGCACGTGCTGGACTTGTGGTCGACATATAATACTCATCTAGTATATATATTGTAGACACGCAAGCGGTGTTGTGACTTTTAACATATACTCTTGCTCAAGAGAGTAAAGGCTTCCAATGTTAGTTTGTGTGCGAGTGTGTATATATATATACATATATATATACATATATATTTTTATATATATATATATATATATATATAAATATATATGCTAATAAGAACACGGGTATGTGTGTTCACTTATGCAAAGTAGACCACTTGGAAAAAGAAACTAACGAAGCAGAGCGCTTTCGTATAATTACATCTTTGTATCTGCACTGAAGATGTAATTATACGAAAGCGCTCTGCTTCGTTAG
>NC_134799.1:36943192-36953192 GCF_046742065.1 Oratosquilla oratoria | reverse complement strand
ATGTACATCTTTATAATGTATGTTTATACATATTCATATTGTATGTATATATGTGTATGTGAATACATGGAAATATAAATGAAGTTGATGGAGATCTTGGGCACAGCATGGACACCGAGTGTCCACCCCACGGGGCTGCACCTCCAGGTGGAGATGAGGAGGTTGACGGGTTGTGAAGATGGACTGGAGGGAGATGATTCACTTTGCCGTCCACCCCAGTACCACCACTAACAGGTGCCCGTCTTAGGTCCGTATGTGTGTGCGTGCGTGCGTGTGTATATATGTATGTATGTGTGCGTAATATGTAATATGCAGTGTATGACATATATATAATGCACGTATATATTGTCCTCTAATTTCAATCAGATGACGTTAGAACCATAAACCTACAACGTGGCCTTTGTTATTCTCTAGCTGGCTCAAAGGGAAGAATCCTTCATCCTGACGCTGTTACACCAATTTTCCTCAAATGGCACGAGAAGGAGCTTCGACGTGATTTATGGCCCTTCTTCCGGCGGTTTTCCTGCCTACGCGAGATTTTGCAAAAGAATTCGTTTCCCGATTTTCCAGTGTGCGCCATGCATAGACATCTTATGGTTATGTATGTTTATGCGTCGTTTACACGTGTGTGTATGCGGTCGTTAGGGTCTTGGTTTTATGTGCAAGTCTTGGTCTCAGGTGATGTATAGTGGGTCTTTTGTTTGCACCACCTGGAATACTGTACTACTTGGATCATTGTTGGTTTGTCGGGGACTTATCTGGATCACATTGTAGTCTCACCTCAGTAAGAAGAATGATGGACACTTAAATGGAGAAAAAAAGAAAAGAAAAAATCAGAGAGTAGACAAAGTCCTTATGGATCAGAGACTATCCACCCAGTTTATGGGTCATTGAACTACGTGTTTGCAGTGCATGATGTCCCTGCAGAGCCAGGAGACGTCAAGGAGTCTGATTAGTGCTCCAGTACTGTGGTTGTGCTTAAGTACTCAGTATTGGGTCCTCGTGGCTCAGAGGTAAATCAGCTGATGTATTACAAAGGATTACAAAGGCGGAGCATGCCGACAGGAGACCTTTTGATCCATATCTAGGTCGGATGAAAAAAAAAAAAAAAAAAAAAAAAATCATAATAATAAATTAAAACTATAATAATGTAAAAATAACAAATAAAATACATAAATAAATGCATAGGTATAGTTGAATAACAAACAAAAAGGTAAATAGTAAATGATTATAAATTGACATATAACTAATAATAAATGAAAATCAGACAGACAAATTATAACAAAACAAAAACAAATAATATAACATAAATTATAATCATTACAGCATCTTAGGTATTTATCTAAATGATTCTTAAAGCTTCGAACTGAACTACATTGCACTACCTGTGCAGGAAGTTTATTCCATTCATTAACTACACGGTTGGCAAAGTTGTTTCTACCTACTTCCAAATTGAATCTATTTCCGGACAGTTTGAGACCATTGTTTCTTGTCTGATTCTCATTCAATGTGAAAATTTGGTCACTTTTGATGTTGTCAATTCCCTTTAAAATCTTAAAGACCTGTATCAAGTCACCTCTGAGTCTACGCTTTTTTAGGGAAAACAGATTCATGTGCTTAAGTCGATTTTCGTATGATTTATTTTTGATATTTGGAATCAGTTTTGTGGCTCGCCGTTGTACTTTTTCCAGTCTGTCAATGTCTTTAATGAGATTCGGTGACCATACGGAAATAGCATATTCCAAATGTGGACGAACTAACGATTTATATAGCTTGTTAATGAGTGATGGACTTTTGAAATCAAAAGATCGCGCAATCAATCCCAGAATCTTATTTGCTTTCTCAGAGGCTGAAATACACTGCTTGGATGATTTGAGGTCGTTACTGATAATTACGCCGAGATCTTTTTCACTATCCACTTTTGTTAACGAATTTCCAAATAACTTGTAATCGTACTTACTGTTATTTTTACCTATGTGCATTACCTTGCATTTACTTGTGTTAAATTTCATTAGCCACTTTTCAGACCATTGCTGTAATTGATCTAAATCTTCTTGAATATCTAATTGGTTTGAGTGATCATTTGCCACTCCGCACAGTTTTGTATCATCAGCAAATTTGGAAACAGTAGATTTTAGTCCATTGTCTATATCATTTATATATACTATGAATAGAAGTGGCCCAAGAACAGAACCCTGAGGAACTCCACTTGCAACATTTTTCCATCCAGAAGTTTTTCCATTTAAAACAACTCTCTGTTTTCGACCTTTCAACCAATTACTAGTCCAACCTAATAGGCTACCACTTATTCCATGCAAAGCTAATTTAGTAAGTAGTCTTTCGTGTGGGACGGTATCAAAAGCTTTTGCAAAGTCTAGATATATTAAATCTATATTGTTTCTTTTGTCATAATTCGAGATAACTGTGTTGTAGAATTCGAGTAAGTTAGTCACGCAAGAACGTTTCCGTCTGAAACCATGCTGGCTATCATTTATCAAACGGTTACTTTCTAAATGATATTCGATATCATCTCTGATGATAGTTTCCATTATTTTTCCTACGATCGAAGTCAAACTTATAGGCCTATAGTTATTTGGTTTCTTTTTGTCACCTTTTTTGAATATGGGAGTAACGTTAGCTAGCTTACATTCTCTTGGGACATCTCCGGATATGATGGATTTCTTGAAAATAATTTCTAATGGAAGAACAATCTAATTTTTCATTTCCTTTAAGATTCTTGGATGCCAACCGTCAGGCCCTGGTGTTTTATTAACTTTGAGTTTGTCTATACACCTTTTAATTTTTTCTTTTGTTATATTTACCGTAGTGAGTAAGTTTACCCCAGACTTTTCACAGGTTTCAGTTTGGAATTCACTTTGAGGTGTTTCGTTTACGAATACCGAGCTAAAATAATTGTTTAAGATATTACACATTCCTTCATACATACATATACCAAGGCTTTTTTTCCCCTTACCAGGGGGGTAGCCAAAAAGGACAAGGCACAAAAACATTCCCACCCATTTCATCCCCGAAAACACTCCACACCCCTCCACCCTCCCTCCCATCTTAGCACCTCCTAGATGACGGGTCATCCCTGCACCCTGTCCACTGCCCTGGGTCAGAAGCAGTGTCGCAGGACACAGCACATCCACAGCTGATGTGCCTGACATTAATCTCGGGTCAGGCACATCCTGAGCTAAGAACCTGACACCTAGGCTGACACCGTATGGTCTCCCCCCCCTCAACGGCAGGATATAGGATGCTTATACACTTTCACACACACACGCGCACACACACACACACACACACACACACACACACACACACACACACACGTACACATATACGTACACGTATGTATTTACCGTATGTGTGTCTATATATAGTGTATGTGAGAACGGGCTTCAAACAAGGAAATTTGTTGCTCCAACTGTTATTCATAGCATGCATAAAGGAAGGTATAGATAACTTCAGAATGGAAGAATATAAGAGGATAATGGCTCGTACAGATAATAATGATTGTTGCCTCGAGTGACAATGATTGGAAACCCGCAGCCCCACAGTAACTGGCAGTGGTCCTCGGGTCCTTCCACTGATTTCTCTGTGAAGAAACTTTGGAGTAATCCCTGTGTTGTATTGGTGTGGGACTATTGCTGTATCATCAACTGGAAGTAGTTGGCGAAGGGGATCAGTCACCGGTTGTCAGCACACTTGGGAACATGAAGGAAATAGTTCAAGTTGATTGTGATTTGGCTCTGTTCGGAGACCGAATGCCAGTCACCAGAATTTGAGAAATTGACTTTTTTTTTCGTTGTGCAACTTGCATGACCACGACCATCAAGCACCCGTCATTAGCGTCGTGAAGATTTAAAAATATTGAAAGGTTTTTGAGAGGACAGAACCACTAATATTTAGCAGAATGGTAGAACAAGAATTAAACTTCAAAATAGGAGGGAAGGAGGTGAAGAATAGACGTTTTCGAGTATCTGGTGAGCGTTCTTACGAAAGACGAAGGAAATATGAGGGACATTTCAGAAAGAATTAAGAAATTCGATGCGAGTGCAGAGGGCATTGTACCTGATGGTAATTGAACATTAAGTATCACTTGAAGCTAAGGGAGCTCTCCTCAACAGCGTATGGATGACCCGGATGTCAAGGAACAGAAATGAGGCCACTGAGAGATAAGGTGGGGTAGAGAAAACTATGAAGATATAAGAGAAAATTGAAATTTGTCGTGTTATAGACAAGATGGCAAGTCAATTGTGGAAAGAATGGAAGAAGAAAAGAGCGCGAAAGGGGTGCTGGGACTGGACGCTGGATGGAAGAAGGTCTCGTGAAAGACCAAGAAAGAAATGGAAGGAAACTGTGTGAAGAGGAAGAAGTCTTCCATGGTAGAACAAGGTGGAGGAACTTGCTCGAGCACCTAACTTCCATTGAAGTCTACACTGGGAAATGAAAAAGTTTGTATTTCGCAGAACATTCACTCCACCGTGGAGTAATGAATAAATAACTAAATAAAACAAGTAAAGATTAGATAAATTATGAGTTAATTGAATAAAGTAATAAATAAAATAGAATGGAATTGGCCTGCTGAGAATGTTGCAACTGCAGCCAATTTCTGCTGACGAGGTTCATCTGCTTTTTTCAAACCAGCTTAGAATTTCCCAATACCACCTGCATGCATGATTGCAATTGTGATGATTACTCCTCTCGCCGTCCCGTGGGTGAGGCGGGGGGGGGGATGTTTCCCTCTGATGAATAAAATCACCTGGCGGCAGGACGCTGAAGGTTATTGAATTTACATGAATTTTAATTTCAATGACTGTCCATAGTAAAAAAAAAAAAAAAAGAAAAAAAAAAATATATATATATATATATATATATATATATTTATATATATATATATGATATACTGTATATATATATATATATATATATATATATATTTATATATATATATATATATACTGTATATATATATATATATATATATATATATATATATATATAGCAAATAGGTAAAAAAGTAACTTGATTTCTGTAATGTGCGTTTATTAATCATATTTTTCTTTTTCTTTTTGCAGGTTTGGTTCTGTGTTATCTCTCGCTATTGTTTAAGTCGAAGGATAGAAATGGATTTGTCGAAGAAAAAAAATATTCGGCGTGCGTGGAGTTGCTGTATTTGTTTACAAACTTTTCCCTGCATGAAAGAGTGAGTGCTGTTTTTTTTTTTTTTCTCGGTCTATTTTCATTATCATTACTAATTTTATTTTTATCATAATCATCATTGTTACTATTATTATGTTTGTTGTTATTATTACTGTTATTATTTTTTTCTTTATAATAGTGGATATTATTTTGTCTGACAATCCGACATTTTGATACTTTTTTTTTCATCAAAAATAGTGCACCAAATGTCGTTTGAACAATTGACCGTATTAAGGGCAAGGCAGTATTTTGTAGTTTCTTTCGTGAAGATTTTGATGAAACATTAATTTTGGTCCAAGTGGGTTGTGACAGTGACAGGAGCCCTCACCCTTGGGGTTTGTTCTCCCTCACAAGCAGCAAATTGTTGTTCAATTGAGAGGAAGGTAATAAAGAGGAGGAGAAGAAGGAGGGGAAAAGTAAGACGGCTAATAGGAGGACGAGGAGGGTGAGGAAGAGGAGGAACTCGGGGAAAAGTAGGACTGCTAATAGGAGGAGGTCGAGGGAGAGTAAGAGTAGGGGGGAAGGAGTGTGAGGAAGAGTATCAGAAGGAAGAGTAGGAGGGTGAGGAAGAGGAGGAGGAAGGCGAGGAAGATTAGGAGGAGGAGGGTGGGCACGAGGAGAGTAAGGAAGAGGAAGATGAAGGAGAAGAGGAGTGTGAAGAGAAGGAGGACAAGGACTACGAAGAATAGGAAGACGACGAAGAGGAGAAAGAAATCACTTTGCGACAGACAGAATGAATGCACTAGTTCAATCATATTTGAAGAGGCTTTCCCTTTGAGCCTACCGTAGCCGACGCCAGGCGGGTGATTTTATTAAGCTTCAGATTGTGTATTGTTTTTGTGCTTGTGGTGTTCCTTCTCTACATTTTTCCCATACCACGTCTTTCTCTCTCTCTCTCTCTCTCTCTCTCTCTCTCTCTCTATATATATATATATATATATATATATATATGTATAATATATTTCTTTCCCATGGTCTTCGAGGGACCCCTGGGTCGTAGTCTCCTCTATAGTAAAGCAGCGACTAAAGAGAAAAAAAAAAAAAAAAAAAAAAACTTGATTAACCTGAAAACTGTATTGAAATTGGAAGACGAGTAAAATCGCCTGGGGACAAGCGAAGTAAGTATATGAAAATAATCTCCGTCATTGACGGGCTAATGACAACGTAATTGGACTGAATAGAATCGTCCGGCAGGCAGAGGGACGAAAACAAGAAGGACCCCTGGGGTTGAGGTAGTCATCTCAGATGTCCTCCTCGGTGCGGCGAAGACCGAAGAACCTGCCCAGGTTCTTCGGAAACTGGGGACTCTTGAGACGAAGACACGACGAACAGGACGCAGGCCGGCTGGGAGCGCTGAGAACAGGAAAATAGGTACGGCTGGCGAGGAAGACCGAGAACAGAGACCGGCCGGCCAGTAGAGAAAAAAGAATGGAAAAAGCCGGCCTGGCAGGAGAGAAGAAACGAAGCCGACCGGGCAGGGGAGAAAAGAAGCCGGCTGGCCCGGGAAGAAGAAGAAGAAGAAGAAGAAGAAGAAGAAGAAAGGTCGTTCGGTTAGCAGAGACGAAACGAAGCCGGCCGGCCATTAGAAAAGAAAAACCGAAAAAGCCGGCAGGCCAGAGAGATAGATAGAGAGGGAGAGAAAAGCCGACTGGCCAGGAGAAAAAAACGCGAAGCCGACCGGGCAGGAGAGAAGCAAAGAAACCGGCCGGCCCGGAAAAAATATATATATGCGGCCGGCAGGTTAGGAGAGACGAAACGAAGCCAGCCGGCCAGTAGAAAAGAAACAAAAAAAGCCGGCCGGCCAGGAGAGAAGAAAAGAAGACCGCCGGCCAGGCGGCCGCCTAGGAGAGACAAAACGAAGCCGCTTGGCTAACAAAACACGACGCTGGCCGGCCAGGAGATGGAAAAGAGAAGCCAGCCGGCTTGTAGGGCAAAGAGAGAGCCGGCCGTCCAGAAAAAAAGAAAAAAGAAGGCCGGCCGGCTATGAGAAAAAAGTGCCAGGAAAGAAAAAAGAAACCAGCCGGCCAGAAGACTAGAAAAAAGCCGGCCAGCCAGGAGACAAAAAGAAAGCTGGCCGGCCAGGAAAATAGAAAAAAGAAAGCCGGCCGGCCAGGAGAGTAGGAAAAAAAAAAAAAACAGCCGGCCAGAAGAGCAGAAAAGAGAAAGCCAGCCGGCCAGGAGACTAGAAAAAATAAAGCCGGCCGGCTAGGAAAGGAAAGAACGCCACCCGGTCAGGAGAACAGAAAAAAGAAATCCGGTCGGTCAGGTAACTAGAAAAGAGCGGAAGACAACCGTCCAATCAGGAGACTAGAAAAAGGAAAGCCGGCCGGCCAGGAGAATATAAAAAGGAAAACCGGCCAGCCAGGACAGCAGAAGAGAAATAGCCGGCCGGCCAGGAGACTAGAATAGAGCGGAAGACAACCGTCCCGGCAGGAGAGGGGAAAACGACGTGGCCTTTCTTTGCTGAAAGGTTGTCACCCGAGGTCACTCATCGTTCGTTGTGGTGACCTTTTTCAACTCAATAAAATTTTGTCAGAATGAAGTTCGAAGGCAGCGTGACTAGGCCCAGGTGGTGGAGGAGGATTTCAGCGACAGGAGGGCCTGAAGCGAAAAAATGTTCCCTCCTCGAGGTTCCCGAAGAAAACTTCAGTCGTTCAGAAGTTCTTCGGCTGACGGACTTGAGGGTCCTCAACTCTGCTTCTGGTGAGCGAGCGACTCAACGTAACCAGATCGGAGAGGTGTCGTATTTTGTCGCTTTCCAACCTCCAGCGCTTCTTTCCTTCGGGTGAATATCGCGGGTAGATATATTTTCCCGCGGGAACGTCTCTATATTAAGAAAAATAATAATAATAAAAATAATAATAATAATAATGATAATAATATAAGATAAATAAATAAATAAATAAAAATCGTTATTCGGCCAGGATCATGAATCAAGTTTGCGTCAGGCGTTTCTGTCGTTTCTGCCCGCCGTTAGCCAGAATAAAAATAGTAAAATGCGTCTTCTTGGTGAAGAGGTTAAGTGTCGAGTCTGCAGACAGGCTACATCAGGAGCCGATGAACTGTAAACAATAATATTATCTTTACCCAATGTGTTTGGACAGCCAGGATTGAAGCTCAGCTATACACACACACACACACACACACACACACACACACACACACACACACACACACACACACACACACACACACACACACACACACACACACACACACACACACACACACACACACACACACACACACACACACACACACACACACACACACACACACACACACAATATTAACAGGTTGTCCGGAAAGTTCTGAGAGCTTTTGACATGCAAAAAATTATACAAATAAAAGATGATCTAATAAATTTTATTCAGTGAAATAACTTCCATTATTATTAATAACCTTTGTCCGTCTCTCAGGTAACTTGAATACACCACCAGCATAAAATTTTGCTGGTTTTGAATAAAAAAGTTGGCTACATGTGTTTTAATACCCTATAAATCAAAAAATGTTTTTCCATGCAATGAGTTCTGTAGAGACAAGAATAAGTGGTAATAATATGGAGCAATATCAGGGGAATATGCTGGATGGGGTAAGAGATCCCAGCCGAGTTCATGGAGCTGTATCCGGGTAGCCAAAGACAAATGTGGTCTGCCATTATCTTGTTGAAACACCACCCACTTCCTATTGGCAAGCTCTGGCCTTATTGCCTTGATTTTTCTATCCAAATTTGTCAACTGGGTACAGTACACATCCGAATTAATGGTTTGGTTTTGTGGAAGAATCTCATAGTAAATAATGCCTTTACAATTCCCCCAAACACAAAGCATAGCTTTTTTGACATGGATGTCCTTTTTTAGTTGCTGTTTTGGAGACTGATTACGCAGACACCATGATCTTTTCCACACTACATTCTCATAAACAATCCACTTTTCATCTCCGGCCACAAGGGTTTTCAAAAATGGCCTAGATTCATTCCGTTTCAAAAACATATCACAAATGGAATACCTGTCCAAGCAATTCTGTTCAGAGAGTTTGTGAGGGACCCAAACATTATAGCGGGAAGTGTATCCCAGTGACACTAGATGGTCATGAACTGTACTTTTGGAAAGTTTTACCTCCTTTGCAAGTTCTCTAGATGTAATAGCTGGTCTTTCTTTAATTTTCGTTGTCAAAACATCTTTATCCAATTTTGAAGGTCTTCCACTCCGATTTTTGTCTTCCAAGCTAAAGTTTCCAGTTTTAAATTGAGCAAACCACCTTTGAACTGTTGTATCACCTACAGCATCATCTCCATGCAATTCACAAATGTTTTTGCAAGTTTTTGAAGCATTTTCCCATTTTCTAAAGAAGAAAAAAGCATTACCACTCTAATATGTTATTTCTCACAATCCATTTTGATTTCCATGCAGGGTATTTGAAAAAATATATATATATCAATATTTGTTCACGAATAAAGAGGGCATGTTTTAGGAAACGTTAAAATTTGATCTGCGATCCAATTAGATGCATTGTAGGTTTGTTAGATGACTTTTTTTTATCATGTGCTTAGAATCCCTCAGAACTTTCCGGACAACCTAATAATTAGCATCGAGGGCTTCCGACAACGCGGACCCGAGATCAGACTCACTCTTGAAAACTTCGCTAACACCGCTGGCCATTACTGTTCTCTTTGAGCAAGGGGATGGTGTGCGTGCGTGTGTGTGTGTTAAAGGTTATATACGAGCTCTGTGTTCTCATTCACCTGTGTAATAGGTCAATCACAAGACCAACATGTGATCCAAAGTAAATT
>NC_134799.1:36928192-36935692 GCF_046742065.1 Oratosquilla oratoria | reverse complement strand
CTTGTTTCTTCTTTCGCTCTTCACTCTTTCATCCCTTTCTTCTTGCCCGCATCTCTTCTATGTTTCTTCTGTTTTTATTTTCTTTTATTCTTGTTTCTTTTGCTCATCCTTTCTTGCCCTTTGTTTGTTTTCTTCGTCTTTTGTCTTCTACGCCATTTTGTTTTCTTACACGCGTCCTTTTCTCTTCGCGATTTCTTTTCGGTTATCAATCATCATTTGTTCTCCCACTTCGTCTCACTCTGTTCTCCATTTGCCATTAATTTCCTGCCGGTTCTCTCCTTTCTTTGTCTCTCCCCCTTTTCCTCTTCGCCATCCCCGTCTCTTGATTTATTCTTGCATATGTTTTCAGACCTTCCTCCCTTTGTTCAGCTTTTCATGTTCTCCTTTATTAGGAATTTTCGCCTTTCTCTCGTAACACGTTTTCTTGTTGGCTTTCGTATTCTCCCTCTCTCTCCTTTCTCTCTTCACTGTCTCTCTGTCTCTTTTGTATGGGCTTTTCTAGTCTAACAAGATCGTTCGGCGTTAGAAGAAACTCGTTACATTTTGATGGGTTGTTTTTCACAACATTTAACCCGCGAAAGTGTATAAATCTCTTTATTTCAGCTAAATAACGTCGTCTGCCGTTGTCCTACGACAAAATAATTGAAGCGAGCCAAAGACATTGGTCATTTTCGTTCGTCTTGATCCCGTTCTATTCATACTTCAGATTATAAGCCTTAATGCTTAATCCCAATCTCCATTAACTCGCTTATATCCTCCTCTTCCCTCCCTCCCTTCCTCCCTCATCTTCCCTCCTCCCTCTCTCCCTTCTTTCCATCCTCCCACCCTCCACTCTTCCTTCCTTCCTCCCACCCTTCCTTCCTTTCTTCCTTCAGTTGTATTTTCTTCTTCCGTAGTTTCCCTGTTCCTTTCTTCCATACATCCTTCCATCCTCTCTTTTTCCCTCCCTTTTTCCCTCCTCCTCTTCCCTCCCTAACTTCCTTCCTCCATTCCTCCCCCTCCTTTCCTTCCTTCCTCCATTTCTCCCAACCTTCTTCCCTCCCGTCTTCCCTCCCTCTCTCCCTTCCTTCCTTCCATCCATCCTTCCTTCCTTCCTCCATTCCTCCCTCCCTCCCTTCCTTCTTTCCTCCATTCCTCCCTCCCTTCTTCCCTCCCGTCTTCCCTCCCTCCCTTCCTTTCTTCGTTCCTCCCTCCCTTCCTCCGTTCCTCCCTCCCTTTCTTCTCTCTCCGTTCCTCCCTCCCTTCCTTCTCTCTCCCTTCCTCCCTCCGTCCCTCCTTCCTCCATTCATCCCTCCCTCCTTCTCTTCCTTCCTCCATTCCTCCCTTCCTTCCATCCTTCCTCCCTCCATCCCTCCTTCCTTCCTTCCTCCCTTCCTTTCAACCCTCCATCCTTTGTCTCCCTTCCTTCCTTCCTTCCTCCATTCCTCCCTCCCTTCCTTCTCTCTCCCTTCCTCCCTCCATCCCTCCTCCCTTCCTTCCAACCCTCCATCCTTTGTCTTCTTTTCGCTCTGATTCTTTTTGCTCTTCTTCTGCTCATTTTCTCTGAAATAAAAACTTGTACAGTTTTGAAACATTTTCAGAGTTAAAAATCCAAACACACCAACAGGGCAGGCGCCCTTTCTCCAGAAGTTGTAAAAAAATGCTTGGAAGAGGTTTCCTGTGATAAAAATGGCCAATTGATTTTTTTAATAGTTGATCCAACATCAATCTTAGCGAAGCCATTGAAAAGAGAGAAAGATGGGAGAGAAAGATGGGAGAGAAAGAGAGGAGAGAAAGAGAAGAGGGAAAGAGAGGAGAAAGAGAGAGAGAAAGAAAGAGAGAAAGAGAGAAAAAAAGAGTGTGTGTGCATACGCAAGTAAATGAATGAATGAATGAATGAATACATGTATATTTACTACATTGCCACCTGTTACGGAAAAATTTAATGTGGTCTTTAAACTCCATCGCTCCCTATGGTGTACCACGGAAATAAATATGAAATATGCCGGTGGCAGCTTAAAAAAAAAAAAAAAAAAAAAAAATATATATATATATATATATATATATATGTATATATATATATATAATTTTTATCGGTTTGATGTCGCTGCCATTAGCGTATTTCTCTCATATATATATATATGTGTATATATGTATATATATATGTATATATATATGTATATTTATGTGTGTGTATATATGTATATGTATATAAATGTGTATGTGTGTATATATGTATATAAATGTATATATGTGTATATATGTACATATATGTGTGTATATATGTGTATATATATGTATATATATATATGTGTATATACAGTATATATGTATATATATATATATATATATAATGTGTGTATATGTATATATATGTATATATGTATATGTGTATATGTATATATAATATATATGTATATATATAATATATATATGTATATATATATATGTATATATATGTATATATATAATATATATATATGTATATATATATGTGTATATATATATATATATATAATATATATATATATATATATATGTATAATTGAATATGAATTGATAGATGATAGTATTAATGTAAGAAAGAAAGAAAGTAAATAAACAGAATTTTTAAATCGCCACACGGTAATAAAGGTGTTCATTTCCAGAGGAGTAGGAGCAGTAACCAACGATTAATTAATTATTTGGTTCGCCGGGATGCGCCGCGAATTGTGAAACCAAATTTCACGCATTTGCGTTGGCAACATAAACAGTGGAAACCTGGTTCTGGAGTAAGAGGAGGAAGAAGAAGAGGAAGATGAGGAGGAGGAAGAAGAAAAGAGACAGAGGGAAGAGGAATAGGAGGAGAGGGAGGAGGGGAAAAAAGAAGAGGAGACAAAGGAAGAGTAGATAAAGGAAGAGGAAAAAAGGAAGAGGGGAGAAAAAGGAAAAAGAGGAGAAAAAGAAAAAGAAGAAAAAGGAAGAGGAGGAGGAAAAGAAAGAGGAGGAGAAAAAAGGAAAAGGAAGAGAAAAAGAAGAGGAGAAAAGAAAGGAGGATGAGGAAAATAAAGAGGAGGAAAAAAAGGAGAAGAAGATGGAAATGGAGAAAAGGAAAGAGGAGGAAAAAGAAGGAGAGGAAAAGGAAGAGGAGGAGAGAAAAGAAGAACAGGAGGAGGAGGAGGAGGAGGGGTGTATTGTAGACCGGGAGAATGAGGAATGAGATAGTATTGCAGGTGGTCGGAGGTGAACAACTTCTAAAGAACTATGATGATGAAGAGGAGACAGTTGAAGTTTGTGGGACATGGGATTCAGAAGACGAATAGATGGAATAATTGTTTACTGGGAGGGGCAGAGACTAAAGTAGTTAGTTGTTGTCAGTGACCACAACAACGTACTAAATACAATATATTAAAATCCGTGAATGATTCAATAGAAACTCCAGTAATTGCACATTCAGTATACATTAACTTTAACAGCCTAAAAAATAATCTTAAAATGGAGGAGACTTTAGTAAAAGTTCCCGACCTACCCAGACTTCTTCATGAAACAAAATTCAAAATCTGTGTCTGACAGTTCTCTTCAGTCTTTTAAAGAAAATTACCTAAATGTAAGCCAAATACTTAATTCGAAAATATATCGCGTACTAAAAAAAAAAAAAAAAAAAAAAAAAAAAAACTGTAACTGTAGAAATGCAGTGAGAATAGAAAACGTGGTGAGTGGTGCTCCGTTGCTTGGCAATGAACTTCATTCGAATTGCGCCATTACAGGGGTCATTAAAGGTCATTTGGTTGTTAATCCTAATTGGCTAACTAGAGGGGCTCACAGAATTGAATGGAATAGTGTGTTCTTATCCAGAATATAAGGAAAAGCGGTGCCATACAAGGGTAAACCGAGTTTGGTTAGTTAAACCCACACGGTACAGAAAGGGAATAAACTCAGTTGGGTTAAACGTCATCTACCCTGAAGGGCTGTCTGTCACACAGGGTCAAAACGAAGAGTATACCTTAGTAAGGGGTATATCGAGGTTAGGTTAAGTTTAAGGCCCTGTTCTCACCAGCGGTTCAATTACGATGCAAGTCAGTGGAGGCGTTCACACGCAACCGCGCATTTTTTCTATGACTATGCGGTACCGCAGCTGTTTCCTGCGGCTCAAACCGCAAGTGTGAACGGAGAAACCGCGGTTAGATGCAAGGGGTTATTAGTGTGTTTGAACATGTTCGGGTATGCTCAAAGGGGAATAGAATATTTTGGGGTTGGCCATGATAAACACTTCAGAGTGTATAATAAATGAATTAGATAAATGAAATGAAATAAAAGAAATAAAATAATAAATAAACACTGGGTTGAGAATGGCTTCAAGGAAAGGTCCCGTCTTTCTTCCAGGAAGAGGGAGTGGGCCTTCCGTGGATTTTTTTTTAAAGAAAGTTGTATGGAAATAAATGAATATACTGTAGATGAATAAATAAATATAAAAATGTATAAAAGAAACAAATAGATTAATAGATAAAGTGGGACTTCAGTGAATTTATTAGGGAATTGTATAAAATAGATAAAGCATTTTATTAATTAATAATTAAATGGTTGGGGAGTGACAGACAAAATTGGTTAATTGCAAGGGACTAGTTTTTGTGAAGTTAATTTTAAGTTGATTGGATTGATCAATTAATTCACTTATTTATCCACTTATTTGTTTTGCTGATTCATTAATTTAGACAAAAAATATACAGCTTGGTATTAGTCTGGACAAAATTTATCCTCAGCTGAATTACATGTAGATCAAATACTCAAAACACAGCAAAACGGTCAGGCCTACATTGACGGTCCTGAAATGTATACAAAGTCGTTATCTTATTTGATGCATTCTTTAAATATTTATTGATTGATTTATTAATTTTTGAGTAATTCTTCTTCCTCTTCCTCTTCCTCCTCCTCCTCCTCCTCCTCCTCCTCTTCCTCCTCTAAGTAACTGATAGCAGACTGGCGTTTAGGTGACGTATACATGTGACACAATATCGGTCTATTGTGACGTCATTGATTCGTGATGTCATAGTATTACGTGAATAACGTCATAGCACTATTATTGAAGTCTTCAGAAGAGCGGCTGGGGGAATATGTACCTAATTAGTCCTAGGATGAATAGAATTATACACGCACGCGCACACACACACACACACACACACACACACACACACACACACACACACACACACACACACACACACACACACACACACATTACACACACACATTACACACACACACACACACACACGACAGAGACTGCAGCAGATCCGAGGTGAATACACACACATCGCTTAGCGATACTTTTCATTTAGTTATTGCTGTCTTTATGCTTAATTATTGTCAGTTGGTCACTTTATTGGATTAGTTACATGATTATTGGTTTGGCGTTTGAGAGAAGGTAAAATGACGAGCGAAATTTTTGTATATATCCGTAAAATGCGAAATTAGTAGGAGATGGAGTTAGACGTATCCATTATTTTTATTCATTTATTTCCTTTTTTTGAGAGAGAGAGAAAGAGAGAGAAGGTGGGGATGGAACGCAATTCTTGCCTGGAATGTGGAAGCAGCGAGTTGCTTGGCCCGGAGGCTGGGTGCTTCGCAAATTAGCGAATTTACTTTGAATAGCGTCAGAGCTTGAACGATTAAATGTGTTTTATATCATGTCTGTATATATACACCAATGCACACGCACATGTATACACGTATGTTTACGGATGTATATATACATGTATAAACATACGTACATGCATACATATGTACATGTATATGCATACATGTGTACGTATATGCGCATTTATATGCATACGTATATGCACGTATATGCATACTTATATGCACGTATATGCATACTTATATGCAAGTATATGCATACTTATATGCAAGTATATGCATGCGTGTATGTACACGTACATGCATGCACGCAGACATGCACGGACACGTTCGTACCTGCACGCGTTACCCGTACACGTACATATCCATACGCATACACGCGCGCACACAAGCGCACACACTCACACATATACATACACACACACATACGCACACACATACACACACACGCACGCACACACACACACACACACACACACACACACACACACACACACACACACACACACACACACACACACACACACACACACACACACACACACACACACACATACACACACACACACACACACACACACACACGCATACACACACATACACACACACGCGCGCGCGCGCCTGCACACACTTGTTTTTCATCTTGAGAATACACCAAGGTATAGGAGGAAGATAGCAACCCTCATTTATTTATTCATTAATGAATAAATTAATTCGTTTATTTGTTTCTGTTTTTGTTAATTATGTCTTAGTTTTATTTCATTTATTTGTTTTTGTTTATTATGTACTTTTATTTACTCGTTTATTATTTGTCTATGTTTTTATTGATTCATTATCTATTTCTTATTTATTGATAATTTATTTTATGTTATTTATTATTGTTTTGTTGTTGTTGCTCACGTCAGTCAGTGATGGATCTGCTGCTAATTTGGAAAGATGGCGTGATGGAGCTCGCTCGCTCATTTTTCTTTTTTCCTCTTCACATTCTTTCGCTCTCCAATTCTCCTCCCCCATTTCCCCTCGCAATATTCTTTTGCCTTTGCATTACTGCTACTCGTTTCCTCTCCCAGTGCTCCATCGCAGTGTTTCCCCTTCCCCATTTTCCCCTTCCCCATTTTCTCCTTCCCTATTTTCCCCCTCCCCATTTTCCCCTTCCCCATTTTCCCCTTCCCCATTTCCCCCCTCCCCATTTTCCCCTTCCCCATTTTCCCCTTCCCCATTTTCCCCTTCCCCATTTTCCCCTTCCCCATTTTCCCCGTCCCCATTTTCCCCGTCCCCATTTTCCCCGTCCCCATTTTCCCCTTCCCCATTTTCCCCTTCCCCATTTTCCCCTTCCCCATTTTCCCCTCCCCATTTTCCCCTTCCCCATTTTCCCCTTCCCCATTTTCCCCTTCCCCATTTTCCCCTTCCCCAATTTCCCCTTCCTCATTTTTCACATTCCCCATTTTCCCCTTCCCATTTTCCCCTTCACTATTTTTTCTCTTCCATTGCTCCTCCCCATTTCCTCTCCCAGTATTCCATTGTTATGTTTCCCCTCCCCATTTCCCTCCTCATTTCCTCACGCATTTTCTTTTACCTTTTCATCATTTCCTCCCCACTTCCTTCCCCCACTTTTCTTACCTATCACCTTCTTCATTCCCTCTCTTCCCACCTTTCTTCTACTTCCCCTTTCTCCCCTACTCCCCGTTTCTCCTACTTCCCCTTTCTCCTACTCCTCTTTACCCCACGCTCCCCTTTCCTCCCACTACCCTTTCTCCCCACTCCATCCTCTTCCCCATTCCGTTTTCTTCGTGTTCTTTTCTTCTCGTGTCTTTTTTTTTTCTTTCTCTTCTTTCCTTTTACCTCATCCCTTTCCGCCCATTCCTGTCCTCTCTTCCCTCTTTCCTTTCACTTGTTCTATTTACCCAC
>NC_134799.1:36920692-36923192 GCF_046742065.1 Oratosquilla oratoria | reverse complement strand
CTGGCGGAAGTAATGACATGGTTCAGATTGTGGCTAAATCACACAGCAAGCGAAGGGACCACGCAAGTGTGAATAAAATCGTCTGGCGGCAGCCAGAATGGAAGGAAAAGTTTCAGCTGGTACAGAAGGGAGTGAGAAGATTGTTAATAGAAAATGGGAAAATTGAAAATACATAAAATAGATTACACACACACACACACACACACACACACACACACACACACACACACACACACACACACACACACACACACACATATATATATATATATATATATATATATATATATATATATATATATATATATATATGAGTGTCGTGTATAGCCAACCAAGGATCGGGAGCTATTGCTCTCTAAGCCACGGTCTAACGGTTCTCCTGTATTGGGCTCTCCCGCCCTGTATGCGGAGGACTTACCCATTTCCCTCTTGTCGCTTCTGTTCGCTTATCGTCCGGCCTCACTATGATCCCCATCTGGCCACCACAGCGCTTGGAATTGATAAGGCTACCCTCCGACAAGACGGAATTTTTTTGTATTGTGTGTATTTTTTTCTTTTTTCTTTAAAACTCCCCTGACCCTAATCAGTTCTACACCGAAGATGGACAAAGGGAGTTTTAAAGACGATTACAGACAACCTACCATGTATATATAATATATATATATATATATATATATGCATATATATACATATATATATATATATAAATATATATATCAACTACAATACACTTTAATTCTAAGCCGTCAACATCGAGAGACTCGCGGAGGCCAACATGCAGAAAATTAAAAGTGGTACGGTCAAGGACTCGAACCAGGGTTAGCACGTGAAAAGTGTTAGTGATAACCGAGTGCACCATCAAGAGAGATGGTGCAATCGGTTAAGTCACTAACACTTGTCATGTGCTAGCCCTGGTTCGAGTCCTTGGCCGTACCACGTTTCAATTTCTGCATATTGGCCTCCGCGAGTCTCTCGATGTTGATGGCTTAGAATTAAAGTGTATTGTGGTTGATAATAATGTATATCTGTTCACTGGTACCCATTCACTGTTGTACATATATATATATATATATCGTTGTTGCTATTTCACGCACTTGGTTAGTTCCATGTTAAACATTTTTGACATTGTTTACATGTTTATCCTCAGCATCTCGTCCAGGCCGTAACCATGGCAACCGCAAATGACACTCTGCCCTTTCTTTGACTGTTGCCTGTGCTTCCACATGCAATCCATTCCTCCTGAACATGACCTTCTGTGCTCCTTCTTCTTCTTCGTGTGTCCGACGCTCGAAAGAAGAGCTTCATGTCTTTCGGACGCTCTGTCTTTTCGTCCTCCACCAGGTCACCTTTTCCTTCTGTTTCCTCGCACACAGGACGTCTATTTATTTGTTTAATTTTGCATTCGTTTATTTATTTTATTATCTTTATCAATGTTTTGATTATAATTATTGTTACTGGTAGAACTAGCAGCAGCAATAGTAGTGGTAGTAGTGGTGGTGATAGTAGTAGTAGTAGTAGTAGTAGTAGTAGTAGTAGTAGTAGTAGTAGTGGTGTTAGTGGTTGTAGCTGTATTATTTTTAGTCTGGTGTTCTTTCCCTATATATCGTTTTTAGAACTTATTCCTTAGTTATGTCTAGTCTGTTATTACCATCACCATCACCACCAACACCTCCGCCATCACCATCACCACCAACACCTCCGCCATCACCATCACCTCCTTCACCGTAATCACCACCACTATCATCACCACCACCTTTTCCATTACCATCATCACTACCACTATCATTACCACCACCACAACTACCAACACCATCGCCACCAACAGCACCACCACCATCACCACCACCAGTATCATCGCCACCACCACAAAGTCACCACTTTCACCACCACCACCATAACCACCACTACCATTACCACCACCATCATCATTGTTATTCTTATTTTTGTCTGCATTATAATTTTGACATAATTGACAGTATTATTATTGTCGCTTTTTTTAAGTCGATGCTTTATATAGTTTTACACAAAAGATGGCGGATATGACGGGCTCTCTACCAGTCATTATATACTCATTTTATTCATTTAGAAATTTAGAAATTGAAAACTATCAATATTAATTTCCAAAGACTTGATGTATTAAAAACTATTTCCTTTTGAGGAAAAAATCTAAGAATTCGCGAGAATAGCACTCAGTACCTAGATTATTACTGTACTTCAACTCTCAATAAATATTTTTTCCGAATAATATGATTAAATTAAAACATGGAGACTGTAGTCCCCAGTGTCCACATGGTATTTCAGTCCTTAGCTTCTCGAATTCCTTTCTGAAGTCGCTCCTGAAACTGGGGATTCAGTTATTGGTGACTGAAATGGGCCTTGTCCGGGTTTGGAAAGCGGTTCCTCAGTTCAGCTTTTGTTAACGAAGGAATTGGCCCCAAGGAAGGCCGAAACCCAGAGCCAATGTCAGCCTCCGGTTCAGAGAAAGAAAGAAAAAAAAAAG
>NC_134799.1:36893192-36918192 GCF_046742065.1 Oratosquilla oratoria | reverse complement strand
TTGTCATCGGCAATGCCCAACGATGTTAAGGAGTCTTTTGTGAGCTCAGAAACCCGCGGGTTTTCGTGTAAAAAAGAAAAAGTCTTTCTTCTTTGAGGACATTTCCCAACAGGAAAAGGTAGGATGACGAGTTAAAGTTTCACTATTTTTGATGTGGATAGTAATGGCAATGTTTCCCTTTATCTGAATAAAAATCACCTGTGGACAGCCAAAATAAAGCTGGAAATAAATAGTGGAGAAGGGGAAGATAATTCAACAGGAATACCTGTAAATAGTGAAAATGGTATTGTAATTACCCATTGTTCATTTCCTACAGATGCATTTTTTTTTATTACCCGTGCCTAGGAAATCCCATTTATTCTGGTTCCTCACCTCTTTACTCGTATCCTATCTCGCACTTAAGGTGGTGGCACACTAGGAATTTCTCGCTAGCATGCTACTTGCTTTTGCTATTTCGTTTGAACAGAAACGACTTCGGTTACGATCTGTTGTTTTTCAAAATTCCAAATGTCAAATTACTCTCGCGTCATCTAGTGAGAAGCTGAATGAGGAACTATCTATCTATAAATCAAGGTTTTTTTCCCCCTTACCAAGGGGGTAGCCAAAGTCAAAAGGCCATTTCATACTTACCCAGTCCACTCCCCTCCACCACCCTTTCCTCCCTCCCATCTTAGCTCCTCATGGATGACGAGTCATCCCCCATATCCCGCCCACTGCCCTGGGTCAGAAACAATGCAGCAAGACTCAGCACATTTACAGCAAAGCCGCTACATTTAATCGACGACCCCTACCTCTCTGTCCCCTCATGCAGAAAAATAGAAGACGGGGAGAAATCCCTTTGGGCTACGTCAAAATATTGTTCACACATAACCACTCCTTAACTCCCCCATCCCCCACTCACTCCTATCCTTGCATGATAGTATCATGTACTGTATACACATCCATTCTCCACTCACCTGTATCTCCCACCTTCTCCCTTCTCTGCTCAACAGACATTCCCCTCCAGCTCAACTCCCCTTTCACCCCATCCATCCATCTCATTCTCGGTCGCCCTCTCATGTTCACTACATCCACCTCTAAGAGAAGTTAAACCTATACAAATGTTAGATACATTGTTGAGATGTTCTAACGGAAGTCTAGAATATTGTAACTGAAGTCATTTCTACTCAAACGAAGTAGCAATAGCAAGTAGCATGCTAGCTTACTGTGCTGCCACCTTCACTCACGGTGGGTGACTGGAACGGCGTGTTGGTGACGTCAAGGGGCATAGTATCCGTTGGCGGCTTAGCCTTCCTCCAGGCGGCCCGGAAAAAATTGGGCTCCTGTCGCGCTCACAACTCGCCCCGAAACTTCGTGTTTGTTTCTGCAGGTGCTACTGTTTAGTTTAGCCGCGAGGTTTGCTTGTTCTTGTGTGCGTGTGTGTGTGTATGTGTGCGTGCGTGTGTGTGTGTGTATATGTGCGTGTGTGTGTATGTGGGCGTGTGTGGACGTGTGTGTGTGTGTTTGGGCGTGTGTATGTGTGAGTGTGTGTATGTGTGTGTGTGTGGGCGTGTGTGTGTGTGTGTGTGTGTGTGTGTGTGTGTGTGTGTGTGTGTGTGTGTAGGCGTGTGTATGTGTCTAGACGTGTATGTGTGTGGACGTGTGTGTGTATGTGTGTGTATGTGTGTGTGTGTGTGTGTATGTGTGTGTGTGTGTGTGTGTGTGTGTGTGTGTGTGTGTGTGTGTGTGTGTATGTGTGTGTGTGTGTTCGTGTGCTTTGTTCCATTGCGATTGACGGCGCTTGGTTCGTTGTTCACGAGCGTTTCTGCATGGGTGGAGGACAACAATTTATCTATTTTTTCTTTCTTTTTCTTAAATAAAAACGTTTGAATGGAAAACCCCGGCGAAAAGGACCCCAGCTGACGGGCAACGAAGAAGAAGAAAAAGAAAAAGGGAAAGACTGACTACATCGTCAGCCATTAGTCGGAACATCTCCGGTAGGGTGTCGAAATTCCACCCTTTCACGAAGGCGAGTCACGTTCGAGTGTCCCGTTTTAATATTATGGACGTGCTTTTACTCTATAAATACTCGCCTTAGATGCTGAGAATAAACCAACGCGCGCGGTCCACGGTATATAGATAGTCCTTATGGGACTCCATCCACGGTACGATCTGGTCTTGAGGCCGGATCCGACCACACTGGATCGTGTATGGACTGACACGACACACACGATCCAATCTGGTCGGATCCGACCAGATCTGTCCGGTGACCTCAAGACCAGATCGCACGGTGGATAGGGTCCCCACGTTGAAAGGAGTGACACTTGAAGTGGTGAAAGACATCCACGAACTTGAGGGCCCGATTGTGCCATGAATAAGGCGAGAACCTCGTCTCGCCCATAATGTAAAGACGGCGGTAGACATCCTAGACATGTTGATTTCCTCTGTTGTTTTCATTTTGGTGAATAAAATCGGTAGGCGGCAGATATAATAAAATGAGTGAGGCTAGGACACCGAGCTCCCCGCTCCTCTACCTCTACTCCTTTCACCTTTCACCTTCCCTCTCTCCTATCTCCCCATTTCCTCTCCCCCTCCCCTCTCCCCATCCCCTCTCCCCCTCCCCTCTCCCCCTCCCCTCTTCCTTCTTCCTATCCCCCTTCTCCTCGTTATGTCCCCTACCCCTCTCCTCTCCCCTCCGCCTACTCCTCCCCTCTCCCCTTACACCCCTCTCTCCCCCGGTTCCTCCCCTTTCCCCCTACCCCTCCCCTCTCCCCCTTAACTCACTCCCCCTACCCCTCCCTCTCCCCCTTAACTCACTCCCCCTACCCCTCCCCTCTCCCCCTTAACCCTCCCCTCTACCCCTCTACCTCTCCCCTCCACTCTCCCCTCCCCCTTCCCCCCTCCCTCTGTCTGGATTTCCCCACCCCCTCTCCCCCATCCCTCTCCTCACCCACTTCCCTCTCCTCATCCTCTCTCCCATCTCCCTGTCCCCCTTCCTTCTCTCCCTCCCCCTCCACCCTGTACCCTTCAAGCACTGGCTGTGAAGCTCCACACGTAACATCTCCCTGGGCTTTTGCACACACACACACACACACACACACACACACACACACACACACACACACACACACACACACACACACACACACACACACACACACACACACACACACACACACACACACACACACACACACACACACACACACACACACACACACACACACACACACAGACACACACACACAGACACACACACACACACTCGCACACACTCGCGCAGCGACAATGGCTGACACTCCCCGGCTGGTGTGTGTTTTGTTGTGAAGGAATTCAGTTTTATTGGCCCCGGCCTGTGCCTCGCCCAAACACGCTTGCAATTGTTTCAGAGTGCATGCGAATGTGCGTATGTGTACGAGTATGTGTGTGTGTGTGTGTGTGTGTGTGTGTGTGTGTGTGCACCATGGTCTTGGATCACATGTTGGACTAGTGATCGACAGCTATTTCCCTCCCGGAAGAGAGCTCAGAGCTCGTATATGACTGATCTATGGTAATGCTGTGACCTTACACGCACGCACACCCCTAACTCCCCGCCCACGAGAATTGTAACAGCTCGTGTGTGTGTGTGTGTGTTTGTGTGTGTGTGTGTGTGTCTGTGTGTGTGTGTGTGTGTGTGTGTGTGAGAGAGAGAGAGAGAGAGAGAGAGAGAGAGAGAGAGAATCACGTAATTAAAGCTGTTCAATATTTAAGGTAGCTGGATTCAGAAATATCCCCCATATTTTTTCTGAAATATGTATTGATGTAAGATCATCTCTTTTTAATTTCATGCTGCTTTAATGTTGAAAATGTTTTTACACAAAGTGAATCGTTTTTTTTTTTTTTTTCAAAGTTGAGGTTGCAATAAATGTGACTGTAGGCATGACTAGTATACTTTAAACATGAAAAAAATAATAATGATAATAATGATTGTGTTAGTAATAGTTGTAATAATAGTAATGTGTTAGTAGTAATAAAGAGAAAGGCAAATTAATTGAAGGTATCCATATTTAACAGGACAAGAATGTAAATTAGTAATAGTTACCGTATCAAATTTATACATATATTCTAGAGATTTTAGGTGAGTTTTAGAAATAATTTGGAGGTCGTAATTCTGAATACTAGAAGCATTTTCGGTCTAGATATTGTTACGAGAACCTAGTTACTCTGTGAGGACACAGTCGTATGTCCTGTGTTCTGTACTACAATTAAATGAATATCCTTCTGGCCATAACACGCTTTAGTCACACGCGTACGAATTTTGGCGTTTTTTGTCCAATACCACAAGGCTTGAATTGATTGGCCATTAATTCAGCAATCGGAATAATATTTATATTTATAATAGCCACCAATTATGAAATGCAAACTTATATATATGACGTGGCAGAATTACCTCATTTTTAGAGTCTGTATTGAATTTTATTAGTTTGCTTGCACGTGCGCACGCGCGTGCACACACACACACACACACACACACACACACACACACACACACACACACACACACACACACACAACCTCGTGGCGCATTGGTTGGAGTTCCCTCCTTCCACTGCGGCGCTCCGGCTTCGAATCCCGCCCAGGGCTGAAATAATTTCAGTATCGCTGCGCTGCAGGTTGTTACTCCAACTCTCGTGGGTGGGGAGTTGGGTGTATGTGTGCGTGTAAGGTCACAGTATTACCCATAGATCGGTCATACGACCTTTGAGCTCTCATCCAGGACGTTAGTAACCGTCGATCACGAGTCCAGCACGTGATCCAAGACCATGGTGGTGAATCACACACACACACACACACACACACACACACACACACACACACACACACACACACACACACACACACACACACACACACACACACACACACACACACACACACACACACACACATACACAAAGCAAGTGCGCGCATTACCGTACTGGGGTATTGACTGCATGCACCTACAAACCAGAACTATACATTCTTCTGTATTAGGGTAAAATATTTTCTCATAAAGGAACGAGATGCATTTGTACTTTGTTGTCCTTTATGTTAGCCCCTGAAACCCATGTTTTACCACTTTTGTGACTACTACTTCCTTCTAATTCCCCTGCCGTGGTGGGGGAGAAGAATTCCGCCATTGTGTGTCCATTCTTGTCGTAGAAGGCGAGTAAATGGCAGGGAGTGAGGGGTCTAGGGATTCCACACATCATTTTTCTGCCATGATATTTGATTTATTTATTTATTTATGTATTTATATTTTTAAAATTATTTATTTATTTTACTTTCGTTTACTTTACGAAATCAACTTCTTTCAATTTCCGCTTCTTTAGTGACGGGATCACATGGTTTCCTTCCGTGTTTCCATCCCCTGTACAGTCATTACGGATATCCTGATCACAAGTATCAGCTATGGATGTAATTGGCAATTGCTGACAAGTCTGAGGACTGAGCCTTTATTAATACGACGTTTCGCTTGTTAGAGCCTCATCAAGTACTTGGTAAAGCTCTTAACACGTGAAATGAATTGTACACTACATGAAACGAACTTGCTTCCGCACGAAGGAAATCAAACCGCAGATAAAAGAAAGGGAGGTATGTTTATGATTTTTTTTTTTATTGAATGTAGTTAAGATTCAATTTGGAAGTAGGTAGAAACAACTTTGCCAACCGTGTAGTTAATGAATGGAATAAACTTCCTGCACAGGTAGTGCAATGTAGTTCAGTTCGAAGCTTTAAGAATCATTTAGATAAACACCTAAGCAAGATGCTTTAATGATTATAGTTTATTTTATTTGTTTTTGTTTTGTTGTCATTTGTCTGTCTGATTTTCATTTATTATTATATGTCAATTTATTATTATTTACTATTTACCTGTTTGTTTATTATTTAACTATACCTATGCATTTATTTATGTATTTTATTTGTTATTTACATTATTATAGTTTTTATTTAATATATATTTTTTTCGCATCCGACCTAGATATGGACCAAAAGGTCTCCTGTCGGCATGCTCCGCCTTTGTAATCCTTTGTAATCCTTTGTAGTCTTGTTAGCCATATATGAGGTCATAACCGGGGCAGTAAACAGAACAGCCGTAGGGGGTGGAGCCTAACACGTCATCCATCCGGCCCTAAACAATCATAGTAAACTTGCACAGGAATGCTACACGAGTAGGTGTGGACTGAGGCGATATACGTCATATATACACGCTAGGATCGTTGTTCATGTATACTCGTACCTCTGTGAGCGGGTACGTATGGGTGGCTTTGTTTACGTATAGCCACAGGTCACGGAAACAAATTCCTTGACATGCTCCTGGTGTGCAGACCTGGCATCTGGTAGCAAAGATGGATTTTAATTTTTAACACTGAAGAAATGTAGTCTCTTGTTTACCTCTGTTGATCGAACCTACCCCAATAGTTAGGTGCTTTTCAGGTGGCTTCAGATTAAGGTTAGAGGTCTCGAAACCGGCCTCGTTCTCGGGTTTGATCCGTGAACAAATCGAGGACGTTATTTTCACTTGTCAATATAAAATTCTATTTGGTTTTATAATCTTGTTTGATTTTTTTTTTCAGTTACTTGTTTCCGATTTTTTAAGTGCCACTTGTATTTTTATATATATATTTTTTCTTTTGTAAATGCTGCCCCGAGGCTTTCATTGAGTTCTTTGACGATTTTTTTTCATCATATTTTAGGATTTTTCGTTTCATGTTCCACGCGGTAGTGCTTGTCGAAGTAATGCACTGCATTATCGAAGAGTGCCTCTGCGATATAGCACACTGTATTACACACACAACATTAACCGATATAATGAAAAAAAAAATTGTCGTAGCTGTGTTAAGCCAATGGACGAAGCACTCGGTTTTTTATTTTGCTGTATCAGCGTGAATTGACAAGAAAAAAGTATGTGTATATATATATATATATATATATATATATATATATATACATATATACATATATACTGTATATACATATATACTGTATATACATATATATATACATATATATATATATATATACATATACATATATATATATATATATATACATATATATGTACACATATACATATATATGTACACATATATATATATAGTTATATATATACATATATACATATATGTACATATATATATATACATATACATACACATACATATATATATATATATATATATATATATATATTCATATGATATATATATATATATATATATATATACATATATATATATATACATATATATATATATATACATATATATATACAGATATATACATATATATATACATGTATATATATATATATACATATATATATATATATATATATACATATATATACATGTATACATATATGTATATACATACATATACATATATATGATATATGTATATATACACATATATATGATATATGTATATATACACACACACACACACATATATATATATATATATATATATATATATATATATATATATATATATATATATAGAATGTCTTGATGACGATTACGATAATAATAGTAATATAATGAAATAGTAATAATAACGATGATAATAATTATAATAATGATGATAAGTAAACAAGTAAATAAATCAGTTGGGTGAGTGCACTTGCCAATACTTGTGTACCGTTTGCAGTTGAAGGTGCCTTTGGCCACTCGTAGGTACGCCGGTGTATGTTTGCATTCAGCCCTCGTATGTTTAGATATGGTTGGCCGGAGTATACTCACAGTCGACACCAACATCCGCCGACAGTGCAAGAACCTTTATCCACAAACGAATTCTACCTCAAGACATATAATTATCTGCCTTATTTCAGTATAATAATAATTCTCAAGACGTAAAGGATTTTATGAATGATTCAACCGTCAGGCATCATTAGAGAGTGAAAGTACAAGATTGTCGACGAACTTTAGGTTCTGTCTGTACAGTCGACACCTTAGACTATCCGTCGGACTCTGCCGGCGCCAACACCCATTAACTCCCCCCCCCTTCCCCTTCTTCCCCCCTCCTCCTCCCTTCCCTCCTCTTCCCTTCCCTCCTCTTCCCTTCCCTCCTCCTCCTCCCTTCCCTCCTCCTCTCTTCCCTCGTGTTCCTTCTCTTCCCGTCCCCGCTTCCCCCCCTTCCCTCCTTCTCCCTTCCCTCCTTCTCCCTTTCCCCCTCTCCCTTTCCCCCTCTCCCTTTCCCCTTCTCCCTTTCCCCCCTCTCCCTTCCCCTTAACCCTTTCCCTCCTTTCCCTTTTCCCCTCTCCCTTCCCCCCTCCCTCTCCCCTCCCCTTAACCCTTTCCTCCCTTTCCCTTTCCCCTCTCCCTCCCCCCTCCCTCTCCCCATCTCCCTCTCCCCCTCCCCTTTCTCCCTCTCCCCCTCCTCTCTTCTCTCTCTCCCCTCCCCCTCCCTCTCCCTTCCCCCTCCCTCTCTCTCTCCCTCTCCTTCCTCCCTCTCCCTCAGCTCTCTATGGCGTATGGGGAAGGAATATAAATAAGGGAATAAGGCTGGATGCGAATAACATTATACACCGGAGATCGTAGTAGTGTGGAACCATCCGGATGGTTTGCTCATGCCAACTCTCCCGAATAAAGTCGTCTGGCGGCAGCTAGACCAAATATGTTGCGAAGACCAGTGTATAGTGACATATATAATTTCGTTGAATGTGATTAGATTGTGAGGCAAGGGGGATGGTGGAGGGGGCGTCTTTGATGACGTATGGTGTATATAAAATCCCTTTGATCACAGCGAGCTTCAGAAGACTTCTCTCTCCATCTCCCTCCTTCTCCCTCCATCTCCCTCATTTTCCCTCCATCCCTCTCCTCCTCCTCCCTCCATCTCTCTTCTTCTCCCTCCATATCCATCCTTCTTCCCCCTTTCCTCTCCTCCTACCTCTCCTCCCTGCCATTCTCCTCCCTTCTCTCACCTCCTCCCTTCTCCCGCCTCCTACCTTCTCCCACCTCCTCCCTTCTCCCACCTCTCTTCCTTCTTTCTCCTCCTCTCCTTTCTTTTCCCTTCTTTCTTTCTCATTCCTTCCTTCTTTCTCCTTTCTATTCCCTTCCTTCTCTTCCCTCCCTTCCTTCTCTTCCCTCTTTTCCTTCTCTTCCCTCTTTTCCTTCTCTTCCCTCCCTTATCCCATCCCTCCCTACGCCCATCCCTTACCCTCTTTCTTTCAAACAATCCAAATGGGAGTTAAAAAAAAGAAGTTAATGTCTCAGGATGTTGACCAAATCAGTTGTCAACAGTTACACCAACCCCTCCCCCAGGCAATTTGTTGAGCAGATGGGGTGGGCGCAGAACCTCCTCCTCCTCCTCCTCCTCCTCCTCCTCCTCCTCCTCCTCCTCCTCCTCTTCCTCTTCCTGACGGGGAACTAAGTTTCGGGTCACGTCTCGGCCCTCTGGTTCTTCCTCGAAGGCTCCAAGTTGGTATGCAGTCGCCGGCGCCGCTTCCCAAGCCCAAGGAATTCGTGAACGGTCGCGACTTCTCCAGGAGACTCCTCCACCCGTACATGCACACTGTATAGACCCTTTCATTCGGATCGTCACCCTGGCGCCCCTCCTCAGCCCTACCCCAGCACCCTCCTCCTCCTCCTCCTCCTCCTCCTCCTCCTCCTCCTTGTCATCCACCTCCTTGTCACCCTCCTCCTCGTCGTCATCCTCCTCCTCCTCATCGTCATCCTCCTCCTCATCGTCATCCTCCTCCTCGTCGTCATCCTCCTCCTCCTCGTCAGCCTCCTCCTCCTCGCCAACCTCTTCCTCCTCGCCACCCTGCTCCTCCACGCCACCCTCCTCCTCCTTGTCACCCTCCTCCTCCTTGACACCCTCCTCCTCGCCACCCTCTTCCTCCTCGACACTCTCCTCCTCGCAACCCTCCTCCTCCTTGTCACCTTCCTCCTCCTTGTCACCTTCCTCCTCGCCACCCTCCTCCTCCTCCTCGCCACCCTCCTCCTCCTTGTCACCCTCCTCCTCGCCACCCTCCTTCTCCTCCTCGCCACCCTCCTCCTCCTCCTCGCCACCCTCCTCCTCCTCGTCACCCTCCGCCTTCTCGTCACCCTCTCCTTCCTAATTCACCCTATCCTCTTTCTCCTCTCCACCCCGTTCTCCTCGTCTTCCCCTTTGTCCTCTTCCACGTTCTTATCCAACTGTCCGCCACCCTCCTCCCCCTCCTCCCTTCCGTCACCCACCTCATCCTGTATTCTTTCCATCTTGTTCCACCTCTGTCTCCATTAACGCCTCCTTCTTCCCTCCGTTTCACTCATTTTTCTCTTTTCTTTTTCTTAGTGGATGACTTCTTCCGGGTCTTGGTTGGTTGATGAACTTGAGGAGACCACCAGAACGTGCTCCGGTACATCTGTTTCGGCCAGAGATCTATTCTGTCTCGGGTCCATCTCTGGTGATGGTCGTCTTGGTAGTGGTCATAGTACCGGTTGCGGTAGTTGTACAAGTAATAGTACTATTGGAGGTGGTGGTCGTCGTCTTCGTGGTGGTTGACATCGTCGCCGTCGTCGTCGTGGCAGAGGAGGATTGTGGTACAAGGCAGCGAGGAGGAAGGAGAGGGACAGAGCAAACTCTGTTTATTTGGAAAGGAAATAAAAGGGAAAGGAAGGGGAAAAAATCCCATTTCCGACTAGATTTGGCTTCTTCCACAACGGGAAGACCTCCCAAAAGCTCTCCGGAGGCTCTTCGGAGGGTTCTTGTTGGAAGACCTGAAGACCTCGAAGATCTCGATGACCTCTTGTATTCCCAGAAGGTTTGGGACCAACGCCGTAACCATGGTAACGAACTTGAGTTTCCTTCTGACAAAGAACGGACACTTCATACTGCTGAGGAAACAAGTTTCGATGTGAATGGGGTCTCAATCGATATAGGTTCCCCTTCATGCCAGAGACAATTTCTCTATCTCCATGAAGTCGATTGTCCCCAGCCTTGACAGAGTAACTCAATATTGTCACCGCGTTCAAAGGGCTAATTAAGAAAATGAAGAGCCTCGCTGCGAAAAACCTGAGGAAGACAATGGGTGTAGAAAATTTCATGAAGAATAGAGTAGCCGGGGTGTAAAGAACCGTTTGTTGTTGTTCCTGGGCTCGAGGAAAGAGGAAGGAGGATGGAGAAGGGGTCACGTTGAAGTAAGATGAGGACGAAGAGGGATAGTCGCACATGTACATATACATACACACACACACACACACACACACACACACACACACACACACACACACACACTCACACTCACACTCACACACACACACACACACACACACACACACACACACACACACACACAATATATATATATATATATATATATATGTATATATATATATATGTATATATATATATATAATATATATATATATATATATATACAATATATATATATATATATATATATATATATATATATATATATATATGTATATATATATATATATATATATATATATATATATATATATAATATATATGTCTGATAAACTACTGAACTTGACTACGTTACCAGCAACCTCTCAGTTTATCAAGAATCCTACTCCACTAGATCTTTCTTTGTCCTTACCTCTATAGTAGAACAGGTGGTGATATGAGTTTTTTCGTAGAGGAATTAATGTTGGGCGAGGAAATTGGTTCGACAGAGGAGTGCATAGTCCGTCCAACTAAATTAGGCGAAACCTATTTAACTCATCGAAGCAGCTGATTGGTGGACCCTGATCCATGATGAGAGGAGGGAATACTCGACATGGTTTCCGTCCCTCAGTCTCTAGCAAGAGGTGCAATTTGTCCAACATCAACTGAGGCGTTTCAACCAATCAGATTGCAGGAACTGGGCCCAACGGCTAATTCCAGATGGGAAGACTGTAGTTATATATATATATATATATATATATATATATATATATATATATATATATATATATATATATATATATATATATATATATATATATATACAATCCCATTTGATGAAGGAGGTCTCCAAAGTGAATAAACTCGCTTAGTAAAACACCACATGAATGAAATTGTCTGCAGACATACAAAAGGAACTCTTTGAAGTAAAACAACCTTCGAATTTCATAGATTATATATGTGGCAGCAATGAGCTTGTTTCTCTCTCTGTCTATCTCTCTCTCCTGTCTCTCTCTCCTCTCCCCCTCTCTCTCTCCCTCTCTCTCTCCCTCTCTCTCCTGTCTCTCCTCTCTTTCCCCTCTTGTCTCTCCTCTCTTTCCCCTCCTGTCTCTCCTCTCTCTTCTCTCCTGTCTCTCCTCTCTCTCCTCTCCTGTCTCTCCTCTCTCTCTCTCTCTCTCTCTCTCTCTCTCTCTTTCACTTTCTGTCTCCACTTCCGCTGAGTTTGGGAGAGAGAGAGAGAGAGAGAGAGAGAGAGAGGGGGGGGAGCGTGAGATCATGTGTCTAACAAACGTTCTTAGTCTCTTCAGCTGTCCAGAAAGTTGAATATACGGAAACGTTTATAGCTTCACTCGCGGCATCAAGTTAGGAAGAGACTTGGCAAAGCTCTTAAAGTGTTTGACTTTGACGCAGGAAATATAAGGAATGTTTATACACAGGAACTGGTATTTGGATTTGCACACTCGTATCTCGCGCGAAACGCAAAGACTTTAGACCGAAGAATCAAGTTTACTCGAGTTTCAAATGTGATATAGACAAGTTTGTGAGAAGCCTTTTCGGCAAGAGATGAAGACTAAAGAAGAGAAGAGTAAGTGATGGTGGTGGTAGTGATGTTAGTGGCGGTGGTGTTGGTGTTAGTGGTGATTTTAATAAAATTATTACGCTCAAGGAGCGTCAAACCTAATAGTACAAAAATGTAGCTATTCACAGTGTACTCGTGACACACATTACTCTCTCGAACCATATACTGAAGGAATTAATTATATACATCTTAACACCCGCCAAAGTGCAGGTGTTGCAAAAGAATTGCATCCAAGTGATCACCTTCAGTCAAATATTTAAAAACATCAAGAATTAATTGTCGATGAGGTATCAAATGGCCTACCATGGGACGCTCAAGACAATAGTTCAGCAACCTGTTGGCATAAGGTCCGTCACGCAGCCTGCACGGTGGCTACCTCGGCAGATGGTGATGACAGAAGTAGTAGAGTAGTTAGCGTAAGTGGTGATGATTCGTGACGATGCCATATTGTTCATAACATCATATGTATTGGAAACTTAGGTATGTCACACAACAGATATGGGAGAGCTGATCTTTTATCATGGCTACGCACTTCAGAATCACTTCACTTGAAGTTTTCGCTCCTACAATGTCTTTCTAAATATCTGTTTTTCAAGTCACTTATCGTTCTGTATTTTTAGTCCTTTTAATTTCGTTATTCTCACTGATATTTTTATATTACTACCTCCCTGTCTCTCTCTCTCTCTCTCTCTCTCTCTCTCTCTCTCTCTCTATATATATATATATATATATATATATATATATACTATATGTACACACACACACACACTTTTATATATATATATATATATATATATATATATATATATATATATATACTTCGAATGCCCCGCACGCAACAACACTAAAGTCAACAATAACTTTCCCACCACCTTTTGGCTATCCTCATTCCCGAGTTCTATGCTTAAAGAGGCACGGTGCCACTTTGTCACAAGATAACCCTCTCAGGATCTCACCCAACTACCCGCCCACACACACACATAGACTCCCGAAGTGCTCAAGGAACCAAAGGCTTTTATCCTTAAACGTTAAGTCACGGTGGAAGATCTCGCAGAAGGGTCTCGGCCTGTCGCGGCCCAGCACAGGAACCCCGTCGTCGTGTTCGAATTTTCTTCCCTCGGGCCTCTTGCCACACTAACCAAACAGGAACTTCGTGACATAAGAAAGTCCTCGAACTTGCCGTAGTAGCCAGGACAGTTAACTCTTCAGAGGTTCCTACACTCGAAGTAAGGCCTGTGCGGCCCGAACTCAAACAGAACGCAGGAAACAAGACGAGGGATCCTTTGTTCAGGATGGCCACAGGAAGGAAATGAACAAGGAGACAGGCTTAAACTAAAAATAGCTCTCATGATATTTCTTCTTTGTCAGCTTCATAATTAGATAAGGTAATAAAGTTTCTTCCTTTAATGGGAAGGTTCCCCACATCTGAATAAAATCACATAAATAGAATAACATGAAGAGGCCAATCAGGGGACAACTTTAAATCTGTAGGATCCAAAGGTGGTGGAGGAGGAGGAAGGTTAAGGTAAATGTGGAAATGTGGGGTTTCAAGTTTTCAGCATTTAGAAGACGAGTGAAGGTTGGTTACGTTCATCTGAATTAAATCTCGTGGTAGCGAGCGAAATGAATGCAAAGAGAAGACCTGGCACGGGCAGAGTTGAAAGGATGTTTCAGGCTTAAACTCTAACGTTTACTCTCACTGAACACGTTATAAGGAAGATTGGGGAAGTGAGGAAGGGACGAAGGTAAAAAGGAAGGATGGGAAAGGAGTGAGACAGGACACACATCCACACACGCACACGCACACACACACACACACACACACACACACACACACACACACACACACACACACACACACACACACACACACACACACACGTCTACGGAGGAAGAGAGAGGGGAGAGTGAAGAAACAGAGGAGGGAGTGAGAGGGAAAGGGAGAAGAGGAGGCGGAAAGAGGAAGAAGAGGCGTAATGACGAAGAGGAGGCAGAAGGAAGAAGAGAAGGCGAAAGGAGGAATGGGAGATGGAATGAGGAAGAGGAGGTGGAAGGAGGGAGAGGAGGCGGAAGGAGGAAGAGGAGGCGGAAGGAGGAAGGGAAAATAGGAGGAAAAGGAGGTGGAAGGAGGAATAGGAGAAAGGATTTCGGGGGAGAAAGGGAAGGATGAGGGAAGGAGAGGTAATGAAGTTCGAATTAAGAGAAAAAGAGGAGTTCGGGAGAAGGAGAGTGAAGTTCGTTCGTTGAGCTGATGCTGGGTGAGACTGACCTCAACACTGGAAGCGATTGGCAGAGGCACCTCTGGTCTTGGGATCCGAGCCCCCAACGAAGAGGGCGGTCGATTCTGCGGCTTCTGTGCAACAGTTGATAGCTGCAATATGGTTTGCTAATTGCAATATGAGTTCGACCCGACTGCACGAACCAAGGCGGTGGTGGTGGCAGCGGTGGTGTAGGTGGTGGTGGTTAAGGTGAGGATGACAATGACGATGACGACGACGACGACGATGACGATGACTTTTCCACCTTGCGGGCTAGTTTACGGATTTGATATGTATGTACTAGTTATACATGTTGTTTATGTATGTATGTATGTATGTATATATGTATGTATTAGGTGTACATGTTTGTGTATGTAGGTTTGTATGCATATGTGTGTCTGTATGTATGTATGTATAAGGTATATATGTTTATGTATGTAGGTTTGTATGCTTATGTGTGTATGTATGTATGTATGTATGCATGCATGCATACGTGCTTAACTCCATACCGAATAGTAATTCTCCTTTCCGTTTCTTGTAGGACAATTTTCTGGTTATGAGAACCCCCTCGCCCATAATAATATGAAGAATACAATGTCTCAGTCGAAAGGTCCAGTTGATGTGGTTACTCATCACAGATCACTTAAAATATGCAAGAAAATGATTATATATATATATATATATGTATATATATATATATATATATACATATATACATATATATATATATGTATATATGTATGTTTATTTATTAGTATTAATGCCAATATTAACATTTTATTTCGTTTCACTTATTTTCACTTTATCTAATGTCTGGGCTTTGGGATGTAACCTCTTCCTGTTGGAGAGAGGATGAAAGATACTGACCAGGAACTAGTGAAACGGGGAGAGAGGGAGGGAGGGAGGAAGGGGGAGTGAGGGAGAGAGAGGGAGGTTGCGACCATAAAGGGTAAAAGGGATTTCGAAGAATAAGAAAGATGGATGTCCGACAACGGGAGCTCTTCCTCATGTTTCTGTGCATCAGTCTCTCTCCCTGCTTTCCTTCCTTCCTTCCTTCCTTCCTTTTCCTCGAAAGGAAGAGGAAACGCGGCGTGGCGGCTGTTCCACCGGGTCTGGCGGTCTCGCTCTATCTCTCTTTCTCTGTCTTCTTCTCTCTCCCTCTCTCTCTCTCCTCTCTCCCTCTTTCTCTCTCTCTCTCTCTTTCTCTCTCTCTACTCTCTCTCTCTCTCCCCCTTCCTCCCTCCCTATCTCTTCTCCTTCCTCCCTCCCTCTCTCTCCCACTCCCTCCCTCTCTCTCTCTCTCTCTCTCTCCCCCCCTCCCTCTCTCTCTCTCTCTCTCTCTCTCTCTCTCTCTCTCTCTCTCTCTCTCTCTCTCTCTCTCTCTCTCTCTCTCTCTCTCTCTCTCTCTCTCTCTCTCTCTCTCCCACTCCCCCCCTCCCTCTCTCCCACTCCCCCACTCCCTCTCTCCCTCTCTCTTCCCCTTCCTCTGTCTCTCTCTCTCTCCTGTCTCTCCTGTCTCTCCCTCCCTCCCTCTCTCCCTCTCTCCCTCTCTCCCTCCCTCCCTCCCTCTCTCTCTTCTCTCTCTCTCTCTCTCTCTCTCTCTCTCTCTCTCTCTCTCTCTCTCTCTCTCTCTCTCTCTCTCTCTCTCTCTCTCTCTCTCTCTCTCTCTCTCTCTCTCTCTCTCTCTCTCTCTCTCTCTCTCTCTCTCTCTGCTGTCTCCCTGTCTCTTGGCTTCACTCTCTCGCTTTCTCGTTCTCAGCTGCATCAAGTCCTGCTTTCTCTCCCTCTCTCTCTTGCGCGCGCACGTCTGCATCCTCCCACTTGACGCCGCCCACCCAGGAGGAGGATTCTGCCGTTGGCGAGCTGCAAGAAGAAGAAGACCCAAGATTTGCGAGGTCTCCACAGGGGACGGCCCTAGGGAAGGTGGAAGGGCGAGCCGGGGAAATCCTCGAGTGTCCGCGATCCGAAGATTCTTCATGTATGAAGAAGAGGTAGAGGTGGAGTTGAATAAGGTGGTGGTGGTGGTTGTGGTGGCTGTGGTGATAGTTGTCATGATGGTGGTGGTGGCGGCAGCGATATTGATGGAAATCAAGATACATTGCTCGTTATCTCGTATTATCTGCCCACCTACACTGCAGTGGTGGCGCACTTGACGGTCCGTTCTTGATAACGCCAGACGATCTTATCCATTTGGGTTCGAGAGGCGGAGAGGAAGACTCGGGACAGAATGGGGTCTCGATCGACCGGGACCACTTTCGGTCTCGAGTCTAGATAAAATCAGTAAAGATCTCCTCCCTTTCCCCCCTTCTCCCTCCTCCCTCCCCCACCCCTCCCCCTCCCCCTCCCCCACCCTCCTTTGTTGGACTTTAAAAGGTTTTCTTTAATTTTTCTTTGCGTTTTTAGATTGCCAACTTCTCATCCATTCTTCGCATGTGGTACATGCATACATACATACATACATACATACATACATGCATGCATGCATACATAATACATACATGAGTGTTGGGAGTCAGGGTTAGGGGTGGCTCATTGTGTAGCGTGAAGGATCGATAGCCATAATCAAAGATTCAAATCCTTTAAGGCTCCCTTGCCTCGTATGCTAGGAGTGCTTTAGTGTATGCGCGCGCTCGCGCGTATGTATTTGTCTGTGTGATGTATTTAATGTAAGGCATGTGATGTCTTTAATGTATGCACTGTGTGCAATATATCCAAGGAAGGAAACGAGTTAGTGCGATTGAGAGAGAGGTAGGTCAATCTCCATTACATTTGTCCTGCTTTCCTAAACCCATTGTCCAACTCCAGCCATCTGTCTCCAGCCATCTATCTCTAGCGGTCTGTTTCACCTGCTGCTGTCACTCACCAGCTGCCATCCTCTTCCTCAAGCTCACCCATCCATCCTTCGCTACCCGGGGTCCTATTGTGTTTCTCTGCCATTGTCCGTAGGCCACTGTCCCTCTTTCAGTTTTTCCTTCGTCTGTTTCTGGTGGCTCCCGCCTGCCCTCGTTTCAAGAATCCTTCTCGTCCTCCACCTCGTTCGTGCACAAATCAGGTTCTTTGTTCCCGCCGATTTGGTTTCAGGCGTATACCTTTCCCCCCCCCCTCTCTTCCTCCTCCTCTTCCTTCTTCTCCCTCTTTTCCTCCTTGTTCTCCTTCTCTTTTTCTCCTTCTTATCCTTTTTCTCTATCTTTTTCCTTCTTCTTTTCCTCATTTCTCCTATTTCTCCTTCTCCCTCTTCTCCTCCTCCTATTTCTCCTTCTCCTCGTTCTCCTTCTTCTCCTACTTCTTCTCCCTCTTCTCCTCCTTCTCCTCCTTCCCCTTCTTCTCCTCTTTCTCCTTCGTCTCCTCTTTCTCCTTCTTCTCCTTCCTCCTTCTCCTTCTACTTCTACTTCTTCTCCCTCTTCTCCTCCTCATTCTTCTTCTTCCTCATCTCCTCATTCTTCTTCTCCCTCTCCTCCTCCTCCTCCTCCTCCTCCTCCTCCTCCTCCTCCTCCTCCTCCAGTGACTGTCCCTCCCCTTCGTCAGTTTTGCATATAATGCATGTTTGTTTTTTCTGTATTCTGAAATCTTTTCCTTTTCTCAGTTGTGGTTTTGTTATTATTATTATTTTTTCAATCTCGCCCCCTTTTTTCAATCTTATTCACAGGAAAAAAAATTCTTTCATTTTCACGTTGAACATTTCCTTGTCTGACACAATTAACAATTTCCTCAGGTGTCTGGGAACCAACTTTTTTCTTTGTAACTTTTTCACACACATTCTCAGTGACGCTCTTTTTTCTTCGACTTCTTCTTTGTCCTCTTCTTCGTCTTTTTCTTTCTCTTCTTTTTCGTCTTTTCGTTTTTATTCGTCTTCATCGTCTTTTTCGTCATGTTTATCTTCTATTTCTTCGTCGTCGTCGTCTTTTTCTATTTCTTCTTTTTTCTTCTATTCTTCTTATTCGTCTTCTTCGTTTTTTCGTCTTTTATTTCTTCGTCGTCGTCATCTATTCTATTTCTTCTTTTTCTTCGTCTTTTTCGTCTTCGTTTTTCTGTTTCTGCGTCGTAATCTTCTATTTATTTTTTCTTCTATTCTTCGTCTTCTTTTTCTTCTATTTCTTCTTCGTCTTATTCTTCTTCATCGACTACTTTTTATTTACTTTTTATATTTCAATTCCTCTTATTTCACGAAACGGCTGTTCTGCATTTTATGACACTTCCTCTACATAGTCCTTTATCACTTAATCGAGATGTGGCCCTTTATTTGTGAGGGAACTGCCACAGGAAATAATAAATTCGACCGACGGCGGCCAAAGTAAAGGGGAAAATGCCTCCAGGTGTGGAAAGAAGAAAATGGGAGGGAAACTTGTGAATGTACGACTTCATGGTATTGTTTACATGTGGTGTAAACAAAGTTGTAGTGTACGAGCGGAACGCTGCGTCCTTTCTTGACGACGTCATAACTTTGGTTCTTTTCCTGCAAAGGACACGAGGAGGTGATTTCGTGCAGCCGGGGTGTTGCACTTCGGCCAGAAAGGGGTCTCGATCGATCTGTATCCTCTTTAGGGTGAAGTCGCCCGTCCCCCTCCCCCTGCCCTCAGCCACATGAAATTACCACTTGTGACCATAAAATAAGAGGTGGTGGTAGATGTATATCGTATCAGTGTTGAAGGGGTTTGAAGAATTTTTTTTATTTTTATCAATTATTGATCACCGAAGGGTTCAAGCCAAGACGAATGAAATAGTTTGGGGGCAGCCGTGCCACTTCGACCCGGGTGTGCCACTTCGGCTTGGGTGTACCATTTTGGCCTGGGTGTGCCAATCTGGCTTGGGTGTGCCAGGTTGGCCCGGGTGTGCCACTCTGTCCTGGTTGTGCCACGTTGGCCCGGGTGTGCCACTCCGGCCTGGGTGTGCCAGGTTGGCCCGGGTGTGCCACTCCGGCCTGGGTGTGCCACGTTGGCCCGGGTGTGCCACTCTGACTCAGGTGTGCCACTTCGGGCCGGGCGTGCCATTTTGTCCCGGGTGTGCCATCTGGGCCCGGAAGAGCCACTTTGGCCCGGAAGTGCCAATTTCTGAGTTAGCTTCTTGAGGCGAGTGTGAATCCGGCTGAACCTTTATGGCCCATTGATCCGTGAAGTCGAGGAGGAACGTGTGATTTGAATGAACATGTCACGGCAATGAACGTGTGACGTGATGGAGCGTGCGACGGAATGGAACGCGGAACGTTTGACGGAATGGAACGTGAGCTCGCGGCTTCCGCCTGGTATGTGGTTGATGCCAGTGGTATGGCGAAAGGAAGAAAGAACGAAAGTAAACGTTTTCTACCTAACGTTTGTTGAAATCGTGGTGTTGGATTTATTCCGAACGAACGTTAACGCTTTCATTGGTGTGCCAACCTTGATATTTTCGGGGGCGGGGATGCTTTTCGTGTGGGAGTGGGTGGTGGTGGTTGGGGTGGCAGAGCCCTATGTGAAGAGAGGCGGGGGGGAGGGGGGATAGAGCCCCAGTATGAAGGGTAGACAGAATGTGCCCTATATTATCGATCTAGATAAATGATTCTCAAACTGTGCGCCGCGTAATTTTTATGGATAGGTATGTGCTGAGATAAGAGGGGTGGAGGGGTGTGGAGTGTATTCAGGGATGGAATGGGTGGGAATGATTTTATGCCTTTTCCTTTTTGGCTACCTCCCTTGTAAGGGGGAAAAAGCCTTGGTATATGTATGTATGTATGTATGTATGTACTTAAATATATTATCATTATTATTATTACTAATAGCAGTTGTAGTATTATATGCAGATGCATGCACATATTCGTACTAATATCATACCAGATGTGTCTATGTCAGTGGAATAGGTACCAAACACTACACTGACTGTAGAGTTGATGCGCCGTCAAAGTCCAAGATGCATCATTAGTGCGCCGCTAAGCAATAAAGTTTGAGAATCTCTGATCAAGATCCTGTTAACCTGGACCCCCTATCAACTGAATAGAAGCGTCGTTTCAAGAACCAGTGTGAGATAGAACATGGGCCCCATAGAAAATGGACCCCCATAGAGAAAGAACCCCGGGTCCATTTTCCGCAGCTGAAAATGGTCCTCCCGTATAGGAAATGGACCCCCTACTCAAAATACTATCAAAGTTTATTTTTTCTATTAATAAACAGATAACACATCAGCATTTATTAATAAGTATTGGTTATTCATACACGTAATCTAACATAACCTAATGACAATGAGTTGCATATTTTAGTGGGGGTCCATTTTCTATAAGGGTACAATTTCAGGGGGTTTCATATTCCATATCACACCGGTATTGGAGGCAGGTGGGGTGGTGTGTGTGTGCGTGCGTGCGTGTGTGTGCGTGTGTGTGTGTGTGTGTGTGTGTGTATGTGTGTATGTGTGTGTGTGTGTGTGTGTGTGTGTGTGTTTAACCAGAGACCGTTCAAATTTGAGTCCAAACCCCAAGACACGGAAACTCACCCACGGGTGTCGTCTGGGTGAGTAAATTCTAGTTGTGATGTTTCTAGTTCCAAGGATGGCATAGTAACTATTTCTGACTAGTACCTTAATGGTTATGTGTAGCATTAGACCGGGGAATGGCGAAAACCTCGTATCTACCTACTCCTGAAACGCTTGTCATAGGAACAGGTAATGCGAGTATATTGAGGAAGAAGGAAATGGTAACAAGAGTTTACTCTCCCAGGAGGTACCCGTAGGTTCCCTTGGACTTGTGTTTTGAGTCTCACTAACCTCGTGGCCTCTTTTGAGTTCTGCCGAAGAAAGCCATTTCGTGCCTCGAGTCTTCATGGGCGCGCTGGGCGGAAGCTGGAAAAATGGAGCGGAAATGAAAACTCATTTCTCATTCGGCACTGACAGTGCCAAGGCCATCTTTGTATAGCTTACAGGTGCCACAACTGTCTGGGATCCATGAGGAAAACAACAACAACAACAAGAGAACAGGAGAGGAGATTACACCAGGAGGCTCTTGATTCGTTCTCTTCCTCCTTCTTCCGCGTCCTCTTTCTCGTCTTCTTCCTCGTCCACCTTCTTGTTCTCGTTCTGTTCCTCGTCCTCTTCCTTATCCTCTGTCTTGTCCTCCTCGTCTTCCTTCTCGTTCTTCTCGTCCCCCTCTTCGTCTTCCTCCTCGTCCCCCTCCTCTCCCTCCTCGTCTTCCTCCTCGCCCTTCTTTTCGTCTTTCTCCTACTCCTCCTCGTCCTGCTCCTCGCCCTCCTTTTCGTCTTTCTCGTCCTCCTCCTCCTCCTCCCTCCTCCTCCTCTTCCTCCTCCTCCTCCATCTTGTCCTCCTCCTTGTCCTTCTTTTTGTCCCCCTCCTATCTAGTTCTACTTCTCGTCCTCCTCGGTCTCCTTCCCATTATCCTTCTCGTTCTCCGCTTCCTTCTCGTCTTGCTCCTCCTTCCCTCCTCCCTTCGTCCAATCCTCTCTGTGCCCCTCCTCCAATCCTCCCGCCCCTCTCCTGCCTCCTCCCACCTCCACTCCTTCACTCCTCCTGCCTCCATTCCTTCACCCCTTTCTCCTCTCTTCACTTTCCCTATTCCCTCCTTCCTTTTTCCACCCTCCTCCTCCTCTTCCTCTTCCTCTTCCTCCTCTTTCTACTCTTCCTGCTCCTCTTTTTCCTCCTGCTCCTCTTCTTACTCCTCTTCCTTCTCCTCCTTCTCTTTTTTCCTCTTTCTCTTCCTCCTCCTTTTCCAACTCCTCTATCTTCTCCTTTCTCCTCCTCTTTCCTCTTTTATTTCCTCTCATTTCCTTTCTTCCTATTTTCTTGTCACTTTCCTCCTTTCTCCTTTCTCCCTTTTTCCCTCTACTTTCTACCATTCTGGGGATATATTTTAGAAAGGCGTGTATGGATACATACAAACATACCCGGTAGATACATATATACATACATACATACGTACATACATACATACATACATACATACATACATGCATACATATATACACACACACAAGCATATGAGGTTAAATTCATACCCGATCACACAGTAAATACACTCTGTGGAAATGGAGAGGCGTGGGGTAATAACCCGAAAAAAAAAGAATAAAAAAAGAAAGTCTTCAGGGGACATATCTCCTCATCAAAGACATTTCCCCGCCATGCAAGGTCGCCTCCGAAACTTTGTGTCTCATAACAAGCGGAGGTGAAGGGCAAGGTCAGGGGGGGACGGGGGAGAGGAAGGGAGTGGATAGGGAATTAACGTGAGGTCTTGTGCAAGTGTATGAAGAAGTTTCCCCTCGGGAGGTCGTCGTTCATGTGGAAAATGAAAAGTTGATGGAAGAAAAAAAAAAAAAAAAAATTGGGTGTAATTATGAGGTGCCTCATTTTTAAGTGGAGTCGAATTATTCTTGTCATACCGTAACTTGTCTCTCGGTGTTGTACAGTAGGGAGCAGTTCGTAAGTGTTTGTGTAGTAATATAGCGGTGTGTATAGGCTCATGGTGCTCCGCCAAAACAGAGGAGGCAGAGAGAGAGAGAGAGAGAGAGAGAGAGAGAGAGAGAGAGAGAGAGAGAGAGAGAGAGAACGTAGGCTATCTCTCGTGGGACCAGTAGCCTTGTTGTTCAGTACAAGGTTTCCCTGGGTTGAATAAAATCGCTTGACGGCAGCTAGAACAAATGTAGAATCGGGGAGTAACATTGCGGGGGTTAGAATTTGCGTGTTCAAGCGGTACAAACTACTTAATTAAAGTGAGGATTTTCTCAAAACTGAGTAAAGTCTCGTTCACAAAAAGAAAAAAAAAAGTATGTAAAAGAAGATAAAATGAAAACTTTCAGGGTTAATATACTTGTTCTCCTGTTTATTTCAGAATAGAAACTAACTTTACGTTTTCTTTGTCCCAACAGGTAAATAAACACTCTTACAGTACGAAGGTCACGCTGAGGAAGGACCGACCAGCAAAGGTAATTGCTGAAGCTTTTCTTATTCTTTAAGATGCTGGCAGACAACTCGAGACTTCTTCGATACCCAAGGGTCCAGGTGGTTCTGAATGAACTAGTCTGGTGGTAGCAGGCATGAAATATATATATATATATATATATATATATATATATATATATATATATATATATCTATATATATATATGTATGTATATATATATATATATAATGTATATATATATATATATATATATATATATATATATATAAATATAACACACACACACACACACACACACACACACACACACACACACACACACACACACACACACACACACACACACACACACACACACACACACAATCACCACCACCATTACCGCCTTGGAGTGTGCAGTCTGCTCGAACTCAATTTGCAATTAGCAAACCATATTGCATCTATCAGCAGCTGTTGCACAGCAGCCGCGGAGTCGACCGCCCTCCTTAGATTCGCAATGAACGCGTGACGGGGGAAGCCTCCACCGAAGACCCCAGAATTGCGTTCTCAAAGATTCTTCCTTAGCTGAATGAAATCTATTGGGGAATGGGGGTCGGTCCAAGCCATCACTCCTTCGTTCAATTTATCAGTCGGAAGTCTCTTGAGATCAAAGGGTTTCTTTTGTCAACTTCAATAGTTTCTTGGTCACGAAAGAAACCATCTCGAGTTCGACAGAAGTCCTTGAAGAGTCTCTTTGCTCAGGGGATTTCCCTCCGAACAGGGACTCTTCATCAGAGGACCGTGGAGGACTACTCGAGGTGAAGCGGCCGGGGGTCCATGAGTTCCATAATTGGAGCACAGAAACCAAAACCTAGTGGTACGTAGTGAATACCTGAGGATTTTATTCAGTGTTGGAAAGTGATCTTCGGGAGGAAAAAGAACAGCAGTACATAAAGTATGGGACATTTAGGGGAAAAATATCTGAAACGCAGCGAAAAGCATAATAAAGGTTGGCTTAAGGGAGGGGCTCCCATCAGCTGATTGAAATCGTTTGGTTGCAAAATGGTTGAAGAGTTAACTTGGGGGAAAGTAAACGGGGGCACAGGAATCAAGCTTTTACTTTTAAACGAGGTGCGTTTCATATTCTACAGTGTTCGAGTGCCTTGGGTTGTTTTACTAATACTTCGTAACGTGTGT
>NC_134799.1:36865692-36883192 GCF_046742065.1 Oratosquilla oratoria | reverse complement strand
ACAGAGTCGCTCGAGAACAAGTCTTCAAGGACATCAGAAGAAAAAAATGTGGAGGAGGAGGAATAGTTCAAGGTCAAGGTCAAGGATGAGGGACGTCTCGGGGTCGAAGTACCTATGGTCCAACTGTTGCTGAAAGTTTCGTTACGATTCTTAAGTTTTTCCTTTATAGATTGGCTCACAACATTTACTGTGCTTGAATGGAGTTTATTTTCCAAATTCCTTCGTCGTATGTATCAGAATGTATCGTTCGTCATCTCGGAAGTTGTGTACTATTGTGGCCGCCCGGACCCGTGGCATGTGACACAGCCGTGAATATATATATATTTCGTTTTTTTTTTTTTTTTTTAATATAATCGCCAGTTTTCGCGTAAAGGGGTTTTTGGTCAACAAATTTGTATTACATTGGTAGTTATGATACAGCATGGTTCTGTCCGTGGAGGACAAATGGACATGACACGCACGTGCGCACATACACACACACACACACACACACACACACACACACACACACACACACACACACACACACACACACACACACACACACACACACACACACACACACACACACACACACACACACACGTACACACACACACACACACACACGTACACACTCACTCACTCACTCGCTCACTCAGGTGAAGATGTATGGACTAACGCCCCTGTCTGGACCCTCCCTTGGGACTTGGTGTTAGGTTCTCGACGGCTGCACCCCGGGGGATGGGGGCTAAGAGAAGCCGAAAGCTAGTGGAGACAGACAGACAGACAGAAAGAAACACAGACACATATTGAAAGAAACACAGACGCAAAGAAACGGACAGGCAAAACAGGCAGACATTTGATCAAAGAATAGACACAGGCACAGACACAGACACAAGGCATACACAGACACACAGACACAGACATACACAGACACAGGCATAGGCACAAAGGCACAGGCACACATTCAGACACAGTCACAAAGACAGACACGGTCACAAAGACAGACACGGTCACACAGACAGACACGGTCACACAGACACACACATACAGACACAGGCACACCGGCAGACACGGTCACACAGACACAGGCACACCGACAGACACGGTCACACAGACACACACAGACAGACACAGGCACACCGACAGACACGGTCACACAGACACACACACACAGGCACACCGACAGACACGGTCACACAGACAGAAACAAAGACACGCAGAAACAGAGGGAGAAAGAGAACTAAAAAACGTGGCTTTCGTTACTGTGGCGTATTGTCTCTTCATTATATGAAAAAATCTGATTAAGTTTGCGCTCCAAAACTTGAAGAAAAAGATGTTGAAGAACTTTAATTAATTCAGTGAAATGCGAATATTACTGACCAACAATTCCTCGACAATAACGAAAAAAACACAAATTAAGAATAAAAACAATCCCGTGTTTATCAAAATAAAATATATAAGGTGCACCAATGGTTGATATGCAGTGAAAAGGGAAATGCTGTTCGTTGTTGTTAGGGACTGCAGTTTACCAGCGTTTCTGTCCCGGTCAAAAGTGTTGGTGGAACGCCAGAGGGATGAATGAAATCGCCTGGCGGCGGACAGAATGAAAGTAAAAGTGCCACCCGGCACGGAAGGAGATGGGAAGAGGTGAAAAGGGTTGGACCAGAACCTTGGGCCAAGAGAGAGGAGGAGTGAAGAACAAGTCTACGGGAGGAGTCTGCCACCCAAGAAGTCTGACGTCTCGTCTGAAGAGATGGAGGGACTTTTTTTTTTTTTGGGTGGAAAAGAGATTTGGGAATCTCGGTGTGTTAGTATGCGTACGCGCGCGCGCGTGTGTGTATATATATGTGTGTAGACACAGAACTCCTTCCTCCTCCTCCTCCTCCTCCTCTTCCTCTTCTTTCTCATTTTCTTCTTTCCCCTCCTCTTCCTCATCTTACTCCTCCACCTTCTCCCCCTTCTTCCACCCCCGTCTACCTCCCTTCTTCCTACCCCTTCCCCCTCCACATTTTTCTCCCCCTCCCCTACTCTTCCCACTTCTTCCCTTCACTTCCTCCTCCTCCTTCCCCTTCCCTTCCACCTCCTCCTCCTCCTCCTCTCCTTCCTCCCTCCACCTCTTCCTCCCCCCAGCCCTTGAAAGGGAGCATATATTTCCCTTTGCCTTCCCCAGACGAATGGAACATATGTCTTGTGTTCGGATTTCGGGGCTGCCGAAGTTAGGTGAAGGTTATTGACCGCAGGAGGTGAGTGACCGTAGCAGATAGCTGGACTGAGGTGAGGCGGAAGGAGGAAGTAGGTGAGGAGGAAGGAGGAAGGAGCATACGCCAGGAGACGCCTAGCTGCGGCCGAGGCTGTCACCTATGCCCTTTGAGGCGCTTAAGGGGATTTAGGGGGCAGGTATCAAGGAGTCACCGATGGGAATCGGAGAGAAGTGAGGAACTCGAACCCACGACTTGGAACATACGAGACTCACACTCCCGATTGTGTCAGTAGTGATATTCCTTGTAATTAGATTTAATGCCATCATGGAGATTGCTATCATCTTATACGCCGATTGTTATAAGTCAGATTACTTATTCATTGATTACTCATTCCACGAACCACGTTAGGACTAACGATGGCAGAGTGCCTGCGGGACGGATGGACGTCGGATGGAGTCATTGCCCTACCCTCAGTACTGCTCCGAGGGGATGACACTCTCTCTTTCTCTCTCTCTCTCTCTCTTTCTCTCTCTCTCTCTCTCTCTCTCTCTCTCTCTCTCTGTGTGTGTGTATGTGTGTGTGTGTCTGTGTCTGTGCTGTGTGAACCAATGATTGGCCCCCCTTTGGCACCACTTAACGTAGAAACAGCCCTTTACTCACACAATACAGACAGCATTCCAATTATTCATTCCCAAGGACCATTGGCGGCAGTTGTGGGGCTACGGATTTCTGGTCAGAAACTCGAGGTAATAATGGAGCATATTATGACGTTGATTGCATGTTTTTTTTTTCGTTTTATTTAATCTTAAAATTAAGGTATACTACGACTTCATCGCCTTCGTCGTCGTCGTCTCCATCGTCGACGTCGTCGCCGAAGTCGTCCGCCTGCTGTCGTCGTCTTCGGTGTCGCTGTCGTCTTCGATGTCGCTTTCGTTTCTGAGCGTCGTCGACTTCGATGTCGTCATCGTCTGCGATGTCGTCATCGTCTGCGATGTCGTCATCGACGCCGATGTCGTCATTGTTTGTCGTCATCGTCTCATCGTTTTGTATAGTTACATTTTTCGTTTTCATTTTCGTCTTTTTTTCGTGTTTTCGCAATATTTCTTTGTCTTTCCTCGTCAGTTCTCTTCCTTTTTTTTTGTCCCTTCTTCCGTCCTCTCTTTGAGTGGTCTATTATTACTCTGCATGTGTGTTTCCGTGTACTCCTTTGTATTTGTTCATTTATTTATTTATTTATTACCGTAAAGTGGATCTTCAGGTAAGATAGAACGTCATTCATGCGACATGACGTCATTGCCGGCACATGACGTCATAACAGGCATATGACGTCATAATCGATATGTGACGTCATAATATATGTTATGACGTAATATGTGACATGTTGTAAAGTTTCTTGCAGCTTGTTCTTGACCAGTTTTTCCTGGCACCTTCAGATTGGTGATCATCACCTTTTTCACCGCCACCATCACAATCACCACTATTACCATCATTATAATCACCACTACCACTGTCACCACTGTCACAATTACCATTATCACAATAACTACCACCACACTTATCACCACCACAATCATCACTAACACTGTCACCACTGTCACAATTACCATTATCACAATAACTGTCCCCACAGTCATCACCACCACAATCACCACTGTCACAATTACCATTATCACAATAACTATCACCACAATCACAACTATCACTGTCACCACTATCACAATTACCATTATCACAATAACTATCACCACAGTCATTACCACCACAATCACCACTATCACTGTCACCACTGTCACAGTTACCATTATCACAATACCTACCACCACAGTCATCACCACCAGTTACAACCGCCACCACAATTATATCCGTGTAGTACTACATATGAGGAGTGTTAATAGAGCTAACTAGAGTACGATGTACAATATTTGTACATTTGTACATTTCCTAGGACCAATGGTTGCATCACGCATAGACAGCAACGTCCAACTCTACTGTCCTTCCACACTCAGTATTGCGTCAGGCTGTGTTTAGCAAAGCACTTGGTCAGGTGATGGGCAGTCACGAGTGTCATGATGTGAATAACAATGCAAGATACAAGGATACACGGTCTTCATCACCACTCACCACTGTCACCACCACAACCTCCACCACCACTAATTCCACCAACATCACTAATTCCACCAACACCACCACTACCTTCAGCATCACCAATACTTCCACCACCATCGCAGTCTCTACCACCACCACCACTACCACCACCTCTATCACCACCTCTACCACCACCTCTACCACCACCACCTCCACCACCACCACCTCCACCACCACCACCTCCACCACCACACACCTCCACCACCACCTCCACCACCACACACCTCCACCACCACCACCACCATCATTACCTCGGCCACCACCACAACCTCCACTAACACCACTAATTCCACCTTCACCACTACCTCCATCAAAACCTACACCTCCTCCTCCTCCTCCTCCTCCTCCTCCTCTTAGGGACATAATCAGGAGTAAGGCGAAGTAAAGAATCGAGAGCCTCCGGCTGGTAATCTTCCGGCCGGCCATTCTCCGCCGGCTTCGTTGTTGTTGAGCAAACCGTCGCCGGACAAGAGAGATCTGTGTCATAGTCGGGTTGATTACGACCCCGGGTCGAGTTGGCGCTCCTCTCTTTATTCTGGCTCTGTGCAGGCTATTCTATTCATCTCCCTGAGACAGGCTATAGAACTAATTTTCTTTCTCCTTATATGCTGGGTGGTCCTTTATTTTGTACTTTGCCTGCCGCCAGGCTATTTCATTCATCTCCATGGCACCTCTTGCTTCCGCAGCAAGGGGCACTCGCTTTCTCATGAATCTCAGGATTTCTCGAACTTTTTCGATACTGTTCGAGTGATACGAACGAACACTTCTATAGGAGGTGTCTTCATCTCGAGGGAGTGGGGTGGGTGGGTGAGGTGAGGGGTACTGTACTCCGAAATATGTGTGAACTTACGACCTAGTATCTTACGACGTGCTTACGATGTTGTAAGTCTTGCGATGACGCTGGGCGTTGCTGGGCTTACGACGTTGTAATTCTTGCGTCGACGTTGCAATTCTTGCAAGTTTGTAAGTCTTACGATCTGGTCGTAATTGAAATGGAATTGAGCAAGAGGCGGGACGATTTAAGGCGTGTTTCTCGTTCGGCAGAATTGAGTTGGAAAATTGGAGATAAAAATGAGAAAATGGAGGAGGGGAGAAAGGGGGGGAAGGGAAGGGAAGGGAAGGAAGGAGAGAAGGAGGTAAGGGGATAGTGGAGAGAGAGTGAGAGGGGGAGAGAGGGAGGGAAGGTGAACTAGTTCATCACAGTAACAAACTTCTTTGTTTTTGCTCTGGGGCGGGGACCGGTACAGGGTTCCATCCCCTTTGCCGAATAAAGTCACCTGGTATTAGATAGAATAAGATTAATAAAGTGTGCTGCAATACAGTCTTGTTCATCGTAAATCCCTCAAGACATTCCCCAGCAGGAGAGAGTAAAACCAACCGTTTGGCGGTAGTCAGAGTAAAGCCATGAATGTGCAGCACGGAAAGAGACGGGATACGGTTTCTTGTGATTTGGCAATTTTGCCATTCCCAGGAAAAGAGGCTTCATCTTTCCTTTCCTCCCCCCCCCCCAAAAAAAAAGTGTTATTGAAATCAGATTTATGATATCTGGAAAGGCTTTGCTCAGCGCGCCACTGAGGAGGAAGAAAAATAAGAAAAAGAAGAAGAGGAGGAGGAGGAAGAAGAGAAGGGGGAGGAAGAAGAGAGGAGGAGGAAGAAAAGGAAGAGGAAGTAGAGGAGGAGGAGGAGGAAGAAGAGAAGGATGAAGAGGAGGAGGAGGAGGAAGAGGATGATGAAAAAGAGGAGGAGGAGGAAGAAGAGGAGAAGGAGGAGGAAGAACAGTAGAAGAGAAGAAAGAAGAGGAGGAGGAGGAAGAAGAGCAAGAGGAAGATGATGAGGAGGAGGAAGAAGAAGGGGAGGAGGAAGAAGAAGAAGAGAAGGAAGAAGAGGAGGAGGAGGAGGAAGAAGAGGAGTAGGAAGAGGAGGAAGAAGAGGAGAAGGAGGAGGAAGAGGAAGATGATGATGATGAGGAGGAAAATGGTGATGATGAGGAAGAAGAAGAAGAGGAGGAAGAAGAACAGGAGGAAGAACAGGAGGAAGAGGAGGAGGAGGAGGAAGAACAGGAGGAGGAGGAGGAGGAGATGATGATGATGAGGAAGATGATGATGAGGAGGAAGATGATGAGGAGGAGGAAGAAGAGGAGGAGGAGAAAGAAGAGGAAGAGGAGGAGAAGAAGAGGAAGAGAAGGAAGAAGAGGAGGGGAGGAAGGAGAAGAGGAAGAAGAGTAGAAAGAAGAGGAAGAGGAGGGAGAGGAAGAAGAAGAAGAGTAGGAAGAAGAGGAGGACTGCCACCAGCCATCGCTGGAAAGAAGAGGAAGAGGAGGGAGAGGAAGAGGAAGAGGAGTAGGGAGAGGAAGAAGAAGAAGAGGAAGAAGAGGAGGACTGCCACCAGCCATCGCCACCGCCATCGTCATCACCACCGCCCACCACCACCACCATCACCACCACCATTCTCGGCCCGATTACTACATGTTGACTCAGCTAAACTGCTCGTCTCACAACCGTTCGTTCACTCACGGAAGAGAATGCAGTCTTAAACAAACGGGGCTTTCAGAATTTGAACGAAAGAAAGTGAGTTTGAGCGAAAGTGTAAGAGTTTGTGTAAGTTGGAGTTTTTTTTAATGCGTGCATTTTCGTCAATACACGATAAAACTTGTGGAAGAGGAAGATACCTGAACGGCGACGAGGAGTGACGGTTTGGAGGATAGCCAGCCAGAAGAAAGCTGATCAATCACATAGAAATCAAAATAGATTCTGTTGCTCCTGGAGAAAGTAAGGTTCCTCTAAAGCTGGGTAAAGTCGTCTGGCTCTAACCAGAACATAATAATTATTATTTATTTATTTTATTTAATTATTTTATTTATTTTTGAAGGGCGGGCTTTGTCTAACGTTAAATAAATCATTACTTTCTCCTCCTTCCACTTCCTTTTTCTTCTAATTCCTCATCTTCCATTTGTCTCCCATCCCTCTTCTTCTGTTACTCTCCTCCTATTCTACTTTCTTCCTTTTTCCTTAGTCTTCCTTCCTGTTCCACTTTTTTTTTCCTTTATTACTTTCCTCTTCCATTTCATTTTTTAATGTTTCCTTTCCCGTCCTTTCCCACCTCCCTCCACTTCCCTCCTCTCCTCTTCCACTACCCTCTTCCTTCTTTTCCTCCTTTCATTTCCCCCTCTTTCGTACTCCACTCCTTTCTTCCTCCTTCCCTTCTTTCCTTCAGTTTTGTCTTCCTTCTCTTTATTAAGTCTTTCTTTCTCCGTGTCTCATCTTTCCTCCCTTTTCCTCCATTCCCTTCCTTCCTCCCTTCATTCCCTCCTGCTTCCTCCTCTCTCCTACCTGTTGAAGACTCTGATATGCGTTACAGAGAACCTAGTTTGGAACTCGACCTTTGTGGCTCTAGAACAGAAATCTAGAACGCCTCTTGCTCAAGCATTGTTTCCTGTTTGAAGAAAATAGTTGGGTTTCAGACTGATTGCAGTTGAATTCCTGGTCGGATTTTACCAAAGGCAGTTCGGGAATGAAGATAATTTTTTGTCTTTCTTTTTTCTCTCTTTCTCTCTTCGAGCCGTCTTCGTGTCTCTTCGTCCGTGGCTTTCCCTCAGCTTAATGAAATGGTCTGGTCTGAGGTGGATTTAGTGACGGGTACTTACACACTGTCTCTGGACTGGGCGGGCCCATGATCTCTCTTGATCATCTTCAACTGTATTTTTTAGTCTTTTTTCATACATTGGGAACTGGCAACAGGCGACTGCTCTCTTCTTACCACCCAGAGAGAGAGAGAAAGAGAGAGAGGGAGAGATAGAGAAAGAGAGAGAGAGAGAGAGAGAGAGAGAGGTCTGTGAAGACCCAAGGACCGTTGCCAGCCACTGTGGGGTTGCGGGTTATCCACTAGTGAAACTTAAAGCAACAATTGATTGATTGTGTCCGGTGATTCCTCCCGAAAGAAAGAATTGATTGGCATCAACCGGAGTATATCTCTAAAGTGTATCGTGTTTTTCACAATAGTTCGTTCAAAGCAACAGTAAATATACTCTATTACCCGGCGTAAAAACGGATATTGGACTGGTAGCCAGTCAAAATACAAATTAATTAAAATATTTTTCGTTTTCGAAAAGCATGACCCGGTACCTGAACATGCTGTAATTAAGAAAATGAAAGACTACTAGATTGTTTTGCATTAAATTTCTTCCTGTGAACTATTTATTTTTAACAATAGAATGGAATTGTGTAAACTAAGTTCCATGTTTTAACATTGTTGAATTTTGCCCGGCGACATAACCTTTTAGACGATTTTACTGTATAACAAAAGGACGAGCAATGACATAAGAGTTGTGTGACAGTATCTGTCTGTATCTCTCCAGCAACCGGCCTCGTTATAAACCTAAAGGTCTCCTGCCGGTACGTTATCATTGTATATCTTTGTACTTGGAACCATCGTTATAATGGAGGCTACCTCATGTTTTGGTTTCAGCTGTACAGTGAAACACGGCACGGGACTTGCACTACTGTGCTCATCGGAGCGAATTAATTACTTGCTAGGTGCATCCCAGTTGTCATGACAACGAGAATACGCACACTTGTACACACACACACACACACACACACACACACACACACACACACACACACACACACACACACACACACACACACACACACACACACACACACACACACACACACACACACACACACACACACACACACACACACACACACACACACTCTGAGGGTTGTTACTCCAACTCTCGTGGGCGGCGGGGAGTTGAGTGTGTGTGTGCGTGTAAGGTCACAGCATTACCCATACATCGGTCATATACGAGCTCTGAGCTCTCTTCTGGGAGGGAAATAGCTGATCACGAGTCCAGCACGTGATCCAAAGACCATGGTGAATCAGTAAGATGCCTACGGTTGTGACGGGGGATCAAGATGGCCTTCATTCCACTACATGGAATTTGAGTAATTTTCAGTCAATTAGTTAACTAATTAATTTACTTACCTTTGCGTTGGTGGCGTAATTGGAAGCGTGCTGGTCTCACATTAACTTATTTCTGGGTTCAAATCCCGCATTCCTCACCGATTCCCATCAGTGACTGTTAGTTAACTACCTCATCAGTCCCTAAAGCGCATCATAGGGCAAAGGGGACGGCTTAGGCCATAGTTAGTCAGCGCCTCCTGGCGTAAGCTACTTACCACCTGTCTTTATCGCTTTGTGTTATGTTCGCGAGCGCTCAGGCCTGACCTCTTGCGGAGACTTCGTGTAATACATTGTTGCTTCAGCCAGTCACATAATTATTTTGAGTGACGTCACCGATTCCAACCAATCACATTGCTCTATTTCAAAACGGAGGAATGTTAATTTTGAATATCTGTGGTAAGTGTAGGTGATAATCATCATTATTGTTTTTATTGTTGTTTTTATGATATTTATTATTATTGTTATTGTTTAGTATTTTTGTTAATTATTATTGTTATTATTATTGTGTGTGTGGAAGAAAATTGATCCTCTGATTCCCCCCCTCTCTCTCTCTCTCTCTCTCTCTCTCTCTCTCTCTCTCTCTCTCTCTCTCTCTCTCTCTCTCTCTCTCTCTCTCTCTCTCTCTCTGTCTGTCTGTCTGTCTGTCTGTTTCTCCCTCTTCCTCCGAAAGGACCAGTGTGCCCTTCTAAAAATCGTTGTATGGCATTCATATGACCACAAGTGCTGTCTGAGAATTGTTTCATCAACAACAGGAAGGTACATCTTTCTCCGGTGCAAAAACAACTATTCACATCATATTATATGCAGATGAGGTCAGGTCAGGGATATCCTTGCTAATGGTACCATGTAACCCATTACTATCTTCCCTATGGTCCACTGTCTTGCGGCCACACCCATCTGTGGGAAAGGCTTCAGGAGTAAAGGGCTATTTACACGATCAAACGGTCTGTCAAACCCGGAATGCCAAACAAGTGTTTGAAATGATGTTTGACCGTGTGATTGGGGTATTTGGTTGTCAAACACATTTGTCAAACGTGTTTGACAACCAAATATCCCATTCACTTGTTTGATAAACCGGGTTTGACAACTGTTTGACCATGTAAATGGCCCTAAAACCTCGAGGAGTAATCAGGTGTTGGATTCCCGTAGACACATCGACCGACGGAGGCCATCATATGTGGCAATTTGTTTCCCTAGACTTTTGTGTGGACTCTTGATATGTATAGTTCAAGCTTGGACTATATCATCCTTCCAGACAGTTCCAAGAATTTTTGCATCTGCATGGAAAGCTGCGTTTTGTGTGATTCATCACGGTTATGAATCGCATGTTGGACTCGTGATTGACAGCACGAATAAGAACCCGGCTCATACATGGCCCGATTTATGGGTAACGTATGCCCCCATGTGTGTGTACACGTATGTGTGTGTGTGTGTGTGTGTGTGTGTGTGTGTGTGTGTGTGTGTGTGTGTGTGTGTGTGTGTGTGCGCGTGCGCGCGTCCGTCTATTTACCTAAGTGTATTTACCGAATTGTAGTAGAGGAGCAACGCTCGCGGGTTCCCGTTTCCTACTCTTTATCATACCTAGCCTTAAATTCATGTGTACCATGGTCTTCGATCACGTGTTGGACGTGAGATCCTCAGCTATTTCCATCCCAGAAGGGAGCTCAGAGCTCATATATGACCGATCTATATGTAATGATATGACCTTACACGCACCCTCCCAACTCCCCGCCCACGAGAGTTGGAGTAACGACCCGCAGCGCAGCGATACTGAAACTATTTCAGTACTTGGCGGGATTCAAACCCGGACCGCTGTAGTGACGGCCAAGAACTCTACCACTGCGGGACGAGTGTGTGTGGACGTGTGTGTGTGCGTGCGTGTGAATGTGTTCTTTGTGAGAAGCATGGACACAAATATATAAACTATGATACAAGGAACCGGAGTGTAATGAACATTTCTTTGTACCAAATTTATAGATGGATACATGCACATGCCACACGTGTAGGTACACGAAGGAAAACGAAAGAAAACGGGAGTTCACACTACGGAATGACTAAATGAAATCAAGTGAATATGTAGAAAATGTATAAAAATAATAAAGTCGGGCCCAACCCAGCTAGTTAAAAATCCCGTTTTTTTCTGAAATATAAACGTAAATGTATTATGAGAGAAAATGTTTAGTTTGGGATTTTATGACGCCAAATTATAAACAAGGCTTATGTGTAGTGAGCAAAGGTGGAAAAAATAAGCGAAACGACGGTAAATACTGAATGAAAGAACAAAAAGAATAAAAACAGAGGAAGTTTTGATAACATGTAGGTACTGATGTCTGTACTAGGAGAAATGCAAAAGACGGTGTTGAAAAACGTGTACTATAGACAAGTGATATTCACGCTTGTGATAAAGATCCGATCTAATGTACAATGTATGTACAGTTAAATATACGTTCAGTTGTAATGTACACTTGCGCACTATTTTTTTTTTTTTTTAGTTGTAGGGTTACATTGCAGTTACACTACAGAGAACCACGTTAGAGTTGCCACATGTTGTTAGTAATCAGTATGAACATAACACTATGCCAGTTCCATTTGTTCGAAGCCTTGCATAGCCAAACGAGAATGCATGTTAGTAGAAGACTAGTTAGTGGACAGTGGTTATTTTTACATGCGAATGAAAACCATTATCCACAGCCGGAGTCAACATTTCCCCAACAGTTGTAGCTTCAACTATTCATAGATGGCACAATTTTTTTTTTCATTTTTCTTTTTATGATAGCCCCCAGAGCTGAACAAAATCGTCCCTTTGCTAACAAGAATGAAATTTGTGTCACTGCAGCTGAATAAGATAGTCTTGCGTCCCTTTGCTAACAAGAATGAAATTTGTGTCACTGCAGCTGAATAAGATAGTCTTGAGTAATGTTACTTAAACGCTCATGTTTGGGGACACGCACAGACGCGTGCACAGACACAGACACACGTCCACAGACCAAAATGTGAAACAAGTGGAACATGATGTCTGCGCGTGCGTGCGTGCGTGGGTGTACGTGCGTGTGTATTTTACTTAGGAGTGGGAAATGTATATTTCGTGAATATATGCTCGCGTGTTTGTTGGATTTCATTCCACAAAAAAGAATGTCCTAGTTAAGCTAAGTCAACATCGTGACTCAGAAATTGTGGTGAATTATTTGAAAATAATAATAAGTAATAATAATGTTGCTAATAATAATAATGATGGTGATGTTGGAAATCATGATAATGGTAGTAATGATGATAATAAGGATAAAATAACATTTGAACATGAACAGTGTATTATACCTGATTACTTTAGTATCCGTTCCTCTAAAGGTATGCTTCTAGAAAGCTACTCGTATATTTTTGAGAGGAAATGTGAATAATTATACAGAATATCCTCCGGGTTTTATGTCTCTAGAATGTCACTTAACTAGAGTTCGCACAGCGAAACGTAAGGGGGCTGGGTGGCACAGTAGTGACACTGATTTCTGTGCCAGGTGCCATGGCACGGGTCTTCCTGTCATGACACCGTGAGAAGTACATGAAGGTGTTTAAGTGTGAGAGGTTGGAGATTGTTAGATATAGGGGAGTGTCTTGTTGGGTGATAGGTTCTAGTTTACATATTGTTTTTGTTTTAGTTTAGATGAGATGGATTGTGGGGAAATTATATCATGAATCGTTAGTGACAATCGTAATTCGCTTGTAGAATTGAAGTAAAAATGAAAAAAGAGAGAGAGAAAGAGACAGAAAGAGAGACAAAGACAGAGAGAGAGACAAAGACAGAGAGAGAGAGAGAGAGAGAGAGAGAGAGAGAGAGAGAGAGAAAGACAAAAACAGAGAGAGAGAGAGAGAAAGACAGACAGAGAAAGGGAGAGAGAGAGAGAGAGAGAGAGAGAGAGAGAGAGAGAGAGAGAGAGAGAGACAGACAGACAGACAGACACCTCTAGACCAACCTCTGCCAGGTTGAAATAAATGAAATATACTGTCTAGGTACCTGCTTGGACGTAAGATTCTAAGTTAGCTTACTAGTAGCATTTGTGATGTTAAGCAATAAACTAATTTGCCGTGGACTACTTTATGTGGTGGCTAAGGTAACAGCATTTTCAGTTGCCACACATCAGTAGACTAAGTTGTCGTGATGCCTTGAGTATTTAGACTGAGTTCAGTTGTATTTCGCACCCCCAGTGCATATTTTGTCCTCGGAGACAGAAGAGGCGTAAAACCCGATCTTGTGACCGGATAACGGTACACTCCCTATGCACCGAAGGTTGACGTTGTAAGTCCGGAAATGACCTAAATCATTGTAACCTCCTGAAGGTGATTATCCTTGGGCAGGGTTCTAAACTTCGGCGATAAAATATCTGTCTCTGAACTCGTTTTTTCTTTTTTGTTTATACCATTATGGTTCCTGGATTCCAGGTTTTTTCTCGTACATTTACTTGTATATGTATATAAGCATGTATATGATTGTATGGGGATACATACGTACATGTTTTTGTGTTTATATGGTGAACGGTACATTCCATTTTAGAAAAGTCAACCACATTAAATTCTCCCATATGAATTTCGTCACACGAGCACACACACACGCACAAAAAATTATGTATATATATATATACATATATATATATATATATATATATATATATATGTATATATATATATATTGATGAAGGTGGAAAAAGAAGTCACGGGTCTAGTTCCGAGTTCCTGAGTTTATTCCTGACCGGTTTCGCTCTATGCTTCTTTTGATTGAAGTCAACTACGCCAATAGTTTTGACTATTTTGAAATTCTATATCTTCACTTTCAATAATAATTTTTCATGTTCAAGGTTAGAACATAATCATTAATGATTTCAATATCAAGTGAAAGGGTGTCGTGATAGGCGCTGATGAATGCCAACGATTATGATAAATCTGTATAACAGTACAATAAAACTGTTAACACAAACACCGAAAACTTAAAAAAATTCGCCTCTCTTAGAGACTTCTATAGGGTGAGAAGGATTACAACTATATATTTTGAAGGGCTGCCGTAAGCGAAGATCTAGTGAACAATGCATGAGAAATCACATAAACTCGTGATTCTAAAGATGCGGAGAAACCACCAAGGAAAAAGATAAACTGATGACCAAGCGCTTTCGTCTATTCAGACATCCTCAGGGTCCATTTTTCCGCCTAGTGAACAATATGGACTATGGACTACCTAGGAGAGACTACTCGTTCGCGCGGGATCGGTAGTTGTAGGAGGGGAAGAGATGTCTGTATGAAAATAAAAAGATAGTTGTGTATAAAGGAGGGCTATTGCCACCGGGCGAATTTAGGGATATTTATTTCGTGGGGTCGTGGCTTTGGAGTCCTGGGCAGGAGACTTGGAGTTGGAGGCTGGAAAGTTGGAGAGGTAAATTTGAGTCCCTGGGGAAGGTCACTGGGGAAAGTCATCAGTCCCTGCACAGAGTGAGAGGTGGAAGCTCTTTCTTGACTTCTGGTCCAGTAACGTGCACAGACATTGCAAGAGGCAGGTGCTTTGGGCTGGAAATTGGGCACTTCACTCTTTTGTATTATTCGTATTTGGCAACTATCCGGTAGGGTGCAACACCATTTTCCACATTATAATTTCTGAATGGTAAGAAAGTGGAAAAAAGTCTGTGAGAAATCATTTTTCATTCATTTATATACTGTATATGTTTGTGAAGGGCACTTTTGGGGCACAGGGCAAAGGGGCAGGTGCTCGGGCACCCCCTCCCCCCACCCCCCACCCCTCTGCACGGGCCTGTTATGGTCCATGGTCCTCTGGTCTCGAGTTGTCGCAGGTGCTTTAGGGCATTAAACTCTTGTGGGCGCTAGAGCACAAGGTGCTCCAGGGAGCTCTGACGGGCGCAATGTTCCATTTGTTACGTCCGGATAGATTCGCAAACTAGAAAACTGTTTAGATCCAGTTATCATACTTGAAGAGCACACCGCGCGAAGTCTTCGAGAACGTAACAACCAAACATGTCAGGGGTGAAATAAAGCGGTTGGCAAAAACCAGAACAATAACACTAATAATTATTTAAATAACACAAACGTGCGCACTAAATAATAACATATCAACAGAAAAATAAGAACAGACATAAGGGGGGTTTACACGGTCCGACAGACACGTGTTTAAAGTGATGTATGAACGTGTGAACAGGGTATTTGGGGGTTTAACCAACGTGTTCGACAACCAAATACCCCGTTCACACGTTCACACATCACTTTAAACACGTGTCTGTCGAACCGCGTTCGACGAACCGTTAGAAACTCCCTCATAGGTACGCTTACTAAGTGATAAGACGGTCTTAATCGTATCAAGTACCAGGTGAGGACAGTGAGTGGGTGAGAGAGTGTCTGAGCGTCAGTGTGTGTTTATGTATCTCTTAATGTCTCTCTAAATCTCGCGTGTGATTAACTCACACCGGACCATTTACCGCTTCTGGATAAGGACTTACTTTGTCTCCTGCCATATCATGTCCTAGGAGCACTGAAATACCAGCTACGAAGACTATCCACCACGGCTACAGTGAGATAACTGGAAGCAAGTGCACTGTTAAAGAACACTCTACAAAGAGGATATTTAGCAGTTCCTGGCAGACTAGAAAATAGTACTGACTCACCCGTGTAACTTTCATAGCTTGAGACTGTAGTATCACACAGAATAGTAACATTAAGAAGCTACTCACTTGCCGCAATGGCTACTATCGTTCCCCGAGAACAGAAAGGTTGAAACAAGGGAGGAACCATTAACATGGGGATATAAGGTTAAGGCCCTACATAAGTTTTTTTCACTTACGAGGGGTTCAATCAACTCTGTTGGGAAGAGTATGCATAGAGAGAATAGCTTTAGGAGGGTTAATGGAAGCTGTCTTTGACGCCAAGTTAAGGCAAGAATTGATATTATGTTTATTACTTTTACAATACCTACAAAAGAGCTTCCCCGCCCCGTTCACCTTCTCACCTTGGAAGGGTATCCTGGGACATCCTACAGTGCCATCCTGGCGGACTTTTCCCTCCCTTGAGTCTGCGAAGGGACTGATGGTCTCGAAAAGGGTGGTGATCTGGTTTGGGATGGCGGGTTAATATTAGTTCTGCTAAAGGGGATCCAGGTTAGGAAAAAATAGTCAGCTGCCGGCCCAGCTTCTGCCAGTGTGTTAAAACCTCTTTTCTCTAGGTGCGCACGTACTTTGGAGGAAATGCAGCCTTTTATCTCCTCTAACGTAATTAGTTCGAGGAGCTTCTCATAAGTGGGCTGTGGTAACCCACTTTTCATCCACTTCCGGCATTAGATCTGCTACTGCGTGCGATGGTAAGCGTTTAACACTGCAGTTTTGACGTTATCGTAATTACACAATTCAGGAGAAAGGGAGATGAAGACATCTTATGCCTTCCCTTGAAAAGCACTGGGTGTTAATAGAACTACAGTAGCTTCTCTCTAGGCCACCCGTGAAGTAAGGCAATACGTTCGAGATGTGAAAAAAATATTTCCGGTTCGTCTTGGTCAAATTTGGGGACGAACCGTATAATTTCATCCAATCTAAAGTGTCTCTCACTTTCTCCAGTAACGGAACTTGATCTCTCTCTTTGTTGTTGCAGTGTTTCTAAGGCAATTTTCTCTCTTTCCTTTTCAAGAGCGACTTTCTCTCTCCAACCGGCGGAGGGCTAGTCACTCGTTGGGCGGAGTATTTCAACTTCCTCTTCGTCGAATATCTCCTTTTCAACCAAGTAACCAACTACCATCGACCTAATCTCATCCTTTTTTGCATTGGTGGAAAATTGTAATTGAAAATGGGTAGCCAGCTGCTTCAATTTAGTTTTGTTAATTTGATTCAAATTATTCTACGATCGGTTGGGTCTAAATGCTTCTACTGAAAAGATAGTGACAAGAAAATCTCCTTGAAACAAGTGCTTGTTCAAACACTATTGGACTATGCTAAGTCTGTGAACATGAGCAGTTACAAATTAACCGGTGCACAATACTCAATTTCCCTGGCCATGCGATGTGACTAAGATTGGTGAGTAATAGAAATAATTAACTAGGTTAAAAAATGCACATTTGTGCTACACGTATATAGAAATAGGCCGATTTAGTAATAACCAAGCAAGTGCAGAATGCAGAAACTACGTAGTTAAAAATTTACACTAGTTAGACTCTCACTAAATTCAAT
>NC_134799.1:36855692-36863192 GCF_046742065.1 Oratosquilla oratoria | reverse complement strand
CTCCAAAACCTTCCAATCAATGTCACATATCTCCGAAAACGTCGGAAACTCTTTCATCGGTTGACTCAGCACTAACCTACTTTATAGGTCGCTTGACATCAGCAGCTCTTCTTTCTGTCCCAGTGACTACGTCTACTCGTAAATCTCAACGTTCTCTGCCCTTGTAGAACACGAATTGGACCACATCATAAAAAAGTAGGCCTTATGCTTTATCAAATCATTCCTGGACAACATCAGAGCCACTGGACAGTTTAGTGACAGCATCTCTGAACCATTAAGTATCCTCAATGGTGTAAAACAAGGGTCTGTACTTGCCCTCGCCCTCTTTAGGATTTTTTTCCCATGGTATTAAATCATGCATTCGGAGGATCCAAGGAGGATTCTTCAATAATGGGCGCATAAAAGCAAAAACCAAGGCCCGTAAAGTTCTAGTTGGAGACCTGCTTTTTGCTAACGATGCTGCCGTCACAACCCGTTCAGAGCAACAGCTACAACACCTCAGAAGTAACAACACCTCAGCTTCTCAGAAGCTTGCAAGTAGTGTGGACTGACAATTAGTCTTCAAAAGACCAACAGCTTGGCACAATCTGAAATCATCACACATGTCAAGATAAACAATTATGAGTTAGATGTAGTTAATGAATTCACATACCTAGGATCTGCTAGAAGTGATACCTTAAATCTGGAAAATGACATCAACAAACGTCTCGGTAAAGCAACTACCACCATGGCTAAACGGACAGTAAGAATGTGGGACAATGTCATATTCACAATCAAAACTAAGGTGGCTGTTTACAGTGCCTGCATACTCAGTACCCTCTAATGTGGAAGTGAGACCTGGACAATCTATGCCAAACAAGAAAAAAGGTTGAACAGCTATCACATGCGTTGTCTGCGCAAAATCACTGGAAGGACAATTTTTCAAACACAACAGTCGACGAGCAGACTGGCCTGCCATCAATGCCAACCATGATAAAACAACGAAGGCTGCGATGGCTTTGTCAATTGGTTCGCATGGATGATGGCCGAATTCCGAAAGACATTTTATATGGCGAGTTTGCAGAAGGCAAAGGAGTGAGGGGGCGACCCAAGCTACGCTACAAGGATGTCAACACAAAAGACTTAAAAATCTTGGACCTCACAGACTGGGAATCATTAGCCAGAGACAGGATCCAGTGGCGTACACCTACCAAAAATCTATTTTCCAACATGAAGACAATCTGGAAAAGCTGGGGATTGAAAAGAGGTCTCAACGGAAAAACTGTATCCTGAACATAAATAGTACCTTCCCTTACACAAACCCACAAACTGTGGGAAAATCTGCCAATCAAGAATAGGTGTGATCAGCCACAGCCGTCGCTGTGCAAATATTTCTTAAGGGTGCATATCTAGTGTCGGATACGACTGAAAGATGCGAATAAAAATATAACACACACACACACACACACACACACACACACACACACACACACACACACACACACACACACACACAGAGAGAGAGAGAGAGAGAGAGAGAGAGAGAGAGAGAGAGAGAGATAGATAGATAGATAGATAGATAGATAGATAGATAGATAGATAGATAGATAGATAGATAGATGGATAGGTAGGAGAGAGAGATAGATAGATAGATAGATAGATAGATGGATAGGTAGGAGAGAGAGATAAATAGATAGGAGAGAGAGAGACAGAGAGAGAGAGAGGACAAGTCCTGGACCTCACCGAGTCTGGTGTTTACGATTACCTACGATAGATGTAATTATGTATATATGTGTGTGTGTGTATATATATATATATATATATATATATATATATATATATATATATATATATATACAGTATATATATCCGGAAAATGTACGATTAACCATATCCGTCCCCACCTCCTCTCGGTTACTCCTGTGGTACAGATTCTGGTTATAACATTATCACCGACATTCAACCGTAATCAACTGTTTACAGAAGCAGAATTTCACTCTCCTCTTCAGCTGCGGTGCATTAGGCCCGGGCCAACATTTACTTTGATATGATGCGGCACTTGCAGCCAAACTAAGTATTACTCATGTTGAACCTATTCAACCGAGTATGAGATGGAAGGCACCTTCCTCATCGCCTGGAACGAAGAGAGAAAAAAAAAAAGATAATAGATCTCCAGAGTATGTCGTCAACAGATGGGGGCGGATAGAATTGAATAAGAATATAAACAGGTAAATAGTAAATAGATTAATAAGAACCATTTTCTTAGGTTGATATCAAAGTAAATTTTAGATCTTTCGTATTCTACATTCAATAGACTTGTCTGGAAGCTTGTTCCACTCATTGACGACGCGAATGGAGAAATTATTACGGCCTAATTTTAGGTCTTTTTTTTTCATCTGGTTAGTATCTAAATATAACAGAAATAAAAAGTTCCCAAATCTAAGCAGTTTTTCATACCGGTCCAGAGCGCTCCTCGGGGGAATGCACTGGACTTCTGTGATTCTTTGGTCAATAAAAAACTAACTTTGCAAATAAATGTCTGGCAGTTTTTTTTTTTTTTTTTTTTTTTTTTACTTTCAAGCAAATAAACCAACCAGATGCATATACATTTTTGAAATACGGGTGATGTCCGGAGTTAAAAAAAAAAAAAGTACAACTCGCCAACCGAATTCGCCGACCGAACTTGCCGACCAAACTCCCCGACCGACTTATCTACCATACTCCGCAAGCCAAACACTACCGACGTAGCCGAGTCGGCAGAGCCGGTGCTTGTTTAATGTGATAATATTTTCAGTTGTATCGGTTGTCTTCACAATGTTATATCTATATTCTATTCCTCTCCGTCTCTCTCTCTCTCTCTCTCTCTCTCTCTCTCTCCCTCTCTTTTTTCTTTCTCCCTCCTCTATCTCTCCCTCCCTCCCCACTCTTTTTTCTTTGTCCTCCATTCTCTCTCTCTCTCTCTCTCTCTCTCTCTCTCTCATTTAATTTCTTTCCTATGGTTTGTTTCTTATATTTGGTACTAACAAGGTACGCGGCGTGCCCGGGCGTGGCAAGGAAATCCCCAGCACACCGTCACCGGTTTTTCCTTCCCAACGATGACCAAGCCCTAGTTTCTGCTCTTCACCCTTGTTTAGCTATAGATACTGATTCTTTAGCTATAGATACTGATTCTTTAGCAATAGATACTGATTCTTTAGCTATAGATACTGATTCTTTAGCTATAGATACTAATCCTGGTAGTAATATTTTTATTTGATTTTTTCTTTGTTTTTCTAATGTGTACTTTTTTCTTTTATATGTTTTTTAAGAATTCTTTGGTGCCAACGGTCGGGTCATGGTGTTTTATTAACTTTCATATTTATATTTAACTTTTCTTGTCATAATTACAGAAGTGAGTAACTTTCCGGTCAAAGTAACCCAAATAATACTTTGAGGAGTTTCGTTCATGAAAGCGGAAGTAAAATGAATGTTTGATGTTGCACAGACCTTCATTTGAATGTTCAAGTTGACGGTTGGTTGATACCGGTCAATTGCTCTCTCAGATTGCCTTTGTAAAGTTGTTTAAATTGTTTCTTTTTAACTCTCCTAGCAGCTGGAACACCTTTCTGCCATCCCTCCAGTCTAGCCTCCGTATTGATCGCAACACGACAGTTATTTGAAACAAACAAAGAAGAAAATGATTCGCACAGTTTTTACCAACAACCGCCATGTTTTCGCCATATTTGAAAAACCCCTATGACACAACTTGGAGATGGTGGATGCAACGTATATATTCTTCCAGGCTTCCGCAGAACTCCTCCTGTGTCTTCTTATTTACTATCTCGCCGAACTTTGAGTCCGAATAATGACACCCCTTTCCTCTTCACTTACCCAATTGGAAGGAGTTCCCCAAGGAAGCATCTTCCGAGAGACAAAACTCCTTTTCAAACGATAACCACCTCTACTTGAGTGGTTCCCAAACTAGGGAGAGAGTCCCTTCCGAGGGATCTTGAGGAGGATACAAGGGGTGAGGTCGTCTTCTCAAAATTCATTGTTAAGAATAATGTAATCATTCCCAGAATAAGTATCTGTCCTTACAGACGTGATAATTCTATCAGTCAACCTAACCCGTTTTCTGTTAACATTTAAATAAAAAAAAAATATTAATAGAAAAAAAATATAATTTCATATGAATACAAAAAAGGATGGGGGGGGGGTCTGCTGGAATTAAAAAGGGGGTGTAATATAAGGTACTTTGGGAACCATTGATCTATACCTATTAATGTATTATTCCAGCGCTCCCCAGGTTAAGAAGCATTCAATTTCCGTATTTGGTCTCAGCGCAATCTTGTCCTCAGGAGTAGAATCACACTCGCTCACTCCGCTGGATCTTAAACCTCAAGTAGATTCTGGTCCGCCAACAGTAATCCTCTTCATGCCCTTCGGTCCTGTGCTGCTTCCATCCAGGTTGCTGTATTTATTCCTCTTCTGTCCATCTCCGCATCCATACCGTCCATCCATCTCATTCGAGGTCTCCCTCTGGGTCTTCTTCCAGGCATTCTACCCATCATAACTCGTTTTGGAATTCTATGGTCCTCCATACGCGCCACATACCCAGCCCATCTCAATTTTGTTGTTCTTATAACATCTGTTACTTTCTCTTGTTTAGTTATTTCTCTCAGCTCAGGAATAGAAGCGCTGGTGAAATGTTGATGTAATGCAAAATAAATTGTCTGTCTACCTGTTTGTCTATATGATCGTCTATCTGTCCATTTGCCCGTCGTGAAATATGAAATGGAAGGTCGAAGAACCTCCCATTATCGAAGCGGAGAAACGTTTGGTGATAATTAAGACCCGAGCGTTGGCGCTGTCAGCGTGATAGTGCCAGGGGCTACAAGTCTTCGGGAACGAACTCAAGTCTCGTGCGAGTGTATCTCGGAAGGCACTGCCAAGAGGGACTAAGCGATGTCTTGCCCAAGACTGTTTTTCGAGAGGTCGTGGACGTGAAATGCATTTCACCGCTGGCTGATAATTTGACGTCAATTTCCAAGATTGGGCATGATTTTTACAATAAAAAAATAGGTATTTTGCTATGTGTATATAATTATGTGTATGTGTGCACATATGTATATGTACTAGTGTATATGTATTATGTGAAAATATATAGGTATATGTCAAGTTTGTATCAATAATGTACAATAATTTGTATTAATACACGCATAATTTTGATTTCTGATACATAACTTGAATACAGGCAAGGAAGTGCAGAGGAAGGGACATATAGACTGAAAGACGCTCGCATGCACGTACGCACATATAATTCAACAAACGGCCAGTGCCACCTGAACCCAATGTTCCATGCAGTAATCTTGGTGACCTCAATAGATCCCCTTGCACGTAGTCATCCTTACTACCAAGGGAACTGTCATAGGATAAATAAAATCAATTGGCAGATCAAATAAACAGGTTAAGTAGTTCAGGTTATGGCTTTAATGACCCTTGCGATCGGAGGACAACTGAATAGAGTCGTCTAGCGGCAGTCAGGTGTCGGTCTTTGCAGCCGGAGTGTCAAAATGGGGAGGCGGTTGTTCAGATCGATTGCTGGGTGTTCTAAGGTAGTCTGGCGCCTTCGAATTCAGGGATTTGCCGGATCAGCACGCTCATGCATGCGTGCGCAGTTACACACACATGTGCACACCGATGTGCTCGCGCGACCACGCACACACACACACACACACACACACACACACACACACACACACACACACACACACACACACACACACACACACACACACACACACACACACACACACACACAGACACACATGTATAAATAGAATCTAACCACTGCACCACGACTTGTGGTGCCAGTGGTTAGAGTTCCCGCCTGCCACTACAGCGGTTCGGGTTCGAATCCCGCCTAGGGCTGAAATAATTTCAGTATCGCTGCGCTGCGGGTTGTTACTCCAACTCTCGTGGGAGGGGAGTTTTGTGTGTGTGTGTGTGCGTGCGTGTAAGGTCACAGCATTACCCAAAGATCGGTCATATATGAGCTCTCTTCCGGGAGGGAAATACCTGTCGATCACGAGTCCAACACGTAATCCAAGACCATGGTGAATCACACACACACACACACACACATACACATACACATACACATACATATACACTCTAGGTATATCTTTCAATAAATCTGGTTTTGTTGTTTAAATTAACCCCTCTCAATCAGATAATTAATATAATTGACTAATTTGCCTTGTTTGGGCGACAACAATTAGTCAGATTTCGCGCTGTTCATCGCTCGTGATGGTTCGTCGCATTGGAGTTACAAATTTGTTGGGGGGGAGGGGGAGGGGGAGGGGAGGGAGAGGGAAAAGGGGGAGGTGGTCAGTACACGAGTAAACAAATCCCTGACATACATTGGCACTTGCCAAAATATTTCCTGGTGTCATGGGTGTCACGTGTGATGTAACATTCCCTGGGGACTGGAAGGGGAGGGTGGAAGAGTTCAGCGACTGAATCATTTCGTCTGGTGATAGCTGGGAGGGATTATATGTCTTGAACACCACTCAGCTCTGGTTAGAACTTCAGTGCGATGAGCTGGCGGGTGGTGTGTATGTGAGAAACCGAATGTTTTGTTCGAATGTTGTACCTACAAGAGCCCGTTGAGTCTTGGTGTGTATTCTGTCTTTGTGATGTGTTATTTGAATGATATGGATGTATCGTATGTTACGCCAAGAATCTTGTGTGTGTGCGATTGGTATGTGTGTATATTTTGCTGTCCAGTTGGTGAGAGGTGTGGCTGTGGATTTGGTAGGAGCTATTTTGAGTCTGTAGTGAACCAGATGTTGAATGTGTCTAGATATGGCTGTAGTGTTTCTGCGGCTCTGTCTTCGTTACGGTATGTGCACGTAATTGTTATGTCGTCTGTGTAAAAAGAGGTGTGAGGTGTGGTTATATCGTGCATGTATAGATTAAAGAGTATGGGGGATAGAAAGGAGCCCTGAGGTACTCCACTCCTGAAGTTTCTGGTGTGCGATGATTGGCCATTATATGACACATAGCCATTTCTACCTGCCAAATAATTAGCCATCCATCTGTTAGTATTATTGCCCGTGCCAGTGTTGTGTATTTTGTTCGTGAGATTGTGTCAGTGGATGGTATAATTTTTTTTACTAATGTCTTGTGTTATAATAAATGTTTTGTCTTGGGGGCTTCTGAATTAATGCCGTCAGAAACTCTTTGTGTAAGATCTATCAGAAAGGTGCTTGTGGAGTGTAGTGGTCTGAAACAATGTTGTGATTTGGCAAGGGGGAAATGTGGTAGGTCGAGTTGTCGGCGTTGTTTGATTTTGGTGAGGGTGTAGTCTAGTGTGATTGTGCTGTGTGCTGCCGGAACTGTTGGTGGTTTGTTAGGTTTGGGGATTGTGATGATTTTACCATGCCTCTAGATGTCGAGTATGGTGCTGTGTGAATAGCTGTAGTTTGCGATGTTGTGAGTGCATGTATGTCATGTGGTCCGAGGTGAGGTGGATGTTAC
>NC_134799.1:36820692-36848192 GCF_046742065.1 Oratosquilla oratoria | reverse complement strand
CTGCCAGCCGTCCGATAATTTATTCCAGTGCTACAGTGTGCCTTCTGCTGAGACTTGACAGAGTTGATACTGTGTTACGCATCCATAATGGCTATCATAACGCTCCTTCTCTGTTTTTTTGTTGACGGTGTGGCGTTTGCGGAGGGTGGCAGCTTTGGTCATCTCCGTGCGGAGGTAAGCGGAGAGGAGGGTTGTCGACCCATTCTCCAAAGACTGAGCCTTCGACGGCTAGCCGGAAAGGAGTCGTTTTTTGAGAAGACCTACAGCAACGTCGCATGCCCCAACGACTTCGATGTCCAGCGATGTGATGTCTCTTGCCAGGCCTGTCCCGTCGAGGAATCCTGCCAGCCAAATGAGATTTCCACCAGGACTCTCCAGACCCAGATCGGAGAGAGAGTTTACGCCTTCGAAGTCGAGGAGCACTTGAAGTGTTCGTGTGTGGGAAGTGTTAGCGGTGTTGACGTGTCGGGGGGTCGCCCCTGTAGAGAAGGGACCGATGACGTTCCCTCAGGAGACCGAAACGACGCGAGGTGCGACTCTGTGACTGATAATGGAACGGGATGGAATGGACCTTACTTCACCCTTCCCACAATGTTGGTATTCGTCACGGTCATTTACAAACTTTGTCAATAGAAGTACAATTGGAAGACGTTTCGGTGAGTGAGACCCATGACCCTGGCGTGTCACGCGGCGTCAGATTCTCCGTGTTGTGCTTCACGTCGTCGTTGACTGGCTGCAGGATACCTGAAGATGCATCCATAGCATATTTACAAAAGGAAACTGTACCAACACTAGTTTGATAAGTTTTCTAATAGATTAAATGGTAAGTATAAGGATGTTTGCCATTCTCACAGATGCTATTCTTTCGTTTATCATCGTTTAGCTCTTATCATTGTGATTATTTTGAAGCCCGTATATAAATACATCAGATTAATAGTAATGTCAGTGGCGATTTTTTATTGATTCTATTATATATATATATTTATTTCTTCATTGCTGGGGGTGCTGTGCAGAGTAGCATTCCCGCACCTAACCTAACCTAACCTAACCTAGTAATTATAGAGATGTTACCCAATCTAGTCAGGAAAAAAAAACTTTTCTCGTGGCTTTTTGTCTGTTGCCATCTTGCTCGTCTCTCGATGGGTGACGATGATGTGGGGGATAGAACCAAACGGCTGGTTGTGGAAGTTCACAGAGTTTCTTTGACGTGGCGATGTGGTACTCTGCACCAAAGTCCCTGGCAAAGAAAAAAGATGGCTACAGACGTTACTATTAATTTGCGGTAGTTATGTATGGGGCTCAAAATATTCAGAATGATAAGAGGTAGCCAATGATATAGGTAAGACTTGCAACTGCCAAGCATCTTTATAGATACCGATTGAATGAGAGGATATATTTATTGATGTTAGTGTCTTGTTGTCGGTAGCGTGCTGGTCTCGCAGTCGATTTGCTGTGAATTCGAATCTCTCCTTCCTCACCGATTCTCGTCAGTGACTGTTACCTACCCCAACATTCCAAACCCACCTTATGTGTAGTTCTGTAAGGAAATAATGTAGACACATTTATTTTTTGCACGAATGTTCTGCAATGTAACTATGTTGACCTGTTTCTATTTTGCTTGAATTTCTGTTGTTACTACAACACGTATTGAGCATGGTGAACTTGTCTTGAGAAGTGCATGTGATGTTAGATGTTCTTGAATTTTTTTTACCATCCGCTTCCGATTTTGCTCAAGGATATCTGTTTATTGTATTTAATCAAATGAATCGTGAAGCCTCGATCCTGGGACCCCGTCATATGGGATCCCGTCAGCTACCATCTTGCCACGCAGTGTCCATTTGTCAAGATGGATTTGAATAATTAAAAGACATCACTGCAACTAATGATTTGTTCCATAACCTACTGCATGTCTTAGACAACAATAAAAGGCTTTTCAATAACGAGTTTCTTTTTTCCATTACTGGATGTGAAGATTTCTAAAGAAATAAAAAGGAAAATGGAAACAAGACGGGTGCAGATAATTATTAATGAAATTTCAAATAAACACACACACACACACACACACACACACACACACACACACACACACACACACACACACACACACACCCAGTCGGGGAGCAGTGTGGCGGGAGCTGAGATAGGTTGGGAGTTTATTGAATGTATAAAGTGTGGAAAAAATAAGTGTAATAATGTTACGAGTGGAGTTCCTTAAGGTTCTGTTCTGGGGCCACTTCTTTATGTAGATTACATAAGTGATATTGGCTGTGGACTTCAATGTACTGTCTACAAATTTGTAAGTAATACTTGAGCTGTTCGAAGGAGCCTGTGGTTACGGGAATCAGTAGATGTTTTCAGACAGACGAAAGAATTGGTCTAAAAGTGGCTAATGCAGTATGAGCAAAGTAATTTTGTATACATTAGTACAATTGATACTAACTGTGACTACAAGTTATATTGAAAGAAAAACTCTATCATTGTAACAATTATCAGTAAATAACTTAAACCATCTAAGGATTATATACTTGTCTAAAAGAAAGGAAATTGGCTACTGGGATTGGTAGCGCGATCTTTTCCCTCAAAAACAAGAAGAAGAAGAAAAGACTATTATTAACTAGACATTTAGATCACTTGTTTAGTCACACTTGGAAAAAATCTGTTTCTGTCTGCTTCCTAAACCTTATGAAAGACATTGATAGGATGGAAAGGTTCCATGGCGAGGCACAGAACTCTTTATCAAGAAACAAATCATACGGAAACAGCTTAAAACATTTAAAACTATTCTTTCTTTAAAAGGAAGACTCGCCGAGCTAATTCAAAGATACAATATTTAAAAGGAAATGATAGAATTAGAATTGAAAATATTAACATGACAAGGAATAATGGGTTGTCGGATGTAGTTAAATCTAAAAGTCAATGAATGGTATAAACTTCTAACCGAGACAGCTTAATGCTGTACAGTTATATGTTTTAAACACGTCCTTTATCTTCTTTTCTTCTTCTTTCTTCGTCTTTCTTCTTTTTCTTTCTTCCTTGTTTCTTATTCTTTCTTCTTGTTCTTTTTCTTCTTCCTCCTCCTCCTCCTTGAAAGAAAGAAAGAAAGAAAAAAAAAACAGCCAATAGTGAGAGGGAGGGCAAGAGCGGACATGACGTTATTGTGACGAAAGAGACTGACGTCATAGATGATGCAATATTTTGTATTGCGTCGGGAATGAACAGAACGTTTGGTAAGGAACAAAACGTTTGGCAGCGAAGTAATGTCGAGAACCTGTAGTAACGTACATTGACAGTCCCTTCGTTTTGGACGAAAGTGGAACGTTATGAAGCTATACATGTATAAGCATGTAAGTGTATGCGCATATACGTGTGTACATGTTTGTGTATGCGTATGTATGTAGAGCGTATTTACGTATTCATAATGTGAATAGGAAAATATTGAAAGTCGTAATCACAAATCTACCATCACAACCACCACCATCACCACCACAAACACCACAACCATTATCTCTACCACCACTACTGTTACCTCCTCTTCCTCCACCGCTCCCTCTACAACCACCACCATCACCTCCTCCATCCCTCCACTTCGCTGCCACCGACGTATTTAGAAGCCTGATTGCATCATATAGTTGGTCCCACACTGCGGGTTCCCCGCTCGCACTCATTCGCCATCAGACCACAGCAGTAGCAAGACTTCCATCACCAAGGGTCCTCTGCCAGCCGTCCGATAGTTTATTCCAGTGCTACAGTGTGCCTTCTGCTGAGACTTGACAGTGTTGATACTGTGTTACGCATCCATAATGGCTATCATAACGCTCCTTCTCTGTTTTTTTGTTGACGGTGTGGCGTTTGCGGAGGGTGGCACCTTTGGTCATCTCCGTGCGGAGGTAAGCGGAGAGGAGGGTTGTCGAGTCATTCCCCAAAGACTGAGCCTTCGACATCTAGCCGGAAAGGAGTCGTTTTTTGAGAAGACCTACAGCAACGTCGCATGCCCCAACGACTTCGATGTCCAGCGATGTGATGTCTCTTGCCAGGCCTGTCCCGTCGAGGAAACCTGTCAGCCAAATGAGATTTCCACCAGGACTCTCCAGACCCAGATCGGAGAGAGAGTTTACGCCTTCGAAGTCGAGGAGCACTTGAAGTGTTCGTGTGTGGGGATTGTTAGCGGTGTTGACGTGTCGGGGGGTCGCCCCTGTAGAGAGGGGAGCGATCACGTTCCCTCAGGAGACCGAAACGACGTGAGGTGCGACTCTGTGACTGATAATGGAACGGGATGGAATGGACCTTACTTCACCCTTCCCACAATGTTGGTATTCGTCATGTTCATTTACAAACTTTGTGGAAATACCTAGTCTACGGAAGTACAATTGGAAGAGTTTTTCGGTGAGTGAGACCCATGACCCTGGCGTGTCACGTGGCGTCAACCGTACTGTGCTTCACGTCGTCATTGACTGGCTGCAGGATACCTGAAGATGCATCCATAGCATATTTACAAAAGGAAACTGTACCAACACTAGTTTGATAAGTTGTCTAATAGATGAAATGGTAAGTATAAGGATGTTTGCCATTCTCACAGGTGCTATTCTTTCGTATATCATCGTTTAGCTCTTATCATTGTGATGATTTTGAAGCCCGTATATAAATACAGCAGATTAATAGTAATGTCAGTGGCGATTTTTTATTGATTCTATTATATATATATATTTATTTCTTCATTGCTGGGGGTGCTGTGCAGAGTAGCATTCCCGCACCTAACCTAACCTAACCTAACCTAGTAATTATAGAGATGTTACCCAATCTAGTCAGGAAAAAAAAAACTTTTCTCGTGGCTTTTTGTCTGTTGCCATCTTGCTCGTCTCTCGATGGGTGACGATGATGTGGGGGATAGAACCAAACGGCTGGTTGTGGAAGTTCACAGAGTTTCTTTGACGTGGCGATGTGGTACTCTGCACCAAAGTCCCTGGCAAAGAAAAAAGATGGCTACAGACGTTACTATTAATTTGCGGTAGTTATGTATGGGGCTCAAAATATTCAGAATGATAAGAGGTAGCCAATGATATAGGTAAGACTTGCAACTGCCAAGCATCTTTATAGATACCGATTGAATGAGAGGATATATTTATTGATGTTAGTGTCTTGTTGTCGGTAGCGTGCTGGTCTCGCAGTCGATTTGCTGTGAATTCGAATCTCTCCTTCCTCACCGATTCTCGTCAGTGACTGTTACCTACCCCAACATTCCAAACCCACCTTATGTGTAGTTCTGTAAGGAAATAATGTAGACACATTTATTTTTTGCACGAATGTTCTGCAATGTAACTATGTTGACCTGTTTCTATTTTGCTTGAATTTCTGTTGTTACTACAGCACGTATTGAGCATGGTGAACTTGTCTTGAGAAGTGCATGTGATGTTAGATGTTCTTGAATTTTTTTTACCATCCGCTTCCGATTTTGCTCAAGGATATCTGTTTATTGTATTTAATCAAATGAATCGTGAAGCCTCGATCCTGGGACCCCGTCATATGGGATCCCGTCAGCTACCATCTTGCCACGCAGTGTCCATTTGTCAAGATGGATTTGAATAATTAAAAGACATCACTGCAACTAATGATTTGTTCCATAACCTACTGCATGTCTTAGACAACAATAAAAGGCTTTTCAATATAGAGTTTCTTTTTTCCATTACTGTATGTGAATATTTATAAATAAATAAAAAGGAAAATTTAAACAAGACGGGTGCAGATAATTATTAATTAAATTTCAAATAAACACACACACACACACACACACACACACACACACACACACACACACACACACACACACCCAGTCGTGGAGCAGTGTGGCGGGAGCTGAGATAGGATGGGAGTTTAATGAAAGTATAAAGTGTGGAAAAACTAAGTGGAATAATGTTACGAGTGGAGTTCCTTAAGGTTCTGTTCTGGGGCCACTTCTTTATGTAGATTACATAAGTGATATTGGCTGTGGACTTCAATGTACTGTCTACAAATTTGTAAGTAATACTTGAGCTGTTCGAAGGAGCCTGTGGTTACGGGAATCAGTAGATGTTTTCAGACAGACGAAAGAATTGGTCTAAAAGTGGCTAATGCAGTATGAGCAAAGTAATTTTGTATACATTAGTACAATTGATACTAACTGTGACTACAAGTTATATTGAAAGAAAAACTCTATCATTGTAACAATTATCAGTAAATAACTTAAACCATCTAAGGATTATATACTTGTCTAAAAGAAAGGAAATTGGCTACTGGGATTGGTAGCGCGATCTTTTCCCTCAAAAACAAGAAGAAGAAGAAAAGACTATTATTAACTAGACATTTAGATCACTTGTTTAGTCACACTTGGAAAAAATCTGTTTCTGTCTGCTTCCTAAACCTTATGAAAGACATTGATAGGATGGAAAGGTTCCATGGCGAGGCACAGAACTCTTTATCAAGAAACAAATCATACGGAAACAGCTTAAAACATTTAAAACTATTCTTTCTTTAAAAGGAAGACTCGCCGAGCTAATTCAAAGATACAATATTTAAAAGGAAATGATAGAATTAGAATTGAAAATATTAACATGACAAGGAATAATGGGTTGTCGGATGTAGTTAAATCTAAAAGTCAATGAATGGTATAAACTTCTAACCGAGACAGCTTAATGCTGTACAGTTATATGTTTTAAACACGTCCTTTATCTTCTTTTCTTCTTCTTTCTTCGTCTTTCTTCTTTTTCTTTCTTCTTATTTTTTCTTATTCTTTCTTCTTGTTCTTTTTCTTCTTCCTCCTCCTCCTCCTTGAAAGAAAGAAAGAAAGAAAAAAAAAACAGCCAATAGTGAGAGGGAGGGCAAGAGCGGACATGACGTTATTGTGACGAAAGAGACTGACGTCATAGATGATGCAATATTTTGTATTGCGTCGGGAATGAACAGAACGTTTGGTAAGGAACAAAACGTTTGGCAGCGAAGTAATGTCGAGAACCTGTAGTAACGTACATTGACAGTCCCTTCGTTTTGGACGAAAGTGGAACGTTATGAAGCTATACATGTATAAGCATGTAAGTGTATGCGCATATACGTGTGTACATGTTTGTGTATGCGTATGTATGTAGAGCGTATTTACGTATTCATAATGTGAATAGGAAAATATTGAAAGTCGTAATCACAAATCTACCATCACAACCACCACCATCACCACCACAAACACCACAACCATTATCTCTACCACCACTACTGTTACCTCCTCTTCCTCCACCGCTCCCTCTACAACCACCACCATCACCTCCTCCATCCCTCCACTTCACTGCCACCGACGTATTTAGAAGCCTGATTGCATCATATAGTTGGTGCCACACTGCGGGTTCCCCGCTCGCACTCATTCGCCATCAGACCACAGCAGTAGCAAGACTTCCATCACCAAGGGTCCTCTGCCAGCCGTCCGATAGTTTATTCCAGTGCTACAGTGTGCCTTCTGCTGAGACTTGACAGTGTTGATACTGTGTTACGCATCCATAATGGCTATCATAACGCTCCTTCTCTGTTTTTTTGTTGACGGTGTGGCGTTTGCGGAGGGTGGCACCTTTGGTCATCTCCGTGCGGAGGTAAGCGGAGAGGAGGGTTGTCGAGTCATTCCCCAAAGACTGAGCCTTCGACATCTAGCCGGAAAGGAGTCGTTTTTTGAGAAGACCTACAGCAACGTCGCATGCCCCAACGACTTCGATGTCCAGCGATGTGATGTCTCTTGCCAGGCCTGTCCCGTCGAGGAAACCTGTCAGCCAAATGAGATTTCCACCAGGACTCTCCAGACCCAGATCGGAGAGAGAGTTTACGCCTTCGAAGTCGAGGAGCACTTGAAGTGTTCGTGTGTGGGGATTGTTAGCGGTGTTGACGTGTCGGGGGGTCGCCCCTGTAGAGACGGGAGCGATCACGTTCCCTCAGGAGACCGAAACGACGTGAGGTGCGACTCTGTGACTGATAATGGAACGGGATGGAATGGACCTTACTTCACCCTTCCCACAATGTTGGTATTCGTCATGTTCATTTACAAACTTTGTGGAAATACCTAGTCTACGGAAGTACAATTGGAAGAGTTTTTCGGTGAGTGAGACCCATGACCCTGGCGTGTCACGTGGCGTCAACCGTACTGTGCTTCACGTCGTCATTGACTGGCTGCAGGATACCTGAAGATGCATCCATAGCATATTTACAAAAGGAAACTGTACCAACACTAGTTTGATAAGTTGTCTAATAGATTAAATGGTAAGTATAAGGATGTTTGCCATTCTCACAGGTGCTATTCTTTCGTATATCATCGTTTAGCTCTTATCATTGTGATGATTTTGAAGCCCGTATATAAATACAGCAGATTAATAGTAATGTCAGTGGCGATTTTTTATTGATTCTATTATATATATATTTATTTCTTCATTGCTGGGGGTGCTGTGCAGAGTAGCATTCCCGCACCTAACCTAACCTAACCTAACCTAGTAATTATAGAGATGTTACCCAATCTAGTCAGGAAAAAAAAAACTTTTCTCGTGGCTTTTTGTCTGTTGCCATCTTGCTCGTCTCTCGATGGGTGACGATGATGTGGGGGATAGAACCAAACGGCTGGTTGTGGAAGTTCACAGAGTTTCTTTGACGTGGCGATGTGGTACTCTGCACCAAAGTCCCTGGCAAAGAAAAAAGATGGCTACAGACGTTACTATTAATTTGCGGTAGTTATGTATGGGGCTCAAAATATTCAGAATGATAAGAGGTAGCCAATGATATAGGTAAGACTTGCAACTGCCAAGCATCTTTATAGATACCGATTGAATGAGAGGATATATTTATTGATGTTAGTGTCTTGTTGTCGGTAGCGTGCTGGTCTCGCAGTCGATTTGCTGTGAATTCGAATCTCTCCTTCCTCACCGATTCTCGTCAGTGACTGTTACCTACCCCAACATTCCAAACCCACCTTATGTGTAGTTCTGTAAGGAAATAATGTAGACACATTTATTTTTTGCACGAATGTTCTGCAATGTAACTATGTTGACCTGTTTCTATTTTGCTTGAATTTCTGTTGTTACTACAGCACGTATTGAGCATGGTGAACTTGTCTTGAGAAGTGCATGTGATGTTAGATGTTCTTGAATTTTTTTTACCATCCGCTTCCGATTTTGCTCAAGGATATCTGTTTATTGTATTTAATCAAATGAATCGTGAAGCCTCGATCCTGGGACCCCGTCATATGGGATCCCGTCAGCTACCATCTTGCCACGCAGTGTCCATTTGTCAAGATGGATTTGAATAATTAAAAGACATCACTGCAACTAATGATTTGTTCCATAACCTACTGCATGTCTTAGACAACAATAAAAGGCTTTTCAATAACGAGTTTCTTTTTTCCATTACTGGATGTGAAGATTTCTAAAGAAATAAAAAGGAAAATGGAAACAAGACGGGTGCAGATAATTATTAATGAAATTTCAAATAAACACACACACACACACACACACACACACCCAGTCGTGGAGCAGTGTGGCGGGAGCTGAGATAGGATGGGAGTTTAATGAAAGTATAAAGTGTGGAAAAACTAAGTGGAATAATGTTACGAGTGGAGTTCCTTAAGGTTCTGTTCTGGGGCCACTTCTTTATGTAGATTACATAAGTGATATTGGCTGTGGACTTCAATGTACTGTCTACAAATTTGTAAGTAATACTTGAGCTGTTCGAAGGAGCCTGTGGTTACGGGAATCAGTAGATGTTTTCAGACAGACGAAAGAATTGGTCTAAAAGTGGCTAATGCAGTATGAGCAAAGTAATTTTGTATACATTAGTACAATTGATACTAACTGTGACTACAAGTTATATTGAAAGAAAAACTCTATCATTGTAACAATTATCAGTAAATAACTTAAACCATCTAAGGATTATATACTTGTCTAAAAGAAAGGAAATTGGCTACTGGGATTGGTAGCGCGATCTTTTCCCTCAAAAACAAGAAGAAGAAGAAAAGACTATTATTAACTAGACATTTAGATCACTTGTTTAGTCACACTTGGAAAAAATCTGTTTCTGTCTGCTTCCTAAACCTTATGAAAGACATTGATAGGATGGAAAGGTTCCATGGCGAGGCACAGAACTCTTTATCAAGAAACAAATCATACGGAAACAGCTTAAAACATTTAAAACTATTCTTTCTTTAAAAGGAAGACTCGCCGAGCTAATTCAAAGATACAATATTTAAAAGGAAATGATAGAATTAGAATTGAAAATATTAACATGACAAGGAATAATGGGTTGTCGGATGTAGTTAAATCTAAAAGTCAATGAATGGTATAAACTTCTAACCGAGACAGCTTAATGCTGTACAGTTATATGTTTTAAACACGTCCTTTATCTTCTTTTCTTCTTCGTCTTTCTTCTTTTTCTTTCTTCTTATTTTTTCTTATTCTTTCTTCTTGTTCTTTTTCTTCTTCCTCCTCCTCCTCCTTGAAAGAAAGAAAGAAAAAAAAAACAGCCAATAGTGAGAGGGAGGGCAAGAGCGGACATGACGTTATTGTGACGAAAGAGACTGACGTCATAGATGATGCAATATTTTGTATTGCGTCGGGAATGAACAGAACGTTTGGTAAGGAACAAAACGTTTGGCAGCGAAGTAATGTCGAGAACCTGTAGTAACGTACATTGACAGTCCCTTCGTTTTGGACGAAAGTGGAACGTTATGAAGCTATACATGTATAAGCATGTAAGTGTATGCGCATATACGTGTGTACATGTTTGTGTATGCGTATGTATGTAGAGCGTATTTACGTATTCATAATGTGAATAGGAAAATATTGAAAGTCGTAATCACAAATCTACCATCACAACCACCACCATCACCACCACAAACACCACAACCATTATCTCTACCACCACTACTGTTACCTCCTCTTCCTCCACCGCTCCCTCTACAACCACCACCATCACCTCCTCCATCCCTCCACTTCACTGCCACCGACGTATTTAGAAGCCTGATTGCATCATATAGTTGGTCCCACACTGCGGGTTCCCCGCTCGCACTCATTCGCCATCAGACCACAGCAGTAGCAAGACTTCCATCACCAAGGGTCCTCTGCCAGCCGTCCGATAGTTTATTCCAGTGCTACAGTGTGCCTTCTGCTGAGACTTGACAGTGTTGATACTGTGTTACGCATCCATAATGGCTATCATAACGCTCCTTCTCTGTTTTTTTGTTGACGGTGTGGCGTTTGCGGAGGGTGGCACCTTTGGTCATCTCCGTGCGGAGGTAAGCGGAGAGGAGGGTTGTCGAGTCATTCCCCAAAGACTGAGCCTTCGACATCTAGCCGGAAAGGAGTCGTTTTTTGAGAAGACCTACAGCAACGTCGCATGCCCCAACGACTTCGATGTCCAGCGATGTGATGTCTCTTGCCAGGCCTGTCCCGTCGAGGAAACCTGTCAGCCAAATGAGATTTCCACCAGGACTCTCCAGACCCAGATCGGAGAGAGAGTTTACGCCTTCGAAGTCGAGGAGCACTTGAAGTGTTCGTGTGTGGGGATTGTTAGCGGTGTTGACGTGTCGGGGGGTCGCCCCTGTAGAGAGGGGAGCGATCACGTTCCCTCAGGAGACCGAAACGACGTGAGGTGCGACTCTGTGACTGATAATGGAACGGGATGGAATGGACCTTACTTCACCCTTCCCACAATGTTGGTATTCGTCATGTTCATTTACAAACTTTGTGGAAATACCTAGTCTACGGAAGTACAATTGGAAGAGTTTTTCGGTGAGTGAGACCCATGACCCTGGCGTGTCACGTGGCGTCAACCGTACTGTGCTTCACGTCGTCATTGACTGGCTGCAGGATACCTGAAGATGCATCCATAGCATATTTACAAAAGGAAACTGTACCAACACTAGTTTGATAAGTTGTCTAATAGATTAAATGGTAAGTATAAGGATGTTTGCCATTCTCACAGATGCTATTCTTTCGTATATCATCGTTTAGCTCTTATCATTGTGATTATTTTGAAGCCCGTATATAAATACATCAGATTAATAGTAATGTCAGTGGCGATTTTTTATTGATTCTATTATATATATATATTTATTTCTTCATTGCTGGGGGTGCTGTGCAGAGTAGCATTCCCGCACCTAACCTAACCTAACCTAACCTAGTAATTATAGAGATGTTACCCAATCTAGTCAGGAAAAAAAAAAACTTTTCTCGTGGCTTTTTGTCTGTTGCCATCTTGCTCGTCTCTCGATGGGTGACGATGATGTGGGGGATAGAACCAAACGGCTGGTTGTGGAAGTTCACAGAGTTTCTTTGACGTGGCGATGTGGTACTCTGCACCAAAGTCCCTGGCAAAGAAAAAAGATGGCTACAGACGTTACTATTAATTTGCGGTAGTTATGTATGGGGCTCAAAATATTCAGAATGATAAGAGGTAGCCAATGATATAGGTAAGACTTGCAACTGCCAAGCATCTTTATAGATACCGATTGAATGAGAGGATATATTTATTGATGTTAGTGTCTTGTTGTCGGTAGCGTGCTGGTCTCGCAGTCGATTTGCTGTGAATTCGAATCTCTCCTTCCTCACCGATTCTCGTCAGTGACTGTTACCTACCCCAACATTCCAAACCCACCTTATGTGTAGTTCTGTAAGGAAATAATGTAGACACATTTATTTTTTGCACGAATGTTCTGCAATGTAACTATGTTGACCTGTTTCTATTTTGCTTGAATTTCTGTTGTTACTACAGCACGTATTGAGCATGGTGAACTTGTCTTGAGAAGTGCATGTGATGTTAGATGTTCTTGAATTTTTTTTACCATCCGCTTCCGATTTTGCTCAAGGATATCTGTTTATTGTATTTAATCAAATGAATCGTGAAGCCTCGATCCTGGGACCCCGTCATATGGGATCCCGTCAGCTACCATCTTGCCACGCAGTGTCCATTTGTCAAGATGGATTTGAATAATTAAAAGACATCACTGCAACTAATGATTTGTTCCATAACCTACTGCATGTCTTAGACAACAATAAAAGGCTTTTCAATAACGAGTTTCTTTTTTCCATTACTGGATGTGAAGATTTCTAAAGAAATAAAAAGGAAAATGGAAACAAGACGGGTGCAGATAATTATTAATGAAATTTCAAATAAACACACACACACACACACACACACACACACACACACACACACACACACACCCAGTCGTGGAGCAGTGTGGCGGGAGCTGAGATAGGATGGGAGTTTAATGAAAGTATAAAGTGTGGAAAAACTAAGTGGAATAATGTTACGAGTGGAGTTCCTTAAGGTTCTGTTCTGGGGCCACTTCTTTATGTAGATTACATAAGTGATATTGGCTGTGGACTTCAATGTACTGTCTACAAATTTGTAAGTAATACTTGAGCTGTTCGAAGGAGCCTGTGGTTACGGGAATCAGTAGATGTTTTCAGACAGACGAAAGAATTGGTCTAAAAGTGGCTAATGCAGTATGAGCAAAGTAATTTTGTATACATTAGTACAATTGATACTAACTGTGACTACAAGTTATATTGAAAGAAAAACTCTATCATTGTAACAATTATCAGTAAATAACTTAAACCATCTAAGGATTATATACTTGTCTAAAAGAAAGGAAATTGGCTACTGGGATTGGTAGCGCGATCTTTTCCCTCAAAAACAAGAAGAAGAAGAAAAGACTATTATTAACTAGACATTTAGATCACTTGTTTAGTCACACTTGGAAAAAATCTGTTTCTGTCTGCTTCCTAAACCTTATGAAAGACATTGATAGGATGGAAAGGTTCCATGGCGAGGCACAGAACTCTTTATCAAGAAACAAATCATACGGAAACAGCTTAAAACATTTAAAACTATTCTTTCTTTAAAAGGAAGACTCGCCGAGCTAATTCAAAGATACAATATTTAAAAGGAAATGATAGAATTAGAATTGAAAATATTAACATGACAAGGAATAATGGGTTGTCGGATGTAGTTAAATCTAAAAGTCAATGAATGGTATAAACTTCTAACCGAGACAGCTTAATGCTGTACAGTTATATGTTTTAAACACGTCCTTTATCTTCTTTTCTTCTTCTTTCTTCGTCTTTCTTCTTTTTCTTTCTTCTTATTTTTTCTTATTCTTTCTTCTTGTTCTTTTTCTTCTTCCTCCTCCTCCTCCTTGAAAGAAAGAAAGAAAGAAAAAAAAAACAGCCAATAGTGAGAGGGAGGGCAAGAGCGGACATGACGTTATTGTGACGAAAGAGACTGACGTCATAGATGATGCAATATTTTGTATTGCGTCGGGAATGAACAGAACGTTTGGTAAGGAACAAAACGTTTGGCAGCGAAGTAATGTCGAGAACCTGTAGTAACGTACATTGACAGTCCCTTCGTTTTGGACGAAAGTGGAACGTTATGAAGCTATACATGTATAAGCATGTAAGTGTATGCGCATATACGTGTGTACATGTTTGTGTATGCGTATGTATGTAGAGCGTATTTACGTATTCATAATGTGAATAGGAAAATATTGAAAGTCGTAATCACAAATCTACCATCACAACCACCACCATCACCACCACAAACACCACAACCATTATCTCTACCACCACTACTGTTACCTCCTCTTCCTCCACCGCTCCCTCTACAACCACCACCATCACCTCCTCCATCCCTCCACTTCGCTGCAACCGACGTCTTTAGAAGCCTGATTGCATCATATAGTTGGTCCCACACTGCGGGTTCCCCGCTCGCACTCATTCGCCATCAGACCACAGCAGTAGCAAGACTTCCATCACCAAGGGTCCTCTGCCAGCCGTCCGATAGTTTATTCCAGTGCTACAGTGTGCCTTCTGCTGAGACTTGACAGTGTTGATACTGTGTTACGCATCCATAATGGCTATCATAACGCTCCTTCTCTGTTTTTTTGTTGACGGTGTGGCGTTTGCGGAGGGTGGCAGCTTTGGTCATCTCCGTGCGGAGGTAAGCGGAGAGGAGGGTTGTCGAGTCATTCCCCAAAGACTGAGCCTTCGACATCTAGCCGGAAAGGAGTCGTTTTTTGAGAAGACCTACAGCAACGTCGCATGCCCCAACGACTTCGATGTCCAGCGATGTGATGTCTCTTGCCAGGCCTGTCCCGTCGAGGAAACCTGTCAGCCAAATGAGATTTCCACCAGGACTCTCCAGACCCAGATCGGAGAGAGAGTTTACGCCATCGAAGTCGAGGAGCACTTGAAGTGTTCGTGTGTGGGAAGTGTTAGCGGTGTTGACGTGTCGGGGGGTCGCCCCTGTAGAGAGGGGAGCGATCACGTTCCCTCAGGAGACCGAAACGACGCGAGGTGCGACTCTGTGACTGATAATGGAACGGGATGGAATGGACCTTACTTCACCCTTCCCACAATGTTGGTATTCGTCATGTTCATTTACAAACTTTGTGGAAATACCTAGTCTACGGAAGTACAATTGGAAGAGTTTTTCGGTGAGTGAGACCCATGACCCTGGCGTGTCACGTGGCGTCAACCGTACTGTGCTTCACGTCGTCATTGACTGGCTGCAGGATACCTGAAGATGCATCCATAGCATATTTACAAAAGGAAACTGTACCAACACTAGTTTGATAAGTTGTCTAATAGATTAAATGGTAAGTATAAGGATGTTTGCCATTCTCACAGGTGCTATTCTTTCGTTTATCATCGTTTAGCTCTTATCATTGTGATGATTTTGAAGCCCGTATATAAATACAGCAGATTAATAGTAATGTCAGTGGCGATTTTTTATTGATTCTATTATATATATATATTTATTTCTTCATTGCTGGGGGTGCTGTGCAGAGTAGCATTCCCGCACCTAACCTAACCTAACCTAACCTAGTAATTATAGAGATGTTACCCAATCTAGTCAGGAAAAAAAAACTTTTCTCGTGGCTTTTTGTCTGTTGCCATCTTGCTCGTCTCTCGATGGGTGACGATGATGTGGGGGATAGAACCAAACGCCTGGTTGTGGAAGTTCACAGAGTTTCTTTGACGTGGCGATGTGGTACTCTGCACCAAAGTCCCTGGCAAAGAAAAAAGATGGCTACAGACATTACTATTAATTTGCGGTAGTTATGTATGGGGCTCAAAATATTCAGAATGATAAGAGGTAGCCAATGATATAGGTAAGACTTGCAACTGCCAAGCATCTTTATAGATACCGATTGAATGAGAGGATATATTTATTGATGTTAGTGTCTTGTTGTCGGTAGCGTGCTGGTCTCGCAGTCGATTTGCTGTGAATTCGAATCTCTCCTTCCTCACCGATTCTCGTCAGTGACTGTTACCTACCCCAACATTCCAAACCCACCTTATGTGTAGTTCTGTAAGGAAATAATGTAGACACATTTATTTTTTGCACGAATGTTCTGCAATGTAACTATGTTGACCTGTTTCTATTTTGCTTGAATTTCTGTTGTTACTACAGCACGTATTGAGCATGGTGAACTTGTCTTGAGAAGTGCATGTGATGTTAGATGTTCTTGAATTTTTTTTACCATCCGCTTCCGATTTTGCTCAAGGATATCTGTTTATTGTATTTAATCAAATGAATCGTGAAGCCTCGATCCTGGGACCCCGTCATATGGGATCCCGTCAGCTACCATCTTGCCACGCAGTGTCCATTTGTCAAGATGGATTTGAATAATTAAAAGACATCACTGCAACTAATGATTTGTTCCATAACCTACTGCATGTCTTAGACAACAATAAAAGGCTTTTCAATAACGAGTTTCTTTTTTCCATTACTGGATGTGAAGATTTCTAAAGAAATAAAAAGGAAAATGGAAACAAGACGGGTGCAGATAATTATTAATGAAATTTCAAATAAACACACACACACACACACACACACACACACACACACACACACACACACACACACCCAGTCGTGGAGCAGTGTGGCGGGAGCTGAGATAGGATGGGAGTTTAATGAAAGTATAAAGTTTGGAAAAACTAAGTGGAATAATGTTACGAGTGGAGTTCCTTAAGGTTCTGTTCTGGGGCCACTTCTTTATGTAGATTACATAAGTGATATTGGCTGTGGACTTCAATGTACTGTCTACAAATTTGTAAGTAATACTTGAGCTGTTCGAAGGAGCCTGTGGTTACGGGAATCAGTAGATGTTTTCAGACAGACGAAAGAATTGGTCTAAAAGTGGCTAATGCAGTATGAGCAAAGTAATTTTGTATACATTAGTACAATTGATACTAACTGTGACTACAAGTTATATTGAAAGAAAAACTCTATCATTGTAACAATTATCAGTAAATAACTTAAACCATCTAAGGATTATATACTTGTCTAAAAGAAAGGAAATTGGCTACTGGGATTGGTAGCGCGATCTTTTCCCTCAAAAACAAGAAGAAGAAGAAAAGACTATTATTAACTAGACATTTAGATCACTTGTTTAGTCACACTTGGAAAAAATCTGTTTCTGTCTGCTTCCTAAACCTTATGAAAGACATTGATAGGATGGAAAGGTTCCATGGCGAGGCACAGAACTCTTTATCAAGAAACAAATCATACGGAAACAGCTTAAAACATTTAAAACTATTCTTTCTTTAAAAGGAAGACTCGCCGAGCTAATTCAAAGATACAATATTTAAAAGGAAATGATAGAATTAGAATTGAAAATATTAACATGACAAGGAATAATGGGTTGTCGGATGTAGTTAAATCTAAAAGTCAATGAATGGTATAAACTTCTAACCGAGACAGCTTAATGCTGTACAGTTATATGTTTTAAACACGTCCTTTATCTTCTTTTCTTCTTCTTTCTTCGTCTTTCTTCTTTTTCTTTTTTTTCTTATTCTTTCTTCTTGTTCTTTTTCTTCTTCCTCCTCCTCCTCCTTGAAAGAAAGAAAGAAAAAAAAAACAGCCAATAGTGAGAGGGAGGGCAAGAGCGGACATGACGTTATTGTGACGAAAGAGACTGACGTCATAGATGATGCAATATTTTGTATTGCGTCGGGAATGAACAGAACGTTTGGTAAGGAACAAAACGTTTGGCAGCGAAGTAATGTCGAGAACCTGTAGTAACGTACATTGACAGTCCCTTCGTTTTGGACGAAAGTGGAACGTTATGAAGCTATACATGTATAAGCATGTAAGTGTATGCGCATATACGTGTGTACATGTTTGTGTATGTAGAGCGTATTTACGTATTCATAATGTGAATAGGAAAATATTGAAAGTCGTAATCACAAATCTACCATCACAACCACCACCATCACCACCACAAACACCACAACCATTATCTCTACCACCACTACTGTTACCTCCTCTTCCTCCACCGCTCCCTCTACAACCACCACCATCACCTCCTCCATCCCTCCACTTCACTGCCACCGACGTATTTAGAAGCCTGATTGCATCATATAGTTGGTGCCACACTGCGGGTTCCCCGCTCGCACTCATTCGCCATCAGACCACAGCAGTAGCAAGACTTCCATCACCAAGGGTCCTCTGCCAGCCGTCCGATAGTTTATTCCAGTGCTACAGTGTGCCTTCTGCTGAGACTTGACAGTGTTGATACTGTGTTACGCATCCATAATGGCTATCATAACGCTCCTTCTCTGTTTTTTTGTTGACGGTGTGGCGTTTGCGGAGGGTGGCACCTTTGGTCATCTCCGTGCGGAGGTAAGCGGAGAGGAGGGTTGTCGAGTCATTCCCCAAAGACTGAGCCTTCGACATCTAGCCGGAAAGGAGTCGTTTTTTGAGAAGACCTACAGCAACGTCGCATGCCCCAACGACTTCGATGTCCAGCGATGTGATGTCTCTTGCCAGGCCTGTCCCGTCGAGGAAACCTGTCAGCCAAATGAGATTTCCACCAGGACTCTCCAGACCCAGATCGGAGAGAGAGTGTACGCCTTCGAAGTCGAGGAGCACTTGAAGTGTTCGTGTGTGGGGATTGTTAGCGGTGTTGACGTGTCGGGGGGTCGCCCCTGTAGAGAGGGGAGCGATCACGTTCCCTCAGGAGACCGAAACGACGTGAGGTGCGACTCTGTGACTGATAATGGAACGGGATGGAATGGACCTTACTTCACCCTTCCCACAATGTTGGTATTCGTCATGTTCATTTACAAACTTTGTGGAAATACCTAGTCTACGGAAGTACAATTGGAAGAGTTTTTCGGTGAGTGAGACCCATGACCCTGGCGTGTCACGTGGCGTCAACCGTACTGTGCTTCACGTCGTCATTGACTGGCTGCAGGATACCTGAAGATGCATCCATAGCATATTTACAAAAGGAAACTGTACCAACACTAGTTTGATAAGTTGTCTAATAGATTAAATGGTAAGTATAAGGATGTTTGCCATTCTCACAGATGCTATTCTTTCGTATATCATCGTTTAGCTCTTATCATTGTGATTATTTTGAAGCCCGTATATAAATACATCAGATTAATAGTAATGTCAGTGGCGATTTTTTATTGATTCTATTATATATATATATTTATTTCTTCATTGCTGGGGGTGCTGTGCAGAGTAGCATTCCCGCACCTAACCTAACCTAACCTAACCTAGTAATTATAGAGATGTTACCCAATCTAGTCAGGAAAAAAAAAACTTTTCTCGTGGCTTTTTGTCTGTTGCCATCTTGCTCGTCTCTCGATGGGTGACGATGATGTGGGGGATAGAACCAAACGGCTGGTTGTGGAAGTTCACAGAGTTTCTTTGACGTGGCGATGTGGTACTCTGCACCAAAGTCCCTGGCAAAGAAAAAAGATGGCTACAGACGTTACTATTAATTTGCGGTAGTTATGTATGGGGCTCAAAATATTCAGAATGATAAGAGGTAGCCAATGATATAGGTAAGACTTGCAACTGCCAAGCATCTTTATAGATACCGATTGAATGAGAGGATATATTTATTGATGTTAGTGTCTTGTTGTCGGTAGCGTGCTGGTCTCGCAGTCGATTTGCTGTGAATTCGAATCTCTCCTTCCTCACCGATTCTCGTCAGTGACTGTTACCTACCCCAACATTCCAAACCCACCTTATGTGTAGTTCTGTAAGGAAATAATGTAGACACATTTATTTTTTGCACGAATGTTCTGCAATGTAACTATGTTGACCTGTTTCTATTTTGCTTGAATTTCTGTTGTTACTACAGCACGTATTGAGCATGGTGAACTTGTCTTGAGAAGTGCATGTGATGTTAGATGTTCTTGAATTTTTTTTACCATCCGCTTCCGATTTTGCTCAAGGATATCTGTTTATTGTATTTAATCAAATGAATCGTGAAGCCTCGATCCTGGGACCCCGTCATATGGGATCCCGTCAGCTACCATCTTGCCACGCAGTGTCCATTTGTCAAGATGGATTTGAATAATTAAAAGACATCACTGCAACTAATGATTTGTTCCATAACCTACTGCATGTCTTAGACAACAATAAAAGGCTTTTCAATAACGAGTTTCTTTTTTCCATTACTGGATGTGAAGATTTCTAAAGAAATAAAAAGGAAAATGGAAACAAGACGGGTGCAGATAATTATTAATGAAATTTCAAATAAACACACACACACACACACACACACACACACACACACACACACACACACACACACACACCCAGTCGTGGAGCAGTGTGGCGGGAGCTGAGATAGGATGGGAGTTTAATGAAAGTATAAAGTTTGGAAAAACTAAGTGGAATAATGTTACGAGTGGAGTTCCTTAAGGTTCTGTTCTGGGGCCACTTCTTTATGTAGATTACATAAGTGATATTGGCTGTGGACTTCAATGTACTGTCTACAAATTTGTAAGTAATACTTGAGCTGTTCGAAGGAGCCTGTGGTTACGGGAATCAGTAGATGTTTTCAGACAGACGAAAGAATTGGTCTAAAAGTGGCTAATGCAGTATGAGCAAAGTAATTTTGTATACATTAGTACAATTGATACTAACTGTGACTACAAGTTATATTGAAAGAAAAACTCTATCATTGTAACAATTATCAGTAAATAACTTAAACCATCTAAGGATTATATACTTGTCTAAAAGAAAGGAAATTGGCTACTGGGATTGGTAGCGCGATCTTTTCCCTCAAAAACAAGAAGAAGAAGAAAAGACTATTATTAACTAGACATTTAGATCACTTGTTTAGTCACACTTGGAAAAAATCTGTTTCTGTCTGCTTCCTAAACCTTATGAAAGACATTGATAGGATGGAAAGGTTCCATGGCGAGGCACAGAACTCTTTATCAAGAAACAAATCATACGGAAACAGCTTAAAACATTTAAAACTATTCTTTCTTTAAAAGGAAGACTCGCCGAGCTAATTCAAAGATACAATATTTAAAAGGAAATGATAGAATTAGAATTGAAAATATTAACATGACAAGGAATAATGGGTTGTCGGATGTAGTTAAATCTAAAAGTCAATGAATGGTATAAACTTCTAACCGAGACAGCTTAATGCTGTACAGTTATATGTTTTAAACACGTCCTTTATCTTCTTTTCTTCTTCTTTCTTCGTCTTTCTTCTTTTTCTATCTTCTTTTTTCTTTTTCTTTCTTCTTGTTCTTTTTCTTCTTCCTCCTCCTCCTCCTTGAAAGAAAGAAAAAAAAAAAAAAAAACAGCCAATAGTGAGAGGGAGGGCAAGAGCGGACATGACGTTATTGTGACGAAAGAGACTGACGTCATAGATGATGCAATATTTTGTATTGCGTCGGGAATGAACAGAACGTTTGGTAAGGAACAAAACGTTTGGCAGCGAAGTAATGTCGAGAACCTGTAGTAACGTACATTGACAGTCCCTTCGTTTTGGACGAAAGTGGAACGTTATGAAGCTATACATGTATAAGCATGTAAGTGTATGCGCATATACGTGTGTACATGTTTGTGTATGCGTATGTATGTAGAGCGTATTTACGTATTCATAATGTGAATAGGAAAATATTGAAAGTCGTAATCACAAATCTACCATCACAACCACCACCATCACCACCACAAACACCACAACCATTATCTCTACCACCACTACTGTTACCTCCTCTTCCTCCACCGCTCCCTCTACAACCACCACCATCACCTCCTCCATCCCTCCACTTCGCTGCCACCGACGTATTTAGAAGCCTGATTGCATCATATAGTTGGTCCTACACTGCGGGTTCCCCGCTCGCACTCATTCGCCATCAGACCACAGCAGTAGCAAGACTTCCATCACCAAGGGTCCTCTGCCAGCCGTCCGATAGTTTATTCCAGTGCTACAGTGTGCCTTCTGCTGAGACTTGACAGTGTTGACACTGTGTTACGCATCCATAATGGCTATCATAACGCTCCTTCTCTGTTTTTTTGTTGACGGTGTGGCGTTTGCGGAGGGTGGCACCTTTGGTCATCTCCGTGCGGAGGTAAGCGGAGAGGAGGGTTGTCGAGTCATTCCCCAAAGACTGAGCCTTCGACATCTAGCCGGAAAGGAGTCGTTTTTTGAGAAGACCAACAGCAACCTCGCAAGCCCCAACGACATCGATGTCCAGCGATGTGATGTCTCTTGCCAGGCCTGTCCCGTCGAGGAAACCAGTCAGCCAAATGAGATTTCCACCAGGACTCTCCAGACCCAGATCGGAGAGAGAGTTTACGCCTTCGAAGTCGAGGAGCACTTGAAGTGTTCGTGTGTGGGGATTGTTAGCGGTGTTGACGTGTCGGGGGGTCGCCCCTGTAGAGAGGGGAGCGATCACGTTCCCTCAGGAGACCGAAACGACGTGAGGTGCGACTCTGTGACTGATAATGGAACGGGATGGAATGGACCTTACTTCACCCTTCCCACAATGTTGGTATTCGTCATGTTCATTTACAAACTTTGTGGAAATACCTAGTCTACGGAAGTACAATTGGAAGAGTTTTTCGGTGAGTGAGACCCATGACCCTGGCGTGTCACGTGGCGTCAACCGTACTGTGCTTCACGTCGTCATTGACTGGCTGCAGGATACCTGAAGATGCATCCATAGCATATTTACAAAAGGAAACTGTACCAACACTAGTTTGATAAGTTGTCTAATAGATTAAATGGTAAGTATAAGGATGTTTGCCATTCTCACAGATGCTATTCTTTCGTATATCATCGTTTAGCTCTTATCATTGTGATTATTTTGAAGCCCGTATATAAATACATCAGATTAATAGTAATGTCAGTGGCGATTTTTTATTGATTCTATTATATATATATATTTATTTCTTCATTGCTGGGGGTGCTGTGCAGAGTAGCATTCCCGCACCTAACCTAACCTAACCTAACCTAGTAATTATAGAGATGTTACCCAATCTAGTCAGGAAAAAAAAACTTTTCTCGTGGCTTTTTGTCTGTTGCCATCTTGCTCGTCTCTCGATGGGTGACGATGATGTGGGGGATAGAACCAAACGGCTGGTTGTGGAAGTTCACAGAGTTTCTTTGACGTGGCGATGTGGTACTCTGCACCAAAGTCCCTGGCAAAGAAAAAAGATGGCTACAGACGTTACTATTAATTTGCGGTAGTTATGTATGGGGCTCAAAATATTCAGAATGATAAGAGGTAGCCAATGATATAGGTAAGACTTGCAACTGCCAAGCATCTTTATAGATACCGATTGAATGAGAGGATATATTTATTGATGTTAGTGTCTTGTTGTCGGTAGCGTGCTGGTCTCGCAGTCGATTTGCTGTGAATTCGAATCTCTCCTTCCTCACCGATTCTCGTCAGTGACTGTTACCTACCCCAACATTCCAAACCCACCTTATGTTTAGTTCTGTAAGGAAATAATGTAGACACATTTATTTTTTGCACGAATGTTCTGCAATGTAACTATGTTGACCTGTTTCTTTTTTGCTTGAATTTTTGTTGTTACTACAGCACGTATTGAGCATGGTGAACTTGTCTTGAGAAGTGCATGTGATGTTAGATGTTCTTGAATTTTTTTTACCATCCGCTTCCGATTTTGCTCAAGGATATCTGTTTATTGTATTTAATCAAATGAATCGTGAAGCCTCGATCCTGGGATCCCGTCTGCTACCATCTTGCCACTCACTGTCTGCTTGTGAAGATGGATTTGATTAATTAAAAGACATCATTGCAACTGATGATTTGTTCCATAACTTACTGCATGTCTTAGACAACAATAAAAGGCTTTTCAATAACGAGTTTCTTTTTTCCATTACTGGACATGAAGGTTTCTAAAGAAAGAAAGAAAGAAAGAAAGAAATTGAAACAAGACGGGTGCAGATAATTATTAATGAAATTTCAAATAAAGGGTTGTTTGTGTTTGGATACATTCAGATAACAAGCTGATATTGACTGCAGTACAATGAATATAATGTGCTACCATTTTGTATCCTTCATATTATGGAACGAACTGATGGAAAGGGCAAGGATTAACAGGACGCTAAAAAATAAAAATAAATGAATAAATAATTAGATAAATCAGCTGTTTTACTTTCATTTAGCTGAAAGGGGTAACTAGCTCAACCCATTATCATTTAAGGTATCTTTCACCTGAATAAAATGGTCTGGCGGCATCCTGAACAAAGCCTTTAGGTGGATTAATGATTGGGATAAGGCTCTAATGTACGGGTGAAGGAAATCTGGATAAATCTGGAACGAGAGAAGACCTTTGGCAAAGGAAATATTCGTCTCCCAAGAATTGGCAAGGTTATGCTCTGCAGGATATAGGCGTACATGTAAGAACGTGAATGAACACGCCCTCCTCCTCCTCCTCCTCCTCCTCCCTCTCCTCCTCCTCCTGCTCCCTCTCCTCTACCTCCTCCTCCTCCTTCCCACCTTCTTTCCTTTCTCCTCCTCCTCCTCCATCTAATCCCGCTGTTCCTCTTCATCCTCCTCTTCATATTTTTCTTTCCATTCCTCCTTCTTAATTTTTCTCCTCCATTTCCTTCTTCTTCATATCCTCCTCCTCCTCCTCCTCTCCCCGAAAATTGGAATGGGTTGTGTGTGTACGTGTGTGTACGTTTCAAAACGTGAACAAGTTCTACCTCCTCCTCCTCCCCCCATCCTCGTCCTCGATAGCGAAAATGTCTGTGTACATAATTGTACGTTTACAAACGTGATTAACTTCTCTCCCCTCCTCCTCCCCTACCCCCTCCCTCTCCCCTCCCCCTCCCCCCTCCCTCTCCCCCTCAGTCTCCTCCTCCTCCTTTTCGATAACTGGAATGGTTCATGCATGTTTACAGAATTGTACGTGTAGAAACGTGATCAACCTCTCCTCCTCCCTCTCCTCCTTCACACCTCCCTCTCCTCTCAATCCTTCTTCCCTCCTCCCTCCCTTCTTTCCCTCCTCCCTCTCCTCTTTCCCTCCTTCCACTCATCTTTAACCTCCTCCTTCTCCTCCTTCCCTCCCCCTCTCATCCTCTCCTCCTTCTCTCCCCCTCTTGTCCTCTCCTCCTTCCCTCCTCCCTCTCCTCCTCCCCTCTTCCCTCGCCTCCTTCCTCTTCTCTTCTTCCTCCTCTTCCTCTCCTCTTCTTCCTCCTCTTCCTCATCCTTTTCCTTCCTCCTCGTCCTTTTTTCTCTCCTCTACTCTTCCTCTTCTCCTGCTCTCGCCTACCCCTCCTCCTCCTCTTCCTCCTCCTCGACCCTCTTCCCCTTCTAACCCTGTTCCTCCGCTCCTCACTCTTCTCCCCGTCTCTTATCTCTACTCTTCTCACTTATTCTTCCTCCTCCTCTGTTCATCGTCCTCTTCAAATCCCTTGACTCCTGCTCATATCTCTCCTCTTCCTTTTTCTCGATTTGCTTCTCCAGTTTCCTCGTCCTCCTGCCTTTCTCTTCTTCTTTCGCCTTTCACTTACCTCCCACGGTCGCTGTAGCAGAGTTGACCTTTGGCTTCTGGTACAAGTGACTACATGTCAAGACCTCTTGGCTTCGCGGCAGACACCTCCAAGAAGACGCAGAAACGTTTCGGTGGTTCTCAGGAGCTCCCGAAGAAGAAGAAGAAGAAGAAAGGGAAGCTGTTGTTGGCGCCACGTGCCCTTTTGTTTCAGCAAAGCCTTTTGTCATTGCCTTGTTCGATTTGAGCTATTTCCTTTCCTTCCTTCTTTCCTTTTTGTTTTTCTTTCCCTATTTTCTTCCTTCTGTATCTGTGTTTTGTTCCTGCATTGTACTTCTTGGGACGGGGTCGGTAAGTCTCCCGGTGGAATGATATGTCTGTGGGTGTTTGTTGGTTTATTTGCTCTAAGGGGGTCTCCGATATTAGACTTCATGAGGCCTTCAACTGTTTCAGTAGAAACTACCCGGACTCTGGAGGGGCTTTCCGTGGGGGTTAATAGAATTACATGACGGCATCTAGGGGAAAGAGAAAAGTGCCCTCCAGTACGGAAGGAGCTTGGTGGTTCTATAGGTGAACTATGCAATGGGATGAATAGTGTAAACATCATCACCACCACCACCTCGAGCCGTCGTCCCTATTCCTTGTAATCGTCACCTCACATTCTTTATCACCCTGACGTCACAGTGTATTCCTGATAACTGTGACTCACATTTCTCGCAATTTAACTACTGGATTCATTCTTCTCCCTCACCTCCCTCTCCTCTTCCTCCTCTTCCCTCTCTTCTCCCATCTCCCCTCCTCATCCACTCTTCCTCCTCCTCCCCCTTCTCGTCCCCCCTCTTCCTCTTCCTCCTCTTTCCTTCCCTCACCCCTTCGTTCTCATCTTCCCTTCTCCCTCCTCCTCCTCTCCCCTCCTCCCCTCCTCCCCATCCTCCTGCCCCCCTCCTCCTCCTCCCCATCCTCCTGCCCCCCTCCCCTCCTCCCCATCCTCCTGCCCCCCTCCTCCTCCTCCTACCCTTCTCCTTCCCACTTCCTCCTCCCTTCTCCTCCTCCTTCTTACCTCCTCCTCCTTCTTACCTCCTCCTCCTTCTCTTCATCTCCTCCTCCTTCTCTTCACCTCCTCCTCTTCACCTCCTCCCTCCTTTTCCCCTCCCTGTTTCCCTTCTTCAGCCCTTCGTTCTCATCTTTCTTCCCTTCCCCCTCTACCTCCTCTCCTCCTCCTCCCCCTCCCCTCCTCATGTGTCGCAATCCAGTAACCCACCCAGAAAACACACACACGTACACACACACACACACGCGCGCGCGCTTACACACACACACACACACACACACACACACGCACACTCACGCGCACACAAACATGTACATACAGGCATGCGAACACAAGTATGCACAGTCACACACACAAAAACACACGCACACACACACACGCACACACACACACACACACACACACACACACACACACACACACACACACACACACACTCGTACACACACATACATGCACACTCGTGGGCGGGGAGTTGGTGGTATGTGTGCGTGTAAGGTCATAGCATTACCCATACATCGGTCATATATGAGCTCTGAGCTCTCTTCCGGGAGGGAAATAGCTGTCGATCACGAGTTCAACACGCGATCCAAGACCATGGTGAATCACACACACACACACACACACACACACACACACACACACACACACACACACACAC